>NC_057715.1:64733032-64816830 GCF_004010195.1 Chiloscyllium plagiosum | reverse complement strand
TGTGTGAGTGTGTGTGAGTGTGTGTGTGAGTGTGTGTGTGAGTGTGTGAGAGAGTGTGAGAGTGAGTGAGAGAGAGAGTGTGAGTGTGTAAGTAATAATACAAAAATATAGCTTTGTTTTTTCCCTCTTTTGGATAATAAATTTTTGTCCACATGCGAAACAAATCTTTGTTGCCTTATGCCAATATGCCTAGTGGCTGACCATATGGTAACCACTACAAAATTATACATATGATCCAGCAAGCCAGGTTTCACTCTGAGATCTGACTTGCCCACCATGACCACCACCTGGGATCATAACATTATTATGTGGCACATCAACAAATATGTTTTGGAAATCAAAATACACTACAGTTACTGGCTCCCCTTTATCCATCTTACTCATTTTTTTTTCTTCAAAGATTTGGAATAAATTTGTCAAACATCTCTTACAGGAAACACTGTAAACAATTTTCAAACAATAAGCTCACATAAACAGCAATGTGATAATGTTGAGATATTCTGGGTTTGAGTGATAATGATTGAGTGGTAAATATTGGTCAAAATACCAGGTTAACATGTTTGGTCCTCGAAAACAAAGGAAAATGCGAGAAGCTCATTTCAACAACATGAGAGCACACAGAGGTGACCTTGCTTAAACATGCTTCTGAAAAAAGGCACCTGCAACAATACACCACTCCCAACTGCATTGGAATTTCAGATTAGATTTTCGGCTTCAAGTTTCAAGGATTGGAAATTGGACCTGTAATTTTCTAATTCACAGGCAGAAGTGTTACTTACCTGGGCCTTGGTTAGGCTGATAGTAACTAATATGAAAACTACAGCAAACATTTTCAGGAATTATCACTTACCTTAAAGGCCATAAATTTGTGGTATGGTTTTGGTGCCCATGCATAGACTTCCACAGAATTCTTCAAAGCAATTACTAGAAACTTGATCCTCTCATATTTTACTAGAAAAATAAATTCATCTTTAGCATTTTGTTGTTAAGTAAAACATATGCAGCTTACTTTAGGTTAACAAGTTTAAGTAGGGTTACTAATTCAACCGCCAGTTAGCACAATATTTGTAACAAAGCTTTTTTAAAAAAATAGGATTCAAATTTGGAAAATATCATGGGAAGAATGTGCAAAGATCTGTACATATCTTCGATAATCTAGTGTTGTATTGTCATGAATTACTAATCAACTGTGAGAAAACACTACTTAAAAAGTTTCATTAATCTTGCTGATTTTAATTATTTTATATTTAGTTCAATTCAAATATTGAAAGTATTTGTGAGCGGCATGCATTTAATTACACAACAATCTGTTGCAAGTCAAAAGAAAAAAAAATTAAGAAAATCTTTTAACAGAATTTAGTACAATGCATGCCACAAAAATTAAAAGGTTAGCAATTTCAATATAAATCAGTATGCCTTCTGATTTAGCACCTGCCATGAGGAAGGCAAACAGGAATCTCTGTCAAAATGTATTAAAATATTTTTAATCATGATCAAGCAGTTTTTATTGCATAAAATATACAACAGAGCACAGAAATAGTCAATATGGCTCAAGTGATCTATGTCAAAGTTGAAGGTCCATGCAAATCTTCTTTCACTTACATTATCCAACATCATCAGCATTTCCTTTTAGTCTGTTCTCTATAGCATGCTAATCTTGCTCCTCCATAAGTGCCAACTACTCAAAACTGGCTTGAAGGTAGGAGACAGGGAGTGGTGGTAAAGGGTTGCTTTTCAGATTGAAGACCTTTGACTAGCAATGTGCCACAAGGATCATTGCTGGGTCCACTGCTTTTTGTCATTTATATGGAATGACTTGGATGTGAATATAGAAGGTATGGTTAGCAAGTTCACAGATGACACCAAAATAGGTGGTGCAATGTACAGTAAAGATGATTATCTCAGAGTAGAATGGGACCTTGATCAGATGGGCCAACAGGTCAAGGAGTGACAGATGGAGTTTAATTTAGATAAATCGGAGTTGTTGCATTTTGGAAAAGCAAACCAGGCCAGGATTTATACACTTAATGGTAAGGCTTTGGGGAATTTTGCCGAACACAAGGGACCAGGATGTTTTGGTAGGGGGAAGCGTGGAGGTTCCTTGAAAGTGGAGTTGCAGGTAATCAGGGTGATGAAGGTAACGTTTCGCATGCTTGCCTTTATCAATCAGTGTACGGAGTTTAGGAGTTGGGACGTCATGTTGCAGCTGCACAGGACATTGGTGAGGCCACTTTTAGAATACTGTGTACCATTCTGGTTGCCCTTCTACAGGAAAAATGTTACTAAACTTGGAAATGCAGAAAATATTTACAAGGATGTTGCCAGGACTAGAGGGTCTGAGTTATAGAGACAGACTGAATAAGCTGAGGCTATTTTCCGTGAAGCATCAGAGGCTGAAGGTTGACCTCAAAGATTTATAAAATCATGAGGGGCATGGATAGGGTGAATAGCCAGGGTTTTTTCCCCTAGGGTGGGCAAATCCAAATCTAGAGGGCATACATTTAAGGTGAGTGGGGAAAGATTTAAAAAGGACCAGAGGGGTAACTTTTTCATGCAGAGGGTGGTGCATGTCTGGAACAAACTGCGAGACGAAGTGGAGGAGGCTGGTACAATTACGACAATTAAAAAGGGATCTGGATAGGTAAATGAATAGGAAGGATTTAGAGGGATTTGGCCAAAATACTGGTAAATGGGACTGGGTCAGATTGGGATACTTGATCGGTGCAAATGAGTTGGACCCAAGCATTCGTTTCCATGCTGTATGACTCTATTCTCACTTTGAAAGCAAGGGCTGAAATTTTCACCCCCAAGTCATGAGTGCAGAGTCAGAATTATTCCTGACTCCACAACTGCGATCCAGAGGAAGGAACTTTCATCCCAGGGTGATGAGGCTCCCTGAGAATGAGGCTTGATGTCCCCAATACAAAAATGGAGGTTGCTGGGTGCAGACTTGGTCTGGATGGAAGGCCTGACTCAGTGCTCTGGCACAGTGCTGAATTTAAAAAAACACACTTCCTCCACCTTCACCTCCAACAGACATCAATGTCATCCCAAGCCCTTCTGCCACCCCATAACCATGTCAATCTATTTCACTTTGCCCACTCCATAGTCCTTTACAATTTCAATGTGAACTTTGTGCCAACTCCTCCCCACACCTCTAAATATTTAAGTTCATGAAAATTCATAGCTGATGGGAGAGTAAGCTGAGGAGAACACAAAGAGGCTGAAAAGCAGTACAAATCAGGGAAGTGATGAGCCCAAGTATAAAACGGACAGGGGTCAAATAGGGAGGCACTTTGCAAGGGTCATATTCAGTCAGAGAAATTGAGAAGTAGAATACTTGTTTAAAAAAGCGAAGAGGCCAACCTAATTATAAAGGGCTACGGTGAGGTTGCAACTGATGTGTAGCATAGTTTTGGTCTCCTTGCCTAAGGACATCCACAAATGAGCCCACATATGGCTTTATTACCCTGCATCATGACTTATAGCGATTTCCATAAGTGTAACTGTGACACTTTTACCTCATTTATATTCTTATTCTCTAAGTAGTATTTGGATATGTTATTCTTGTATAACATTTATAAACTAAGTTCTAAAGCTCATCCCCATTTCACAAAGTTTAATCATTGAATTCAAACAGAAGACAGAAAGAAAATCAAGTGTCATGTTAAATTTCAAAGGTTCCTCACAATTATCATTTGGTTAGAACCTCTACTATAGACCCTTCTCTATCCCATAATCATGACAGTAGAACTTTCACTGTAATGGAGAAGGATGAAACAAGGATTCTGCCATTTAACAGAGGCTCATTTTATTTTATCCCCTCTTCTGATGTTGCAAGAATGTAATGTATTTCCAGCCTTTGCTTATGTTTGTGAAGATTTTCCAGATGTAATTGGTGGGGGAAGAGGAGAAGAATCACATTACACTTTCAATAAGGAAGTTTGTCAAAGTTGTTCAGAAATAGTTTTAAAAAAAAGCACTTTTGCTTCTCCATTTTGTTAAAATCTGTTCCCTCACTACATGGTTTCACACATTGCTTACAAGATTTATCTTTATGAACATAACTAAATTTGAATTCAATACGTTAATTAACTGTACAAAAAAAAATGTCATTTATACAAAAACAACTAAATCCTCAGACCAGATGGCATCAGAAGGTGGAACTCACTATCAGGAAAAACTGATTCTTGCAGGAGAGATTGAAGATTAAAGGAAATTTGGTTCAAAATCTTTTTGACATTGAGAAGCAAGTTCACGGTGGAGCTTAGATTAAAGAGAGAAGGAAGAGAGGGAAAAGAGAGAACAGCATTTCAAAATCCAGGCCATTCATTTAGGAATTAGAATATAGTGAAGTTCACAGCACTTATCATTATGATGTTATAACTTCAACAGCAACTTCCAGTGTCAGCACCTGCACAGTTAAAAATGAAAGCTTGAAAGTTGTTGTCCAAATCAGCCTGCACTACTCAAGGTCTTGCTGTACCAGTGCTTCACCAACAGACTTGGCATTCAAATACATACAAATACGAGCATAACATGCAGGGAAATCTCAGCATTTGTGTATTCAGATATTTAAGGTTAAGTCACCATAGTTCTACAGATCATAGAGCTGCTCTCTCATTACAGTGATATAAGTAGTGGCAATTTAACCCACAGGTGAAGGGAGACGTTGAGAAGTAGAGTCCTTCATGGTAACCTGAATTGAATCCACACAGTTGGCATCACTCTACATGTCAAACGAGCTATCCAGCTAAGTGAGCTCACCAATCAATGAACGCATAACAGTGTGATAAACCTTTACTATTACCAAACAAAATCATGATACTGAAAATTCAAATGCTAAGCTTTATTCTTTCAGAATTGTGTGTTGGGATTTATTTTAAATTAAAATGCAGATAATTCTATTTTATCTTTGCCGCTATGCTTTCACTCTCTCAGTACCCTCCTTCACATCCTTTTGATCTGTTGTTTCCTGAAACAGTTTTGCAATGAAGTAAATCTAGTGTATACTTCCTCCTGATTTCTATTACTGCACACAATATATCAGCATAGTCAGGTGTAGGGTTAAGAATACAAATTCTGTTTCACAATGTCCATTCACCAACATAAGAGAACAGTATCTCCGGCTGAGTGTTATTTGCACTTCCCAGTACTTAAATGCCAGAGAATGAGATTTCAAATATAATCATAAAAATGGACTGAAAGCAACTTTATGACATTATGGTACTCAAGTCACTTCAGACATGCCAAAATTCAGTGCACCTTTTACTTACAACTGGCAAGAACATGAGATTTTTCCTCAGTCTACGCAAAATCTCCACAGCAGTAATGATAGTACCAGCCAATTTGCCAATCATAATTTTACTATTACATGATTCAAAAATTTATTTTCAAGATGAGGTTTTTTAAATTTTCTCTAAATCTAATGACATTACACAAAATAGATACCATTTGTAGGAAAAAAATAAGCTACTCAAAAAATATATACCAAGATACAGTAAACGTAGTCACAATGAGCTGCGGGCTTAGTGCAATGAAGTTTTAAATGATGTCACAAAATGCCAGCAAGTGATTTGATAAAAGGATTTCACACACCCAAGCATATTGTAGGTCAATGTCAGACGAAATTAACTTATACATTTTTCATATTATTTATAATGTTGCAGATGTGCCAACATTTTTATAACTTTACTACTTTGTTTTAAAGTGCACATAACTTTCTTACCAACTTTGTAGTGTACACATCCTTCTAAGTCCCCAACTGTTGTCCAGCCTTGTTTTTTCTCTACTTCAGGATCATTGTGCAATATCTTGTTTCTTAACCAGGACAAATAATATACTCGCAATTTGTTTTTCTTCCCTTTAAGCAAATGTGCAAAATTATGGATGGTTACAATTTGAGAGAGTGAACGATGTAAAATAACGTAATAAAACGAAACGCTGAAGTATCAATATAAGATTATCAGTACAGAAAGACATGCTCATAAATCTGCAGGCAACAGCATTTTTGGAAGAACTGTAACTTGGAGCTTAATAATCACTATCTGGTATCATGTTATGGAAGGTTTTTCAGTCTCTCTGCTGAAGTTTGGAGACTGTCTGAAACCATATCAGTAAAAATCAAACTAGACAGCTTCTGTTGAGTCATTTCTTCAATGTATTAGCTGACAGTCTAATGTTATTCTGATCCACTTGAATTCAAGAAACATAATTTGAGACAATAAAAAGTGCTAAATTCAAACAATGAAAGAGATTCAGTACTAAACACCAAGACACACTATATATTTGACTGAAGAGCAAGTGTTTATATACTTCCGAGGAGATACACTTCACTGATGGAATTAAACAATCAATACAGAGAACAAATCCACCAGTGCCCTACATTCATATATAAATGTGATGGCAACAAACACTCATAGATCAGTAGTCTAACATTAATGCAAATGTAAGATTATTTACAAATGTCACAAAGACTCAGACAAGGGTGTTTGATGTATTTAGCCACTTAAAAACTGAACAAAAATGATATAAATTGAAGGAGAACCAGATGGAGGGAGAGAAGGAATAATACCGACCAGAACTGGAGACATTTGGCAAATAAAGGGAAAGAGAGCTAATTATTTTTCAACATTTTGAGTACATCTGATGAAGGAGGCAATTTCAAGCACAAAACTTTGTAAATACTGATTTTACAAAATCTCTATAACGCGCTGAAATTGGGATGACTTAACAGTAAGGGCATTTAATTTCCTCATACTGGATCTTGCAGAAACAATGAAAATGTATGATATATAATCTTTACTGTGAGGAAGAGGAACACCTATACAAGATATTCGCCAAAAACGGATATCCTCGCAATTTCATCAACAGATGCCTAAGGGAAAGACAATGGAACGAGGACATGCCGCAACCCAAAGGACTAGCCACACTACCATACATCAAGAACATCTCTGAACTGACAGCCAGACTACTGCGACCACTAGGACTTATAACAGCACACAAACCAACAGCCACACACAGAAAACAACTCACCAGAACGAAGGACCCGATACCCAGCATGAGCAAAATTAATGTAGTGTACAAAATCCCATGCAAGGACTGCACAAAACACAAAATAGGACAAACAGGAAGACAGCTAACGATCCGCATCCATGAACACCAACTAGCCACGAAACGACATGACCAGCTATCCCTAGTAGCCACACACGCAGACGACAAGCAACATGAATTCGACTGGGACAACACTACCATTATAGGGCAAGCCAAACAAAGAACAGCCAGGGAATTCCTAGAAGCATGGCGCTCATCCACAAACTCCATCAACAAACACATCGACCTGGACCCAATATACCGGCCACTACAGCGGACAGCTGAAACTGACAACCGGAAGCGGCAGGGACAGGCCACTATAAATGCCGGAGGAAACACCACAGAAGCGCTTCACAGGAGGCTCCCAAGCACTGAGGATGTCACCTAGACAGGGGACGAAACGTTTGCAACAAAAACTTCCAGCTCGGCGAACAGAACCACAGCAACGAACACCCGAGCTACAAATCTTTTCACAAACTTTAATCTTTACTATTTATGAAATAATGCTTCAAGTACATGGATATTTCCTGATCTGCAGTCCTCACTTTCTCCTAAGTTGATTTTAACATACTGCGAATCCTCTTGCAAGGATGCCTTCCTTGAAGAAGTTCTCTTCCTCCCTCTACAAGGCTTAGCCTGCTTGGCACACCCTCCTCATTCCTGAAGAAGGGATTATGCCTGAAACGTCGTTTCTCCTGCCCCTTGGATGTTGCCTGACCAGCTGTGCTTTTCCAGCAACATATTTTTCAGCTCTGATCTCCAGCATCTGCAGTCCTCACTTTCTCCTAGTTGAGTTTAACCTACTGCGAATCCTCTTGCAAGGATGCCTTCCTTGAAGAAGCTCTCTTCCTCTCACTATAAGGCTTAGCCTGCTTGGCACACCCTCTTCATTCCTGAAGAAAGGCTTCTGCCCGAAATGTCGATTCTCCTGCTTCTTGGATGCTGCCTGACTAGCTTGCTTTTCCAGCAACACATTTTCAGCTCTGATCTCCAGCATCTGCAGTCCTCACTTTCTCCTAAGTTGATTTTAACCTACTGCGAATCCTCTTGCAAGGATGCCTTCCTTGAAGAAGCTCTCTTCCTCCCTCTACAAGGCTTAGCCTGCTTGGCACACCCTCCTCATTTCTGAAGAAGGGCTTATGCCCGAAAGGTCGATTCTCCTGCTTCTTGGATGCTGCCTGACCAGCTGTGCTTTTCCAGCAACACATTTTTCAGGTCCAATCAGACCAATCAACACTTTATTAGTCTACTGTCCATCATCAGCAAACTGGTTGAAGGAGTCATCGACAATGTTATTAAGTGGCACTTTCTCAGCGATGCCCTGCTCACTTTGGGTTCTGCCAACTTCTGACCTCAATTTAGCCTTGATCCAAACATTAACAAAAAAAAACTAAACTCCAGAAGTGTGACAAAAGTCACTGCCCTTGACATCAAAGTATAGCATCAAGGTACCCTTGCATAACCAGAGTCTAGGGGAGTTAGGAGTAAGTTTTCCATCAGATGGAATCATCCCTAGCAAAATGAACATGTTTGTGGATGTTGAAGGTCAATCATTTAACTCCAAGGATATCACTGCAGCAAGGGGAATGTACTAAGGGTTCTTCAGGGCTACGTACTAAGAGAACCATTAAATATTCTTGCAATACAACACTTCAGTCTCCACCATTGAAGTCACTACTAGTATTTCATTTTCTTTTAGTTTACCCAACTAACTACGGCATTAGTTCCTAGAACAAAAGAGAATAAGGTACTCCCAGGTATCAGCCATAATTCCATAATCTATTGCTTGAAAGCCCATAAGAATAATATTCCAGAGCATTCTGTAGTAGATTAAAATTATATTCTACTCTCTCAATTAAATAAATTGGAGATGTCAGCCTTGGTTATGCTGTTATTGGACTTGAAAAGCAGAAGAGTGATGGCTTTTCACTGGGAAATTAAAATGTCAATCAAGCTGCTATCACTTATTAGAATGCTTAATGCTCTGTTAAAATGTAAAAATCCCATTCCTCTTAAAGAAAAAGTCACATAGTCCAGTAAAGTCTGAAAAATCTCAGAGGGAAGGACACAGAGATAACTTAATCATGTCCAAATTAAATTTGTAGTCTGCAATTTTCAATCAGTAATTTACTACTGTTATCAATGATTTTAAAAAAGCATAAAAATTGTATGCAGTGATTATGGTTTTGGCCACAAGGGTACAGATGGACAAGTTTCAGAATAACAAAAGCACATTTTAAAGAACAAATGCTCATAATATGTACAAATGTTATCAATAATGTCACATTGTCAACATCATTCAAAAGGAAAAATATTTTATTTAGCAGTCATTCGAATAATTTGGACAAGTGTTTATGAGGTAGTTGTCAGGTAACAACCATGGGCTCCCTCTTTTCTGCTTCAGATAGTAAACAGATGGTATTACTTAGAAGACTGCAAATATAATAGAAACATTTTCATTTTAAAAAAATCTGAAGTAATAATAGAACCTACTCCAATAAAATGATAATTTTGCTTACTTCACAGCTAACATGCTTCACTGACTGTTAGTCCAAAATATCTTTGTTCCAAGGCTTAACAATTTTCAACAAAACCGCACAGTAAAATAGCAAATCCATGGAAAAAAACTCCAATCTAATTGCAAGAATGTGACGTAACCACTGTTGAGCTTTTTGAGCACATTCACAACACAGAAAATTTAAATATATCTTCATTATTCACCAATTATTTGTTTGTTCTTTACGGTGGCCACCAAAGCAGTAGAACTTACGTCACAGCAAATGCCTCAAATTTTAAAATTCTGTTGAAATGCTATCTTGACACTGACGAGAAAGGATCAGATCATCATCCCATTGGTCTGAGCGGGTCATATCCAGATCAACCAACTAGAGTTGAATAAAGATTACCGACGACACTGGTGCTCAATAGCACGGGTTGTATGTAACACGTTGCTGCATTCCAGTGGCTATCCTGGGAAATGCAGCCAGTAAAAAAAAGTGTTGCATTGAACACACCTTAAATGTCTCCGGCTTATTCACTAACAGACTTCAGCATTTCTCACTCTAAACTATATAGCTGTTGAGAACTAATTGATGGAAAACTTAATTCTGTCAGAATCCTTTACAACCTGCCCAGGTAAATAAGAAGTAAATTGCACTGTCATTCAATTTAATACATTTACATTGTGTTCTAAATGTTACAGTTGCTGCTGCATTATATCTTTAACATTAGTTGGGATTTACAATGCAGTCATTGGTTAATGGAAATGTCCTTAACACCAACATTCAATCACTCAAATATAAAGAAAAATAGAACAAGATCCTTGATTGAGAAGCATAAATTTGTGAGGGGTAGAGTGGATGGGAAGACTTGTTTCCCTTAGCAGTAATAAGGAGACACAGTGTGAAAATGGTTGGGAATAAAATTGAGGAGGAAATGAGGAAAATGCTTTTCACTCAGAGGGTGGTTGGAGGACTAGAATGCCCTGTCCAGAAGGGCAGTAGTGGAAGACTCTCTCAAATTCACTTAAGGAGCAGATTCAGACACCTTTTTAAGTGCCAGACTCTTCAGAGATATGGACAGAGGACTGTTAAATGGGATTAGGATGGTGGTCTGTTTTTTCTGGAGGTGCAGACATGATGGGCAGTGACCTTCCTTTGCACCATAAACATCCCTGCATTGTCCAAATTTTCTAAATATCAGAAGAACAAAGTGCAGGGATGTAGGGAGAGTTTGAGAGAGTGACAATACATAAAGAATCACTCCCTAGAAAGACCAGCATGAACATAAATCGAATGCAATGCTTAGGACAGCTCTAAACAAAGAAAGGGAGTATGCTGAGAGAGAGTAAAGCAAAAATGAAAACTCTTCAAATCATACAACTGTGACAATACTCTTTTAGTTTCAAATGTGATGAAGGAGGAACTAAGTGATTAGTTGCTCAAAAGAATCATCAAAAAAATAAACACAGGGCACAGATATGGATTCAATAAACTATTTCCAACAGACCAGTTGAACTGACCAGTGAGAGTTTGGGTACATGCCGACAAAATCAAGAATTACAGAGCTCCACAAATCCAAATGTCTCACTGGAGTTCACCCAGTGTATCCCAGGAGGTTACTGGTTTCATCTCCAGGAATACTTCCTGGGCTTCCTTGTAAAGTTTCAGATTCCCACTCCATCATGCAGTAAGTCAATCACCAGATTCAGTCAACTCCAACTGTAATGCAGGAAATACATGCTTTCATTTCAGGAGGTTTAGTAAGGGATATCCTCACTTCAGGATTGATTCTCCTTTTACTAAGTCATAATTCAAACCTTCATCTTTGACATGACTCACAAAGGGTTTGCAGGAAAGTGAAGTAGTTAGGAGGGCAAGTGGAATATTAGACTGGACTGCAAGCGGCTGGATTTTAAGGTAGTGAAATCTAGTTACTACAGTAATGGAACTGGTGAGACCACAATTAGAGTACTGCACACAGATTTTTCCCCCTTATTTCAAGAAGGTCATAATTCTACTGGAGGCAATTCAGAGAAGGTTGACAGAGTTGATTTTTGAAGGGCTTGTGATGATAATGTGGCTTTAAAAGGTGTGTTTCATCCTGGCTGTTTTAAAAGAAGAGATGTTGAGACAGAATTTGGAGCAGTCTGCTCCAAGCCTATTAAATAAACAGCTCAGGGACCTTGGGGCTTTTTTTAAAGTTAGAACAACAAAAGCATTTGAACGGGTGCAGTCAGGCTCCCACTGAACCAGAGCTTTAGTTTAGTTTTCAGTAGTTGCTGGGATTTTGAAGCTCTCTCTCTCTCTCTCTCTCTCTCTCTCAGAGACACAGTTTTATTGACTTTATCTTTGCCAAGAGTCTGTTTATGGGATGTTACTATTTGGAACAGATGCTATTCAGTGGTTAAATAATCTATTATTTTGTTAAGTTTTCCAACAGAGTTAAAGTTACACAAATTCTTCTTTTTGTTTCTATTTTAACTGGGGGTAAGAATAAAGTACGTTTTGCTAAAGCGGAGTAGTGTGACCAATTGAATTACATTTGGAACGTAGCACCTTGCACTTGCCCTTAAATAAGGTAAAAGTTAGGGTTTAGGCTATCTCCTTAATATATTTGCATGGGGTTAGTCTATTCCACAACAGGCTGTTTTAATAGGAAGGATTGAGCAGACTGAAACTATACTCAGTGGATTTTAAAAGAATGAGGATATCTTACTGAAACATACAAGATTCTGAGAGGGTTTAACTGTGTAAGTATAAAGTGAAGTTTCATTGATTGGGGAATCTAGAATTAAATGTGCATCATCTAAGATTAAGGGTGCCTCATTTGAGATGTGAGTTGAGGAAGAATGTGAGTCTTTAGAATTTTCTACCCTAGAGAGCGATGGGAATTGCCAATGAATATTTTTAATACAAGGGAATCAAAACAGGCAGAAAATAGTTAAGACCAGGATCAAATCAGTTGTGATCATAGTGAATGATGGAGTGGGCTACAGGAACCACACGGTGTACTCCTATTTTGCACGTTGAAAGCATTTGACTTAAATAATGCATGTTAATTTGTCATAACAAATGAATTTTAATTGAATTGCACTACTCAATTTTAAATGATCCATTCTAGTTGCAAGCAATCACCTGCCAAAAACATGAAGCTATGTTTCAATATACATTTAGAAACACAATGTACCACAACAGGAATTTAATATATCTAGATGCAAAAGAACACTAACCCGATATTGTCACCAGCACATTCAATCCCTCAAGCACATCCATTTGCTGAAAACGTCTACGATTAATCAGAGGATACACCTTTCCTTGACCACTCCTGTCCAGCAGCATCAGCCCACTTTCCGTACCCACTAATAAATTCACACCTTAAAAAAAACAGGAAGATGTAAACATCTCCTTCATTTAGTAATGGAGTACTCATGTTAACACTCTAGCACCAATAAGAAATGGTTATGCTTTGTGACAACTTGTTCGTGTATATCCAAAGTCAGCACTAATTGAATGTAGTGCAGTTCTTTTTGTTCCATTTCAGAGTAAGATCAGACTCAGTGTTCACATTTGTTCCACAACTTCTTTGCATTGGTCCAAAACTAAACTGCTCAGCAGTAACACTGCATTGGTAGTATTACATGAAATCTAACTTTTTTCTCAACCGAAATAAAGAGCCTGGCTTGATGAAAATGTGAATTTCAACATCCACACTCAATCTTGTAGTATATTCACACACACTCACTTCAATGTACAAGAGATATGTGACAGATTCAAAAGAACTTGCCCCATAATGCAGCGCAAAGGATTTCAGAGTTGAATCGCTTCTTGTACTTCCGGATTTCTGGTGTGTCACTCTGTGGCCTGATGTTGGTTGGATTTACATTGACAACAGATCCTTTTCTGCTTGGATCTTGCTTCACGGACTCGGGTCTAATCTGGTCATTAGAGAAAACAACTACAAAAGACAAATATCAGAGTTAAAAATCATTTCAATATTGTGCTTATCCATACCTCTTCCATTAAAAATTCTGAATAAAATCAAAACTACGCAACACTATCTTTCACTTTTTAATAACATTTCTGAAGTCATAACAGACTCAAAACATTAGCCCGGTTTCTTTCTCCATTGATGCTGACAGACCTGAGTTTCTCAAGCACTTTCTGTTTTTGCAACACTATTTTTGATCTTAGTTTTTGCATATCCTTAATACTAATCCAGAACAGCTGAAGCAGCTGAGTGTTCAAATCACAAGAGACTGACTTCTAAATTTATCTGTTAGGCTGCTGCAGAGGTTCTCAGCTGGGTTGCCATTCTGCCTTCGACAAGTGGATCATTTCATATTAAAGAGAATTATACCAACAGCTAAGTAAGAGAGTCATAGGAATTTTCTCTTTCCTTAACCAATTTTAAGGAATAGATAGAATACGACATTTCTGCAAGCAAATATTTTGTTATGGCATGCTTGGTCTTTGAAGTAGCTGAATAAACAACAGAATTCATTTTGTAAAATATCAAATAATGGACTGAACATGCGAATGTGCACATTTCAGACTGCCAATTCATTAGCTACCTCCAACATAATGCTCCATACATACAACAGAAGCCACTGTGATCAATTGAGACTACAGTTAACACGCTCATTCGAAAACTCTTTTGAAGGACAGGAGGTCATTTCTGACTTCAGGGTCTTTTTGCAGACTTTTTCCATGCTATGTGGGATGGAATAAATGTGATGAGTGGGGATAGCAAAGAACAAATGGAAGTTATGGGATGGTGATGGCCAGGGAATGATGAATAAGACAAAGTAATTAGTTAAGTGTGACAAAACAACATTGGCAATTATTTTATATAACCTCGTTATTGCCTGTGCTAAAAATTAAGATCCATTAGATTTGAATGAAGAATTTTAGCAAAATATCCAGTGCATTAAGAGAATATGTCAGGGTTGATCAAAACCAATAGGGAAGGAACACCTTAAGATCCTCCCAAGTACTAGTGATAAAAATACTGAAAATTAGTGGGACTAACTGCTGACTAGCTGCAGGGATCTGTTATTCTGCATTTTAGGGTTATCGAAGAAGCGGTAATAGAGACAATAACAGCATTGATTGCAATCTACCAAAATTCACACAACTCTAGAAAATATCCCAATGGATTGGAGAACTGCAAATATAACTCCCCAATTTAAGAAAGGGAAGACAGGAATGCAAGAAGCTACAGAAAAGTTACCTCAATTCTGTCAGAGAAAGTGCTGAATCTATCAATGAAAAAATGGCAAGATATTTCAAAAATCATCATGCAATCAACCAGAGTCAACATGGTTTGATGAAAGGGAAATGGCGTGATACAGATTTATTAGAATTCTCTAAGGATGCAATAAGCAAGGTGCTTAAATGCACATTCGCAGCTGTGGAATGGATTTGAATTTCTGAACAAAAGATTTGGTAAGGTTCCACAGCAAAGACTACTGCACAAGATAGCAGTTTATGGCACTGGGTGATGTTTTAGCATGGATGGATGACTGGTTGACTAATAGGAAATACAGAATAGGGATAAATGGATCAACTCAGGTTGGAAAACTATAATAAGTGGAATGCCACAGGATCAGTGTTAGGGCCTCAATCACTAGTGATATATTTTACATCGACAAAAGGACTGAATGTGTTGCAGCTAAAATTTCCGATGATGCAAGGATTACGTTGCGATGATGCAAAAAGTTTTGAAGGAAAATAGATAGGTTAAATGAGCAGGCAACAATTTGGCAGATACAGTACAATCTCAGAAATATGAAGTTATCCATTTTGGCAATATAATTTAAATGGAGAGACAGCACACTTCTTTGGTGGAGTAGAATCTGGGTATTCTCATACATGAATAACATGCAGATACAGCATGTCTTCAGGAAGACAAATGGAAATTCAGCCTTTATTGCACAAAGGAGAGTGTGTGTTAGATGAGGGAAGTCTTACTACAACTGTACAGGGCATTGATGAGATCACACCTAGAGTATGCTACAATTTTGGCTTTTGATGAGGGGTATACTTGCATTGGAAACATTTTAGTGAAAGTTTACTAGAGTGATTCTTGGGATGAAACTTGAAAATGTTCAGAAAATATTTACAAGGATGTTGCCAGGGTTGGAGAGTTTGAGCTATAGGAAGAGGCTGAATAGGCTGGGGGTATTTTCTCTGAATCATCGGAGGCTGAGGAGTGACCTTATAGAAGTTCATGAAGGGCATGGATAGGCTAAATATACAAAGTCTTTTCCCCAGAGTGAGGTATTCCACATCTAGAGGGCATATGTTTAAGGTGAGAAGGGAAATATTTAAAAGGGACCTAAGTGCCAACTTTTTCCACATAGAAGGGTGGTGCATGTATGGAATGAGCTGCCAGAGGAAGTGGAAGAGGCTGGTACAATTACAGCATTTAAAAGGCATCTGGATGGGTATATGAATAGGAAGGGTTTAGATAGATATGAACAAAATGCTGGTAAATGGGACCAGATTTATTTAGGATATTTGGTCAGCATGGAAGAGTTCGACCAAAGGGTCTGTTTCCATGCTGTACATCTCTATGACTCTATGATTCTAAGATGTTGTCTTATGAAGAAAGTTGAATAGAATGGGCTTATACTCACTGGATTTTAGAAACCTACTTCATTGGAGCTGTGAGGCAGGAGTGCTAACCACTGAGCCACCATACTGCTGCCCTCTGAGCCACTGTGCTGCCCTCAATGTTCTTTGAATAACATTGAGCCCCTTTACAACTCAAAACAGTTCCAAATTAAACTTTGTTGTTCCATGACTATCTAATCGTAGCAACAACAATCAAATTGGACAGATTAACAAAGAGGCCTGATGGCTCACATCCAAGTATTCAAAGAAAACCTTGCAAAGAAATGGGAGGCAATGGCCTAGTGGTATTATCATTGGACTGTTAATCCAGAGACCAAGGAAATGCTTTGGGGACCTGGGTTCAAATCCGCTATGGCAGACGGTGAAATCTGAATTCAATAAAAGTTTGGAATTAAGAGTCTAATTATGACCATGAATCCATCGTCAATTGTTGGAAAAACCCATCTAGTTCATTAATGTCTTTCAGGGAAGGAAGCTGGTCTGGCCTACACGTGACTCCAGACCCACAGCAATGTGGTTGACTCTTAACTGCCTTCTGGGCAATTAGGGATGAGTAAAAATGCTGCATAGCCAGTGACGTCCTCATCCCATGAATGAATAAAGAAATTAATGATTTAAAATGCAATTTTCTATTTCCATTTCATCAATCCATTCTAAAAGATGAAAGACTTAACAGCAATCTAGGTTTGTTCAATATATCATTTCAGTTGCATGACACTAAATTTTTTGCTATAAATTCTGTGTCTTATGATCCCCTTCCATGGCTACCCGATGAAGGAGCAGCGCTCCGAAAGCTAGTGCTTCCAAATAAACCTGTTGGACTATAACCTGGTGTTGTGAGATTTTTAACTTCGTAGGCAATTGCATGGAAAAATGTGTTAAACTTTTACAAATTCTTTGCACAGTCTCAGGGAGAGTAGAAAGAATGTCATGTCTTGGGAGATGTACAGAAGAGGCTTGCTAAAAAGATATCAAGAATGACGGACTTCAGTTATGAGGCAATTTCAGACAGACTTTGCTAAATAATCCGAAATGTGCAAAGAACAGCATTTACAACCAATTTAGAATCATCAGACTTACATTGCAGCGTGCGCACGCACACACACACGCGCGCACACACACACACGTCTTTTTTTTGCAGGCAGAAAGAACATATACACACAAGCAGCATTCTCAAAAATCCTTTTTCCTCTGAATCTCAGGAGGTTCATACATGGTAACAACTTCCAAAACTGGAAGTCAATGCTGCAAAGGGCACAGATTACAGATCCCTGTTGCAGCTGTGCACAAGCACACCCTTCTTCAGAAGTGAGGGTCACTGGACCCAAACGTTAACTCAGTTTTGTTCCACAGATGCTGCCAGACTTAGGGATTTTCCAGCAATTTTTGTTTCTGTTTCTGATTTCCAACATCTGCAGTTCGTTGGTTTTGTTTTTGTTTAGACATTGAATTGAAAGGTGGTCAATCACAGCATAAGAGGTATCCATTTGGTCCACTGTCCACCCTTTACCTTTAAACTGTTCTAATGAAATGTCTGTGCCTTTTTCACTCTGTCTAATTCATATTAATAAATCCAAGACTTGTTACAATATCTTTCACGTGTCCAAACCCACTTGAGAACAATGGGAACATATATTCAAAGTTTTAAGATGTTTATTGCAGCAGATCCTTCCAATTGCATTTCCTTTACAAAGTGAATTACAGTCACCATAATCTTTTATATCATGACAAATGCACTGTATTTTATCACTTACCCATTGAAGATATAGTGGTTCCACTAGATGGGGATATTTGCAATAATCGGGGATCTATAAATGGTGTGAATGAAGATGATGATTTGTGTTTCTGGAGTGTATTTCCTGCTGATGGGGTCTATAATAGGAACATTCAATTAAAGTGAATTAAAATTAGAAGAGGCAAAAGACAAGGCAGAATACACTTGAGAGAGATCCACTGTTATTTGAAATTGCACGTTTCTGAATTTAATCATTTTACATATATAACAGCAAGCATTCACATGGTCAATCTACTTTTAAAAGCTAACTTTGCACTAACTTATCACAATTCTATAACTTTCTAATGTCATGAGTTAACTGACATGAGCCTATCACACAAACCAGCGCCAAATGGATTGTTACATTCTTTAACTTAGCATATAAATGAAGAAGCAAACTGTGAATTCTGCACAGAAAAACATACTTTAACCTAAAATTGTGTTAACTTCAAACTTAAGTTGCATATTATAAATATATAAAATGTTGCAGACAAGGTGTAAACAAAACTCTGACCAGCATATCTAATAATCCAAAGAAACACACCAATCCTTCTAGAGTAAATAGCTTAACATAATTTAGACTTGATAAATTTGATCAAACATTGACTTACTTCCAAATGTAAACCTGTGTTACCCAGTTATTGGTTTCAGTGTCAGTTTTGGGTAACTGAACATTTTAACAATGCACAATTTCAATAAGACCGGTTATTTAGACACTGAAAGAAACATGATATGGCAGCATACGTGGAGAAAGAAACAGTTAATATTTTAGGTCCATGATTTTACATCAGAATTGGTCAGAGTTAGAAGTGTATTAGGTTTTGAGCAAGCAAAAGCAGGGAAGGTAATGCCAGCAAAAGGATATGAAAGAGAGATGATTAAATGACATAAGGGTGAATGATCCAAATATAATTGTGGTAATGAAACAAATTAATGAACAGAAGATATGCCAAGAGGTGGTATGAACAGCAGGATCATAAATAACTGAAAGCAAAGCAGATGGAAATAAAGTTTAAAAAAAAGTGAAATAAAACAAAATGGGGGCAGAGGTTACCATCTAAAATTGTTGAAATCAATGATTATCCTAGAGATTGTAAAGCAAGAAGACAAAAGAAGTGCCTTTCCTCAAACTTGTGCCAGTGCACTGCATTCGGCCAAGCAATAGGTGAGAGTGGGATGCTCAGTTGAGGAGTGAGAGAAGTGGTCACCCAGTTTAAATTTGGTCTGCCCAACGTAAATATTAGACAGTAATGGTGAATACAGTATAGTAAATTGAAAAATAACAGGGAAATCACCGTTTCATCTGAAAAGTGTATTTTGCTTCTTAAACCATGAAAGAGGAAAGACATAAAAGGGCAAGATTTGCATTTTCTGGATAACTACTTACATTTTAAGAAGGAAAGGAGGGTTGGGACTGATTGCAGACTGAACAAGGGCTTTGTAGAGGTAATGAGGAGAGGGAAGTGAGCCGAAATTGTATTTGGTGATGGGATCATTCCAGAGATGGCATCAAGGCAGAGACTGATCTGTCAAACATGAAGGCTAGTGGGATCGATGATACGCCTTATCACTGATCTGGGGGGAAATGGCTGAGTGCACAAGTATATGAAATAGAACAGAAAAACTTGATGTACCTTGCCAAACAAGGTAGGGAGAAACATGCAGTTGAGGAGAAAGGACCAACCTTGAAAAATCTGACCTTAGTAAAACCATCAGCTTCATTCTCTTACTCACCCACCTGAATCACTGAACTCAGCATAATGCTAAGTTGTTCTTCTTCATGTTTTTTCGACAGTATGGGGATTGAACCAACGACCTTGATGTTATTAGCACCTTGCTCTATCATCTCAGCTAACCAGTCAGCAGCAAGTAAGAGTGGGCCACAAATGGTAACCTCACCTGTGCTATTTACATGAAAGCCTCACCTTTGGGATGAAGCAATGGTTTTCTTCTGTTTTTTTTTAAAAAATTGACATATTATAGTTACTGGTCTACTCTACACTGGACAGCTTAAATGAAGACTGCATGACTACTTTGTTGAAACAACTCTGTTCCAAGTCTTCTTTTTCAGTCTACAAGTGTGAACCTGGGCCCAATAATGCCTGTTATTTTAAGTTGCCACTTAACACGCATGCTGATGTTTGTATCTTGCATATGTGCTGTGTTCTAATGAAACTCAACATAAGCTTGAAGAGCACCTAATCTTTCTACTGAACACTTGAAAACCTTCTGGACTCATCATGAAGTTCCACAATTATCTGTTATAATGTCTGTCCCCATTGTTTGTTTTTCTTCCCCCCCAATTTTTTCCCTTCCTCATTTTTATCTCTCATCCCCTTTTCCTATGCTCTTGGACAATACTAATTCAGGATTCTGCGATTCGTATCCCCTTGAGATAGATCTTTCATTTCTATATTTTTCTCACAACAACTCCCTTTGACCTTGCACAATTAAACTTTTTCTCATTTAATTTCTTCCTCTCTCCATTTCATCACAGAGCTGCTTTTTTGTTATTCGTCTCATCCCCATCTTCACTTGTCCAAAATCTAATACAGTCCTAATTTTTCCCAGTTCTGATGATGGCATGTAGAGGTGTAACACTAACTCTGCTTTTCTCTCTCTCTCTCTCTCTCCACAGAAGCTGTTGACATGCTGAACTTTTCTAATATCCCCAGAATTTTGCATATGTGAAGGATCTTATTGACATTTGCAGATTTGATAAATATTTTAATATTTGCTTGGCTGTTTATTTGGGAAAACATGAGGACTGCAGATGCTGGAGATCAGAGTTGAAGAGTGTGGTGCTGGAAAAGCAGCCCCCACCCCTCCGTGCAAGGCCCCAAAGGATCCTTCCACATACATCATCTCGAGTCCATTGCTCTCGGTGTGGTCTCCTCTACACTGGGGAGACAGGACGCCAACTTGTGGAACGTTTCAGAGAACATCGCTGGGACACACGAACTAAACAACCCCACCACCCTGTGGCCAAACACTAAGTTCCCCTCCCACTCCGCCAAAGATATGCAAGTCCTGGGGCTCCTCCACCGCCAAACCCTAGCCACCCAATGCCTGGAGGAAGAACGTCTCATCTTCCACTTTGGGACCCTCCAACCACACAGGATCAATGTAAATTTCACCAGTTTCCCCACTTCTCCTCCACCCCCCCAACCTTATTACAGATCCAACCCTCCAATTCGGCACCACCCTCTTGAACTGTCCTACCTGCCCATCTTCCTACCCACCTATCCACTCCACCCTCATCTCCAACCTATCACCTTCACCACTCACCTTCATCTATCTATCACATTCCCAGCTACCTTCCCCCCAGCCCAAATCCCCTCCCACTTATCTCTCAGCCCCCTTGGGCCACCCTCTCATTCCTGAAGAAGAACGAATGCTCGAAACATCAACTCTCCTGCTCCTCAGATGCTGCCTGACTGGCTATACTTTTCCAGCACCACATTCTTTGGCTGTTTATTTATCAACCACTCTCTTTATGCATAAGGAAAAAATTGCAACTGCATTTTAGAATTGTGGTTATTTGAATGTCTCCAAAGTAAAATTAGTTTACACTTTACATCAACAGGTTCTCAAGTGGAAGGAAGCAGCTCATTTTTGAAGGGGATACAAGATTGTATATTAACTAGTTTTAATGTTTAAATCAAACCTTTCAAATAAAACGATCGGTTAAAACCTGACTAAAGTTGCAGAGACTAAAACAGCTCTGTAAATGAAAAGCGCAAGTGCTTTTCACCTTATATTAATTATGAGAAATGTTGAATGCCTTATGAAATTCACTGCTACACCTCATTTCCAATGCAAATTGCATGAGTTGTCACAATTAAAGTTGCAAACATAATTAAACGCAATTGTTCAGAAATGTGTTTAAGACATTTTGTATTTTAGAAGTTTGTATGTCATAAGTAATAAAATGAAAATCTATAAAATTAGTAAGTCCTTTGAAGACTAATTGAACCAATAGAGTGTACCATATAATCACTAAGAAATGCCAAAAGGTACATTTGGCAAACAGGAGAAAGTTACAAAAAACATTACATTTTAGTACTAAAAATTTTCCATGCAACCATGTAGTGATTATTTTGTATATATATGTAAAAATAAAGATCTGGTTTGGATTATGTGCATGCAGCTGCTGCCAAGTTTACCCAATTACACATATTTCTTACAGCACACTAAACTAATCAGCATCAAAACAATGTATTCACACTTTTCTGAACTTCTCATTTAAGGGGTACTACTGTAAACAGTGACTTTCTAACGGGTATCTTGGATACCATCAAACTAAAATACTAAGTTAAATTCTTGCAGTCTTAAAATAGTTGCCTCTTCTTGCAAAATCTAATTAAAAAGTTAAATTGCTCATTTTTCCAATGTGTTTCACCATATGAAAGCTGATGCAACTTAGAAAGAGATCTTACTAGAATTCAAGTCCAACAACATGCTAGAACATCATTGATGTATATATTTACAACAACAATGTTGCTAAACCACTCTGGATTGTACTCATGAAAGTTCAGATCCCTCATAATTCAATCCGATATTCCTCCATACTAAACATTGTACATACTTCGGACCAAAACCTATTTCTAATTATAAGTTTTACCTTAGCTTTACTTTACACAAAACAGAATTATGAAGCCAAGTCTTCCAAAGTTGAAATTTCAGGTACATTCTACTTTGCAGTAAAAGGAACTGCCCCATTTTCACAAAAATAACCCAGAACTATCGTACAAATGGCATTAAAATCATATTCAAGAAGGGTTCAATGGGGCAGCTGCAGGTTGAGATTCCAGTTGAGTCAGAGAGAGAAAAGGAAGGATGACAAAGTTCAGGGGAAGGGGCAAGTGCAGGCCAGAGATAGTGGATGGCGGGAGAAACAGAAACATCTTACAGCCAGGGTTGCTAAGGAGATGAGAGAGGAAAGGTGAGGACTGATTATGTGAACCAGCAGGGAGTATGAACTTATCAAGTGAAACAAATGCATTTATGGTATATGTATAAAATCCTTAAGAAAAGTGGGTTATTTTTGCAAAACTGGAGAATGACATTTTATTACATTTAACCCTCTGACTACTGAATGTCTTTCTCATTAAATATGTATACTTCCAAAAGTACACTGAAGAAAAGTTTGCATGTTAAAATAGCAAAACTTAATGAAACAATTTAATAGTTAGGATTTAAAACAAGACGACCATTCAGTCCAAGTGGTCAATGGCTGTGTTTAAACTCAACATGAGAACTTCCCGTCAATTTGATCTTGCCTTTGATTGAATCTTGGAATTGGAATTTTAGCAATATCTGCTGAGCCAAATAATACACCGCAATTTCAGGGGGAAACAAAAAGTCTAACCAACTAAATTGTGATGCAGAAATGTGACTGCAGTGATCAAAGGGTTAATATTGCTTTTCCCTAACCAAAACATACAAGTCTGATTGCAGAAGCACAAAACATATGAAAAGTGGTTAAACAAGAAATGAGAATATTAGTGAAATGAAATGAAATGACAATGATACTTCAAAAAGCAAATAAAACTTGCCAGTTTAATGCTTATAAATGCTAGGATGATTACTCCAAAATGATTGAAATGGAATACAGAAGATTGTGATTGAAATAGCACTGCATGCTTACCTAGTCATCTTTTTTCAGCCAAAGAAAACTTTCCTTAGTAAAGCAAACAGTGTTCACTTTCTCTCCACCCATTATATTAATACAAAATTAACTTGGTGGTTATAACAGTTTGAGATTTCATTTTCTCATAAGCACCAAGTATCATAGTGCCATTTTCCTTTTTTTGATCATTGAGTGCGGAATGGGCAGGGTGTTTGACAAAGACACACACCAACTCGAGAGCAATTATGTCTTATTGGAACCCAAAGCAGAATAATTTATCCCTGATCACTCTGATATTCTAAATAATTGTTCCTCAGAATCTCCAACCCAAAAATGGCATTGTTCGATCCTAATTGAATACTCAATATTAGAAAATACAAAATCAATGGATTTGTAAGAATTTTAATACATTGTTCCTTAATCTTCATTAATCTTGCAAATCCTTTAGTGCACAATAAGGTTCCTGATGAAGGGCTTATGCCTGAAATGTCGATTCTCCTGCTTCTCAGATGTTGCCTGATCTGCTATGTTTTTCCAGCACCACGCTCTCGACAAGAAACCAAACTTAGTACTACTGTCAAAATTGAGGGAGTAAACTGCAATAAAATTATTGGGTAAACCATTGTATAAAGCAAGATGTGGCACATTACAGTGCAGAGTGATCTGTACTGGGGTCTCAACCTTTCAACTAATACATGAATAACTTGGAAATATGAAGAGATTTGGGCAGCCAAATTTTCAGATGACAATTAAGATTAAGTTCTTTCAATAGAAACAGAAAGTTACAAATGGACCTGCAGATATTGCACAAGTGGGGACAGACGGGAGTCATGTGACAAAGTCCTACTGTTATCCACCTAAGAAACTGACATCTGAGTATTTTCTTGAATGCAACAACCTAGCAACTGAGGAGGGCAGAGGATTTTGTGGGTGTGCGCACAAAAATCACTGAAGGATAGTGAATAGGTACAAAAATGAAAATCAAGTCAAATGGAATGCTGGTATTTATAAAGTGAGGAAGATTTACTTCAATTATACAGTTCTATTCTGTCCTCATCTCGAGTACTGTATTTAGTTATGGCACCAAACCATATACATAACTTTGAACGGTGCACATTGTAAATTTACTGAAATTATATTAGGGATTTAAAGGATAAATTATGAGAAGGCATGCATTTCACTGAACTGCAACAGTTGAGAGGTAGTTTAATTTAAAATTTTTTCTAAGAAAATCAATAAGTTAGACAGGAATAATTTATGTCATATAATGGAGGAATAACGAACAACTGGCACACTCCACAATAGCTCTGAATCAGGACATGGAAGGGAGCCGAGACACAGGAAAATTACTAATAGTAGGGTTGTAGTATTAAACGAAGTACTGGAGCTGTGGGCTGACAGGCTCCCGCATCCTGATGGGCCTCAACCCAGAGTTAAAACAAGAGATGGGCAGACAAGCTGAGAGAGGAACAGGCAAAACAGAGAAAGAGAGAAGGAGCAGATGCAGGCGGAGAGTTGGAAGGAAAAAGAGACAGGGAGGCAGAGATAGGGGTTGGCAGACACACAGAGTGAGAGAGGGGTGCAAACAGGGAGAGGGAGAGAGGGGTTGGGAACAGGAAGAAAGAAAGGAGGGCAAGAATGGGGTGACAGATGGGACAGGAGAAGATGGTGAAAGAGCATGAAAGGTGACAATGTGGGAAATGGGGGAGGAGGGAGTTTATGAGGAGGGGAAGAGAGGGGGACAGGATGGGGCAGGGAGAGGGAGGAAAAAGGAGAGATGGTGATGGGAGGAGGGGGAGAACTAGGGCATGTGTGAGAGCAAGAATTACAAGTGTTTTTTAAATTTCTGCCTCACCTGTTAGAGGGAATAAAGGGATGGAGTAATTTTGGGATGCATGCATGGAGCAGTCAGGCTTATTTTAAACCTTTCGCTCATGTATGGAACTTTCATTTTTAAAAGGTCTTAAAACTTTCAATAAAACAATTTCCTCAAGGCTTACTGATTGCAAAAGTTGACTTGAGTGTTTTCCCTTTATGTAACAAGGTCAGATTGCATTAATTCACAGATCGAATGAAATGTACAATACCTTTTGAATATTAGGATGTTTTATAGTTATAATTTTTAATAGATGGATCAGGTCATTAACTGAAGGAGAGCACGAGTGAGAAATTTCTATTTATTGTAACTAATTGTCATTCTGCTGAATAAAATCTAGCTTACTTTCCCCATTGAGATCTAGACATACATATGGATAACTTCACATTATATCAGCTTCAGTATTTCCGTTCACAATTGTATCACAGTTAACTGAAAATATGTTGCTGGAAAAGCGCAGCAGGTCAGGCAGCATCCAAGGAGCAGGAGAATCGATGTTTCAGGCATGAGCCCTTCTTCAGGACCTGCTCCTTGGATGCTGCCTGACCTGCTGCGCTTTTCCAGCAACACATTTTCAGCTCTGATCTCCAGCATCTGCAGTCCTCATTTTCTCCTATCACAGTTAACTGGAAATCTGCAGCGAGTGGTAAATTGCCATTCATAAAGCCTATGAGTGCCAATCACATCACCTGCTGGAACAGAATATTTCTTGAATACAGTTGTGTTTGGCTACATGTCATGCCCATGTTCTTAGAAAAATATATTTAGAATTTCAAGTCCAATTCAAAACTCAAAGTCAGATTAGTCAGCTTTCTTAACTCAGTGGCAATAGTGAATGACTGAGATTTTTGTTCTCATTTTACAAATCAAACTTTATAATATTCATTAACTGGCAAGTTTTGGAATTAAAACATTCTACCCTGTAAGAGGATTTAGTGTTTTAGACAATAGCAGTGTAGAACTGACACACAGAAAAAGTTAAAGATGAGAAGCATTGAGATTGACTGGAGTGCTGTTGTGACTAACTAGTTTACAGGAGTGGTATGCCAGAACAGCAGCCGGCTATCGTGTCAAACATACCTCATTAGTAGTGAGCTCGTCCTGGGGCAGCTGAGGGGGCATGATGGGAGACTGCTGGCTGGTTGGGGAGGTGGAGGAATGGCTTTGCTGTATGAGATCTGGCAAGAGGTGAATGCGGGTTGCAAAGCCATTACTCTCATGGTGGCTGGCACGCTTTAATTCACCTGCGCTCTGTAGAAAAAACAGGCATACTTGTCTTGCTGAAGAGTTGCTTGAATACCTATCACCCTAACAGTTAATTGGCAGAAGAGTTAATGCAAAGTTGGATTTTTCAGCTTTTATCGCAGCACAACTAGTTCTAACAAGTAAATTTGGTATAATTTGACAAAACCACTTCAATAGATAAGCACTTCACATTACTCCAGGCAGAACAAAGACTAGTTACAAATTCAGCAGTGGTTTCAATAAAAATATTGCACGTTACCTAAATTCTAAAGCTCTCTTAGATGGAAATGTAAGATGTTAATTTGATCTGAAGCAGTAAAATACTCCAAAAGTGACAAACATTACAGCATGTACTTGATGTGCTGTTGGGTAATTAATAATTTAAATTGCTTGTAATAACTAATGTCATGGAATTTAAAGAGAATGTAGTATGGAAAATCAATATGTCACTCTGTAGGTGTTTCCATTTTTGTAGCAATGCTGCTTAATGGAGTTAAAAATGGAATTACCTAACTACAGCTGCAAATGTGAGGTTTTAGTTTTTTTAAAAAATGTCTGAAGTTAGAGTAAAACACTTACATGAATGATGGCTTACAGACAGGTTAGTTTAATTTAAAAACATCATGAACTGGTGTCAGACTTTAGAAATGAACATTGTGCATCTATCATTTTTCTCTGCAGTCACTTCCTGTCCATCTAAACTCAAGGTTTTAACTTCCAAGATGGACATAGTAACACATGCAAGACAACTGCAGCAAATAGAAAAAAATAAGAATATCTTTTGTGCTAAATAAAAAAGGAAATCTAGACTGAAGAACTGATACATTTATATCAATTGCTAAGGTATTAACATGAAAAATAGCAGAAAACATTCTGCTCAGTAAGAGTTAATAGACAAAAGGCAGATCTTTGTCTGAAATACGGTACCTGTCGAACAATTAAAGTGCCATCTTTAGAGGGAGTAACAGGCGTTTCAGCCAGCAGCTCCAGATCATCATGAACAATCATCGTATTCACTGATTCAGTTTCACCATTGCTCAGTTTTGAAGATCTGATAGAAAAAATGTAGACATATACAGTATGTAATTGAGAACATTTTGGAAATTCAGTTAAATTGTGAAGTTGTAGAATCCAATTCGAAGTTCAGGCCATTCATAGTCAGTCATACTGAAGACATGTGTAACAACAATGCAAATTACCTGCACCCATTTTAATGGCTTCACATTTCAACTTATTTTATTACACCATACCAATGTTGTAATGTCAGCAAATATGAAAAAGGTGCATTGCATTAAAAAGGCAGTCAAAGGAAATTTGAGTCCAAGGGAAAGATCTTCAGTGGATTAGATACATTCGCTGAAGTAGTGAGTTACTTCTTTGCATCAGTTTTCATGAGGCGAAGTGCTGCCAATGTAGCAGTAAAGGAGAAACATTGGGGATACTGGGAGTTCAAAAATAATGTCACCCCGTCTGCTAAGATACATCCAACATAAAAACTAAAGGAAGATTAAAATTGTAGAGGCATTGGCTAAAATCTCCCAAAACTCCTTAAATGTGTAGGCGGTACAAGAGGACAAGGGAGAGGGCATTTGCAAATTATAGAAATGTTGAAACAGGAAAAGGAGGAGGAAAATCCTGGCAAATACAGTTAGCCAAGCACTAGTATTGGGAAAGCATCTGTAACAATCCAGGAAAATATTCATTGACATTTGAAAAAGTACAGCCTGTGAAAATCAGCAAGGATCTGTTAAAACCAAATTGTGTTTTACTAACTTGATTGAGTTCTTAGATGAAATATTGGAGAGGGTTGCTGAATGGTGAAATTGATGTTGCACACAAGAACTTTCAAAAGTATGCGACGAAGTGCTATATATTATGCATTATATTACATATTATGTTACATAACAGAGCAAAATAAAGATAATGAGATTAAAAGAACAGCAGTAATGTGGAGATGCAATTGGATAAGAATCATAAAGTAGAGGTTAGTTGAGGATGGTGACACCCCTCACTGGGCTAGTGCACTGGACATGAAGCCCCAATATTCCCAAAGTCATCACAATAGTTAAACATTGATCAGTGTATTCAAAGTCAGCAAATTACCAGACAGACAGACCTAGGCAAATACAAAACAATCACCAGATTTCTGAATTAACAAGAATGACCATTTGTTACATTTACTCAAGGGACTAATTTAGTATTTCTGTGCCAAAAGGCCAGAGTGTGAAATTTTCAAAAAAAAAAACAACCCTGAGTGAAGGCATGAGTGACCTCTTTCTCTGCTGTAAGGTGTCAAGATATAATTCAAACTAAGCTTCCGTTTTAAAGAAAAACTGGCAAAGAAACAGCTCTTAAGAGATATTCAAAATAATGCTGCTGAGTTCTATCTTACGAGCGTTTCCAATTCTTGAAATGAGTCACAAATAAATTATTTTCATCACTGCCATTAACTAAAATTACGTACACTGCTCGAGCATCATCTGACATAGGTCCGGTTTCATCTGTCCCTTCTTGTTCCAAATCTTCATCTTCTTCATCAGTAGTTCCTGATTCATCACTTGATGAAGAATAATCTGTAACTTTTTGAGGAGGTCGAACATCATCCACAGCTCGAAGCTCTTTAGCCAAAGCAGCAAGATCCTGAAACTAAGAAATGAAGTCATTTGCCAACGATTGAGGTTCGGTGTTTACACTGATCAAATACAATGACATGTCAACAACAGGCTATGAAACACTAAAAAGCTGCAAAATTTACTTCATGCCATGATCAAATTTTATTATTGTACATAATATGGACATCCTTGAAGTAAAATATTTTCATTGACCGGAAATATTTTCATGATCTAACAGTTTACTATTTCCTTGTAAATTAAGTAAACAATAAACCAGCCTGGGAACTGAAATGCATAGGTGAAGGAAAGCAACAGAAGCAAGAACTCAGGCAGGCAAAGGTATAAACGCATCTTAGAAATACATGGAATTTGATCTGATGTTAAAGCCTTTTAAAAAGAATAGATGGAATAAATAGACAATGGCACTGGACTTAAGTTGAGATTGATACAGAAATGGCCAAAATTATTTCATAAAATAGTTAAACCGCAAATTGCAACATTCAACCAGATGCAAATTCCACTATAACTAAGTTAGTTTGAGACACCAGGGAAGTCAAAGGATTTACTTTTCAATGCAAGTTTTTTTTTAAATGAGAAGTGCCAAAACAATGATCTGTAAAAATACAGTCTTTACTTACAATAATTCCACCCTATTTCAACCAGCATCAAAACAAAATTATGCATAAGTCAGCATGATTTGACACAGCTTCTTCATCCATTTGCTGCACTTTGTGCCATTCCAAAAATTTCAGCCATAAATGGCTGGTTTAAAACAATATAAAATCATAGAGGTCAAGTCGAAATATTTATTTTATTCAATTAAAATATTTGTTTTTCATACTTCTCATGATAAAACAAATTAATTGTATCCCTGTATTTCAGCCTTTGATAAATAGTCATCCTCAACAAAAATATTCAAAAGGAATCAAATGTTTGCTATTAAATTTAGAGTTTATTAACTCTAATGTTTTGCACTTAAAATAAATGTAGTTAAAACGTAACAGAATAAAAAAACCAACATACACACATTAACAATGATCCAAAAACTCAGAACACATTGTTTATTAAAAGTATGGACTGGAACCCCAAAAAAGCATACACATCAGGAGTTTTCAACAAATACCATATATACTCGTGTATAGGTCAAATTTTAAAGATGGTTTTTAAAAGCTGAAATTAGGGGGTCAACTAATACACGGGCACAAGTTTTGAGGGGCTGAAATTCATGTGCAGTTCAAAATACTGTAATATTAGCAAAAGTCGATTTGATCACACAACTAATCCCGGGTAAAGAAGAAAAACACAATGAGTTACAGTAAAAGTCATTACCGGATAAAAGCAAGAGACTGGTATGAAAATTTAACATGTCAAAGATTCATTGAAATCCTGAAAAATCACACTGTTAAAGATCATCATGGCCTGGTATAATGGCATACTTAAAATGAAACATTTATTAAATTCTGAATGTGTAAACATCTTGAACTTTCCTGCCAAATTCTTCTGTTTCTCTCCATTTACTCATATGTTATGAACCTCAGCAATATTAACACATTTGTCAAAGAATTAAAGATATACCGGTATGTAACTAATATATCACACTTTTATTTAGATTTAATGACACAATTAAAATAATTAACTTTTTAACAATATTAACTTTTGGACGTCTCATTTTATAAAGCGTGATAAGTACCGACAGACTTAGTACCAGTCTGAATGAATGAATGAATCAAAACATGCTGTAGTAAACCCAAGTGTGGTAAGCAGAGTTTTGAATGAATGGAGATGCGATATAGTAACAAAGAGTGATGAATAGAGCTACTGGTATGAATGAATGAATACGATTTAATGTGATATAGTAGGGTCAACTTATACACAAGATGTATGGAAAATACAAGATTTTTTGGCCAAAATAAAGGGTCGACTTATACGAGATTGACCTATACATGAGTATATATAGTAAATCAATCTGTGCAACTAAAAGTGCAAGCAAACATGAGGAAGACTGCTAAAATGGCATATCTTACCACATCCCCCTACAATATTCAGCAACCCATGTGAGTGGTCATGTGATTGAGTCATTAGCCATCATTGGTCAAATCAACAGGGTTCAAGGGGAGGAGAAAGAGAAGAAAAACCACCATAAACAAACATAAACTTCTACCATATTATTTTGTTTCTAAAAAGAGGAAATATATTTGCTACAATAATACTTGTGACAAATAATTTCATAAAATGTCTTTCAATATCAAATTGGGAACATGCAAATCCATAAACTTGAATTCAAAGAACTAGATGTGTCATAAATGTAAAATTAATTCAAAATTTAATTTGTATGAAGTTTGTTCAAGAAAGTTTATACGGACTGCAGTTTGGAAAATGTGATATAAGTATTTACAAGTAAGTGAGCTTTAAAAGCTTACAGCTGGTCTACTTGGCCTGAAGTCCTTTTTCTCCTCTGGTTTCTTGTTAAGATTATCATGGCGTTGGGATGGTGAACCCTCAGACTTTGATGACGCTGTAAATAAAATAGTTAGTTCAAAAATCTAAGTGAAAAAGTGAGGACTGCAGATGCTGGAGACCACAGTCAAAAAGTGTGGCGCTGGAAAAGCACAGCCAGTCAGGTATTCCTGAAGAAGAGCTTATGCTCAAAACATTGACTCTCCTGCTCATCAGATGCTGCCTGACCAGCTGTGCTTTTCCACACCATACTTTTTGACTCAAAAATCGAAGTACTAAAGCACTAAATTTCAAGATTTCTAAGCAAGCACACAAACATGTAAATTCTAAGCAGCTAAAGGCACAAAAATGAAATTAACTAACATTATAATAACAGTTTGAAAATCATGCAGATTTACAAATTTGAATCTGGGCCACGTCAATATCATGATATGCAGTTAAACTTTTGCTGATTTTTAAACTTTTGCAGTACTTGTACACATTTATTTCACAGCCTGACATAGTGGCTTAAACTGAATGCAATTACTGTGTTGACAAAAATATTAACAATAAACAATTGTTTATAAAAGTGATTACTACTGAAAGAGAACTAATTTCCTTTGCATGCAAGTATTAAATGTTAGAGAGTCTCTAACATTAGAGTAACCAGCAGTGCATGTCTACAGGTTTCTTCTTCAATGTAAAAAGTGTAACTAAAACCAACCATCTGAAAGCCATAACTACATTCACTTGGTGAACTTTTCATCCTCTTCTTTAAAGCCAATATGACCAAGGGAATCTGCTCTTCAAGGAAACAAAGAGCAAAGCAGTGTACAATGCACTTAAATAATTCAGAAAGGAAAATCTCACATCGTAGCCTGTAGCGTTCACCAGATCCAGTTTGAGAGCCAGGATGAGATCCTGGCTGTGAGCCAGAGTTGCTGGAGCCTGAGGAACTGCCACTGCCTGGTCTTGGTACGAGTTTCTCCACCCTCTCCCACAACAGCCTGGGCTCTACATTGCTACAGAAGAAATGTATTTAAATAAAAAGCTTCAGCTCTTCACAGGTGGCCTGCGCAACATAAAATTCACAGATTAAATCAATATAAAGCAGTCATAGTTTTAGAATACAACCATTAGGTCATTAAGAGCACACAATAAATGAAGGAAAAATTGCGTACTAGAAACTCAAATATTTAATCAATTCATTCTTTAACAACAGCTAAGACTCCCAGACAGCTGGTATAATCAAACCTGCTGATACTGAACCATCTATACCAATTCACTCTCAGCAAATGAGACTCTAAATGCAGTATTTAATGATACAAAAACAAAACACATCAAATGCTGAAATTCTGAAATAAAACCAGAAAATGCTAGAAGTACTATACTGAAATGCAAATAATTCATATATTCCTTAATACATAGTATTTCTTAAGATTGGGAAAGCCAAAACAAAATTAATTTATTTTTAAATATTCCTAGTCACAACTTTTCTTGCAAATGTCTCCTCTCCTTAACTCTCTCTTATGGGTGATCAATGTGCCATCTGAAACTAGTACACTGTGATGGTTACCAGGAGTCATGATGTATACTGCTCTGCAGAGGGCAGACAGACGACTAGTTACAGCATCTATCAGTGAACATCTTTTTTGCATGTTTCATTTTGCTCAAAAGTTAAAATTATTTTTTTCTACAGATTTTCTCCAGTGGTAAACTCTAGTGAATATCACCAATGAGCAATTTATTGCAACAATTTATTGGGAAGGAAATTAAAGACAATGGCATTCTACCTATTTGTCAACATTACTGCTCTGCTTCGCTATGCTAATTTTATTTTGCATATTTCCCTTTCTTGGGTCTCTGTACAGTTTGAAATTGGCATGGTTGTGACTTAATGAATTCACAAATTGTTTCCTTCATCAGCTGTTAATAAAACTTACAAGGAATTAACAGAACAAAAAGGCAATTAGTTTAGAGCCAACTCATTTTCCTCTTTAGAGAAAGAAGCGGAAGCTAGTTACAACATTGTCTGTGACTGAGTTCCGCATGTCCTAAGAAGTAATAACAGTACAGTCATGTTTTATAAATGTCTGCTGTTTGTGGGCAGTTTTTCTTAATGAATATGCTCCTGTTTTAAACTATTAAACACAGTAAAGATCCATACCTTGTGGAACTTTTTGGACCAGTTTGAACACTTGGTTGACCACTGCTTTGCAATGGAGAATCTCGACGCGACAATACAGGAGATCGAGGTGTTGCTCTCATTGGAACCTTAAAGCAACAGAAATATCAATATTATAGCTATACTGGTAAATCAAATAACATTTACCTTTAATATTTACGGAAATGATTCCAAACACCCAGATGAAAATGATGATGATATGGTGTAAGAATTGATGGTGTTAAAATTAAAGAAGAAAAATAACCTGTTAAAAATACAGATTCTTAAATGAACTATGTAGGACATAAAACTGCAAAAAATTGCAATCAGGATGCCAGAAGAGACTATACTAGATCTGTCATATTATTCAAAACTAACACAAACAATCTTCAAAATAATCTACATTAATTTCTCAGCAACAGATACCAGAGATACTAAAAGTAAAATATTTTATATTTTTAAATAATTATTCTGACTTAACTGGAAACAAATCATTTCCAACTATTTTTATCAACACCATAGTAGACTAATCTCCAATAAGTTTTCAATGATTTCAAAGTTTGATTAGATTAGATTACTTACAGTGTGGAAAAAGGCCCTTCGGCCCAACGAGTCCACACCAACCCTCTGAACAGCAACCCACCCAGACCCATTCCCCTACATTTACCCCTTCACTTAACACTACGGGCAATTTAGCATGGCCAATTCACCTAACCTGCACATTTTTGTGTCTGTGGGAGGAAACCGGAGCACCCGGAGGAAACCCACGCAGACCGGGGAGAATGTGCAAACTCCACACAGACAGTTGCCTGAGATGGGAATTGAACCTGGGTCTCTGGCGCTGTGAGGCATCAGTGCTAACCACTGTTACCACCATGCCGCCCACAGCAGTTAAGAAAATTTATTTTGAATGATGTTGGCTCAAGTAAATTCTGGAATAATAGGAGATGGACAGTTGTTTAATTAAAATATTTGAGCACCAGAGTTCAGCTCAAAACTATTCTGACATTCAAATCCACTGCAAACAAGTGATCATCATTTTTGTGAATCCACTATGACTTCTGTTTGACTTTGTGGAATTTGTGTGAACAATCTCCTCAATCCCTCATACAATGATACTACTACTCTAACGGGAAATTAATTCAGTTGCATTTGCTGTTAAGTGCTGTACTTAAGTCAATAAGACATTAAAAGGATGAAATTCACATTTTGTTTTTAGACATTAACAAAGCTAGAAACTATATTACAGAATTCATAATTAAACTGTGACAACTCTATAATATTGTGAAATTCTCCATAAGAGCTACCGAATCAGGCACCAGAAATTTTGTTAGGAACGGTAATTTATAACTCTTTGACAATCAACACATATATCCTTCTATCCAGTCCTTACTCTTACAGGCACCTTCAGACTTTCTGTTATGTCCCAGAACTCAGCATATTTTCCATTACATTTTGAGAAATCATTTCACATGCAGCATTACAGATACAATATGCTGTTCGAAGAATGATCTATTTTTAAATGTAATTGGCATAAAATCTGCTCAAAGTAAAATGTGATGTAAAATGGTTTTCAGGTACTTAAATGAAGTGGAACATCAGAAGTCATTAACTGTCCAACATCCAGGCTAATTTTAATCAGTAGGTAGCATTATTTGGACAAATAAACTTAGAACAAATGATCAGAGAATTCCACAAATAACCTTTGGAAGTAATTTTTGTTTAAAAATACAGAAATGGAGGAGGAACAGATACATTACCAAGGCCAAGACCAGCAGCAACCTCCAGAAGCTGCCATCAGTCTACACAATTCTTTTAATCATTCACAGGAATGTAGCCAGCATTTGTTGCCTACTTGTAATGGCCACGTGCAGCTGATATCCCCACAATGCCAACAGGGATGGTGTCTCAAGATTATGACACAACAACACTGAGGATGCATCGAAATATTCCCAAGTCAGAATGATAAGTGACTTTGAGGGGAACTTTTAAGTGGTGGTAGTTTCATGCATCTGCTGCCCCTGCCTTTCCAGATGGTGGTGGAGATGGGTTTGGATAGTTCTGACAAAGGAGATTGGGTGAATACCTGCAGTAAACCTTATAAATGATGCACACGGCCGATGCTGAGCATCGCAAGTGGAGGAATGATTGTTTTAGAAATGCGATGCCAATCATTTAAAAATAAATCACCTGCCTAATGTGTACAAATTATTACCCTCAGGCAGCAGTGTGTCAAACATCTTAATGTACATACTGCTCTTGATCTGTACCTGTGACTCCATGGGCCTTTGCAATGCAGCTGGATTGGATTCAGAACTTCCGTTAGAAAATGATTCTGATCTAGAAGGCACTGGAGGCTCCAAAATTTTACTATTTTGTTTTGATTGTGTTTGAGGTGAACCCTGGTTACTCTTCTTGAACCTGTCATCAACCTGGACACAAGATTAAAATTTAGTACATGCATTCCCAGAGAAATTGGTCTGATAAAATAGAAATATCACAAGATAGATCATTAAGCATGCATAAATTCCCTGGAGGCTTAGCATACTTATCACAAATGCTGCTTCATCACACAGATTGAAAGGTCCAAAGTGTAATTTGAGTTAAGTGACCACAAAAGGGTAAAATAAGCTGTTAGGCGTAGACAGCTGAATCTGCAAAGTGATATAAATGGGTGAAATGACTGGATGAGATGGCAGCAGCTGGAGTAAAATGCAAAGTGTGAAATCAACCATTTTGTGTTGGAAAATGGAAAAGCAGATTTTATTTCTTTCTCCCAGAAGAAGTGAGAGGCATTTGTAAATGCTGGGATTCAGAAGGCCACATGTACCCTTGAACACAAATTGAAGTTCATCTGCAGGTGCAGCAAGTAACTAGGAAAACAAATGACACGTCAGCTTTTATTTAAGGAGCGGAGGCGGGGGGTTGCATTATTAAAGTTATATAACTCTTGTTACCAATAAGTAGAACTTTGATTAGACAATACCAGTGTAGTGTGTTTTGGTCTCCATACCATACCTGAGGATATAGTACACTTGGACAGCATTGCAAGAAAGGTCCATTGGATCTATCCCCCAAAGAGATCATGATTGATCATGTGTTTCAATGCCATATTCCCACTTTTTCTCCATATACTTTGGAATGTTTAAAATCTAAACATTTAGCAATCTTTTTCTTGCTTTCCAAGTGTTCTGTTATCATGTCTTTTATATCTTTAGCATCTTCCCCACTAATGATATTAGACTAAATGGTCTAGAACTTTCTGCTTAACTTTTTTTAAAAAAAAGGTTGTGGAGTTACATTTGCCAAAATTACATTAACTAATGTCCTTTACGGAATATTCCACTGACGTCCAATAAGTGTCTTGCACAAGTCCGACATCATCTCCTTTCACTTCTCGAGTTTCAGTGCGCAATCTCACTAGATATGTTCCTGAAATTCCTGCCCTAGATATCAATGTTCGGTTGATGAGGGTTAGTCATTGTTACATTAACCAATACATACGCTGGACGTGATAAAAGTTCACAGACACTGACAGCTGGTTGGCTGCCATAATGAAGACCTGAACACACAAGTTGCTCACCTTCAGGACCATAACGATACTGGAATCTAAGCAAATGTGTGGAAGATTGCATGCATAAGACATGCCCAAGGAAAAAACTGGACAAATCTAATTTAGCTAGCTATTGGGCTTTTAGAAAGTTAAAAAAGTGATGAAAGGATCCACCACATTCATCAAGTGATGTCAAATAACAGACTCACCACTTGACTTGGCAATAAAATACTGTAGGATTGGGTTATATTTCAATGAGGATTTCAATTTCCTGAAGAAGGGCTTATGCCCGAAACGTCGATTCTCCTGTTCCCTGGATGCTGCCTGACCTGCTGCGCTTTTCCAGCAACACATTTTCAGCTCTGATCTCCAGCATCTGCAGTCCTCACTTTCTCCTTATATTTCAATATGATTGATTTAATTAAGCAAGTGAGGAATTAAATTATATTCTGTTTGATTCTGATTAAATATGTTCTATAAGGAAGAACAGCCAAAGTTTAGGCCAAACCTACGGTTTTATTACTTTCTAATTACAAGCTAATCCAAACATAGGCTAACAAATAAGAATTACTTTGAGATAAAAGACACAGCTATGTTTTAAATTTGTTCAGTTTTGTGACTAAAATATGTAACAAACCTATGTAGGTTAGATTGGTATGGTTACTTTGAACTTTCACTCATTTTAAACATCAATATTAATTATTATCGAATTATATAAGAGAATACCAACAGTGTGAAAGCAGGCCATGCAACCCATTGAACAGCATCCCACCCATACCCATCCCCTACCCCTATCCCTGCATTTCCCATGGCTAATCCAACTAGCTTGCACATCCCTGCACACTATGAGCAATTTAGCAAGACCAATTTACCTAACCTGTGTGAGGAAACCAGAGCACCTGGAGGAAACCATGCAGACATGGGGAGAATGCACAGACATCACACAAACAGTCGAACAAGGGTGGAATGGAACCTGGATCCCTAGTGCTGTGAGGCACAGTGCTAACCATTGAGCCACTGTACTTACCCCCATTGTTCTTTTAGTTAAGTATTCATAGGGTTTGAAATGTTCCAGAATACTTAGGACACAGGGGAACCTCGATTATCCGAATACCAATTATCCGAAAATCGGACCATCCGAAGGAGATCACAAGATCCCGATAGAAACATTACAAAGACGTGTTTTTAACAGTGATCACATCTTTTGTTTACAGTGATTAAACAGGCACCGTCTCCAAATAACTGACTGCCCGTCCTCTCTCTCTCTCCCCTCACACCTTCCCTGGAGTTCTACAGAGGGGTGAACCCTAACCCCCACCCCAACTGCTAGGAATAGTCTCTCCAACATTGTCCTGTGCAGGGCAAACATGGAACCTGTCAAAAATTTGCAGTTAAAAGGTAGGGGCGGGGTTTAACCAGATTGGGTGCAGGGGTGGGTGACGGGGTGGGACCAGGTTGGGGCAGCATCGGGGGTGGGGCTTCGTGCACTGTGCTGCTGCAGTCTCCGAAATGGGGAGCAGACTTTAAAAACTCCGAGACCCAGAGGAAAGGCATTTAAATCGATTTTCCGAATTACTGATTATCTGAACAAAATACTGCCTGCCCATCACGTTCAGAAATCGGGTTTCCACTGTACATCAGTGAGAACATTTCAAATGAAATAGAATAACTGGTGACTGATGTCATATACTCTAAAGGTGCACAAACTACTTCACTGGTACCGAAGTAAACTGGCACAACCACGTTAATATTCCGGTTACAACTGCACTCAAGGCTGGAATATCTGTGATGAGTGACTTTATTCCTGCCTAACTAAAGTCCTTCCACCATCTCCAAGGTACCAGTCAGATATATGATGCAGTACTGTCCATTTGCATGGATGACCACACTTTCAACACTCAAGAAACTCAACAACATTCAGAGCAAAGAATCCTGCGTGACCAGAACTCTATCACCACCATAAACAAGTACGCTTTCCAACTTCAACAACCCATGTCTGAATGCGTACAATCTGCAACATTCTGTAAAATATTTAGTCAAGTTTCTTCCACAGCACCTTCTCTGCCTAGAAGTACAATGTAATTAGCCTTAGTACAACTGGCTGTGAAGACCCACCAGAATCAAGATGTATTTTTATGAAACGACAGGAGGGCAGGAAGACACAGGCAAACAAAAAAAACATGAACAGAGAAAATCTTTACATGGAGTCAAACTGGTCAGTCCACTGCCTCGTCTGTTGCAATAAGTTCAGCCGAGCAATTGGCAGTGGTGCTTCAACTAGTTTCAGCAATTTTGACAGAAAGAGGGGAACAAATTAAAAACGAATGAAGAGCCTGGTTTCTTGCCAATATCCAATAACTTATCCTGGCATTACACAGAGAACAGAGAGCTGTGATGATCTTGTATTTGGATTTATGACTCTCAACTTCTCGTGAGGAAAACCCTAGAAAGGTTTTATATAACTGCTGCTTGATGAACTATATATTAAAAAAAACACTTATAAAGTCAGACAGACGTATAGCATGGAAATAGACCCATCTGTCTAACTCGTCCATGCCGACTAGCTATTCCAACCTAATCTAGTCCCACCTGCCAGCACCCGGCTCATATCCCTCCAGATCCTTCCTATTCGTAAAGCCATCCAAAGGCCTTTTAAATGTTGCAACTGTGCCAGCCTCCACTTCCTCTGGCAGCTCATTCCATGCACATACCACCCTCTGCATGAAAAAGTTGCCCCTTAGGTCTCTTTTATATATTTCCCCTCTCAGCCTAAACCTATGCCCTCTAGTTCTGGACTCCCCAACCCTAGGGAATAGACTTGTCTATTTATCCTATCCATGCCCCTTATAATTTTGGAAAACCTCTATAAGGTCACCCCTCAAAAGCCCAGCCTGTTCAGCCTCTCCCTGTAGCTCAGATCCTCCAACCCTGGCAACATCCTTGTAAATCTTTTCTGAACCCTTTCAAGTTTCACAACATCTTTCCGATAGGAAGGAGACCAGAATTGCATGCAATATTCCAACAGTGGCCTAACCAATGTCCTTGTATTTATGAAGCTCCTTTCATGACTTCTGAAAATTACATAGAAAGGATTTTGAGGTTAAGTACTTTTTTGAAGTGTAATCACGGTTGCAATGGAGGAATCAGGAGCTAATTTGCATAAAGCACGCTCCCACAAATACAATGTGACAAAAATACAATCACCTGTTTTTGTCATACAAATTGAGGATAAGTATTGGCTGTGATGCTAGGACAATTCTGATGCTCATCTTCAGGTAGTATATTGGCTCTCTTTTGTCCAAAGAGGACAGGGAAGGCCTCAAGTTCAACATCACATTTCAACATCCCTGGCACATAAGACTGGAACGTCAATCTATACTTGCCCATTCATGTCTTCGGATTAAGACTTGAACCAACAATCTTCCGACTCTCAGAGATAAAAGACTGCTGTCAACTGAGCCAGAAACGTCATCAAAACACAGCAGGAAAATTAGTATCCAGTCGGCCAACTCAAGTCAGAAGTGACAATAAGCTAGGGACGGCCTTTATTGCTTTAGAGTTGAATATCCAACCTCAGCTGGGCAAACGTCTTATCTTCATGAATTGCCAACCTGACAAGTAGCTCTGTAGTCCCAGAAGCATCAAGATCGAGACTGCCACTGCAGAGACTACAGCCAGTCCCCAAGGAAGGAAAGTCAGAGCCCATGCTCAGTGACCACTCTAATATTTTGGACAAACATGTTCAGGAGGCTCCAGTGTGATGGTGGGGCCAGTTTATAGAAGTCAGAGGGTGAGGGTAAAGTTGGGAGACTTTACTGTCACCCTCTGACTTAGGTGTGTGTTTCCTTGGAACACAGGGGATTCCCCGAGGGTAATACTTCCACTTTCTCACCCGATAGCACTCACATTGCCAAAGCTGCTGGGCTACACTGCCTCATTAAATAGCAGTGAGAGCTCCACCATAACATGGGAGTCAGTTTGGGTCAAGCAAGAAGGCCAGCCACTTTATTTTAAGACTCTGCTTTCCAAGGCCAGTTGGGTGCTGAAAAATGTAGCTCCAATACCCAAATTTGAGTGACAATTTTCGAATGGTAAGAAGTAAAAGAGATAGATGCTTAAGGTGGAATTGGAAGTGGGGTGCTAATAATTCGTGTACATACAGATAAATCTGATCAGTCATTTTGAAGAATTATCCACTTTCAAAACAATGAATCACCTTTCATCTAGAACTTAATCTCAATACAATTTTTGTTCCATTAGAGCAAGTTTCAGCATATAAATTTCTTTCACAGATAGTTCAATAGACAATTGGTGCAGGAGTATGCCATTCTGCCCTTCGAGCCAGCACCACCATTCATTATGATCATGGCTGATCATCCTCAATCAGTATCCTGTTCCTGCCTTATCCCCATAACCCTTGATTCCACTATCCTTAAGAGCTCTATCCAACTCTTTCTTTAAAGTATTCAGAGACTTGGCCTCCACAGCCCTCTGGGAAAGAACATTCCACACACCCACCACTCTCTGGGTGAAGAAGTTTCTCCTCAACTCTGTTCTAAGTGGCTTACTCCTTATTTTTAAACTGTGTCCTCTGGTTCGGGACTTAACCATCAGCGGAAACATGTTTCCTGCCTCCAGTGTCCAATCCTTTAATAATCTTATACGCCTCAATCAGATCCCCTCTTAGCCTTCTAAACTCAAGCGTATACAAGCCCAGTCACTCCAATCTTTCAGCGTAAGATAGTCCCGCCATTCCAGGAATTGACCTCGTTAATCTACGCTGCACTCCCTCAATAGCCAGAACGTCTTTCCTCAAATTTGGAGACCAAAACTGCGCACAATATTCCAGGTGCAGTCTCACCAGGGCCCTGTACAGCTGCAGAAGGACCTCTTTGCTTCTATACTCAATTCCTCTTGTTATGAAGGTCAGCATGCTATTAGCTTTCTTCACTGCCTGCTCTACCTGCATGCTTGCTTTCATTGACTGATGTACAAGAACACCTAGATCTCGTTGTACTGTCCCTTGACCTAAATTGACTCCATTTAGAGAATAGGAATGTGTAGTTAGGAACATCCTGATTAGAGCATGTGAAAAGGTATATTTCTCAAACAGTTTGTACAGACAGACCCCAAGTTACAAATAGGAATGTACTCAGCAGTAGAACCTAAGTCGATTTGTATGCAAGTTGGAATGCAGTACAGTTCAGTACACCTCACAAGGGCGGCACAATGTCTCAGTGGTTAGCACATCTGCCTCTCAGTGCCACGGACCTGGGTTCAATTCCAGCCTCATGCAACTGTCTGTGTGGAGTTTGCACATTCTCCCCGTGTCTGCGTGGATTTCCTCTGGGTGCCCCAGTTTCCTCCCACAGTCCAAAAGTGTGTAGGTGAGTTGGATTGGCCTTGCTAAATTGCCCATAGCATGTAGCGATGTGCAGGCTGAGTGGGTTAACCATGGGAGAGGGTAAGGGGGTGCGATGCTCTTTGGAGGGTCAGTGTGGATTCATTGGGCTGAATGGCCTGCTTCCATACTGTAGGGGTTCAATGATTCTAAGTTTGAGTGGACATTTGCAGGTTTGATTCTTAAAATTAACAGCACAGTAGGATCTCGTTCACAAGTACAGGCATTAACGAGTCAGGGACCCTGTAGTTGTAACTTATTTTCAGTATAAAAGTGGAAAGTAATGGCAGCCAGATAGTAAAAAACAGTTAGGTCACAGTGCTTAATTGAAGTTAATGTCAATTGCAATGTCTAAAATGTTTGAACATTTTTCTCTCAGCCTACTTTTATGACAAACATCTGATGAACATCTGTCCTCTTACCTCTCTACTTCTATCTGTTGCTTCAAAGAGAGATTTAGGCTCTGGTGCCTGATAAGGTTTATTCCTCTCTTGCTGTCTGTGATCGTGCTGGAGAGATAGAAGGTAAGCTTGCTCCTGTTGTAACTGACGCTGCAATCTCTCAGCCTGTCGCTGTTCCTCCATTTCACGCCACTTGTATTCCTTTAAGAACATGGTACATGTATTAAGTTACAGTTTCTAATTTATAATGTGGCTTGGAATATGATAGTTTTACAAATTCCATAAAAAACAGCATGTAACTAAGTTTTCACAGTGGCTGAAACACTTCATTAGGCAACTTATATACTTCAAAGTCACCTAAAGCATAATTTACACCACAGCCATGAATGTACAACAGTTGTGAACGTGTAGCTGGTTCACAGAGAATTTTTTAGTGTCAGCCAAAAGCACAGTCTCAAACATTATGATATCACATCAGTAATTGGCTGTGGATTAGAAAATTCACAAACTTCCAACAAACAATGGTTTCAAATTTTCTGAGAAAAAACTCAGTGCCATATACAAAACAAGTTAATGTAGTAGTGGTGGAATTTTACTTCAGGAAAATCATATTCAATTTCAGGCATTCCCATTTTGATAGGTTGTGTTTTTTAAACAAGAGGCTTTGATTTTAAGTAACAAAATTATGAACCACTGTATGCCTCATCACAAAATGTGGAAAAAGACAAACATTAAACAAATGTTTTGTGTCAGTCTTCACAGCAGAAGACACACATTAGACAAGTGGCTAATTAGAGAAACGAAAAGCTATTAAAATCAGTAATGGAAAATTATCGGAGGAACTTCAGACTAAGATCTGACCAATTCCCACCTACATTTTCCTTCCTACTATATATTCCGAAAAGCACTCTTCCACCACTACTATCAGTCTTCTATGACCAAGCTAGTTCTGTGTCCATCTAGCCAGCTAACCATGGAACTCATGAACCTTTTGTACCAGCCTGCCGTGAAGTACCTTATCAAATGTACTTAGAAAGATATGCTTAGAAAATCACAGCATGACCATAATCGACATCACTTTATGAAGGGAAACACTGCTTTGACAAATTTATTAGAGTTTATTTTTGTGGACATATCTATAGGGATAGATAAAACAGAACCAGTGGATGGCGTATTATCAAAAGCATTTGATAAGATGCCACAATCAAGTTAAATAGACAAGATAAGGGTTCATGGAATTGGTCTAATACACTAACTTAAACAGTCAATCCAGACATGAAGTAGAGAGTCAAGACAAACTGGACATTTTCACATTGGCAGGCTGCGATGAACGAAATGGTAGAAAGTGAGGTCTGCCGGTGCTGGAGATCAGAGTCGCGTGTGTGTTGCTGGAAAAGCACAGCAGGTCAGGCAGCATCTGAGGAGCAGGAGAATCGACATTTCGGGCCAGAGCCCTTCATCAGGAATGAGGCTGGGAGCCTCGAAGGGTGAGAGGTTTGGGGGGGGGGGGAGGTAGGGAGAGAGAAGAGCTGGGGAGAAAGTAGCAAAGAGTGCAATAGGTGAATGGAGGTGGGGGTAAAGGTGACAAATTTGTAGCATGTAATGGAATGAATGCCTATGAAGGGGACCTGTACAATCCAAATGAACATATTATAACCCATCCATACAAACCTAAAGTACAGTACTGCTAGTTTTGGGAGAACAGAAAAATGTGCTTTAAAATTTTGCTCATACATCACAATGACAAACCAGGTTTTCTAGGAGAGAAAGGCTGGTGTTTAATTATATATTAGCCTACAATTTTAATGATTTGATTTCTTCCACAGAAAGGATTGTATTTAAAGCAGTGACATTCATTTAATTCTGTTTGCCCTTACATTTCCAGTTTGTGACAGAAAGCACTGAATTGTTGTCATACAATTCAATGACAATTGTGTGCTGAGGCTATTTTGTTGAGCTATTGGACTATTATGTTAACCCCCCAATAGACTGATCAGCTGGCTATTAAACATAAGCATTATGACACAGTGAACTAAGGCAGCAGTGAAACTGTCAGTCAGACAACTAAGCGAACAAGTTACCAATAACATGGCCTGTTCTTGAAGTAACTGTTGCTGAAGAATTTCCAAATGACGTTGCTCCTCTTCAAGCTGACGTCTGATGTACTCCTGTTGCAAAAATTACACAATAATGTGTAAACAAAATACAAGTTTAAACTAGAAATTGTGTATTTACACCTCTTCTGAGGGACTGCTTCCCTGACCTTGCAAAAGTACAAGGCTTCATTGAACTCATCCTGAAGGCACTATTGAATAAGCTGTGAAAAACATTCAGTTGCCATTTGTCAGAAAGGTATAATTGTTGTTTATTTTTTAACACAACTTTAACACAACATTTCTTCTCTATACCCCAGAGTTAGTCAAAAAAGCGAAGATACACAAACTACCTGGCACACAATTAACTTTTGCATAAGGTCTCTCTAATTCTATTGAAAGCCATTCCTTAAGCCATGTTGTTCCTTGATAATTATACAATTGTTGGGCCACAAGACCTGAAAGCTAGGGAACGTACAACAATTGTGATTGGAGAACATAAGAAAGAGAAGTAATATGCCCTTTGCATTCTGCTATTCAATGAAATCAAGGCTTCAACACCATTTTCCTGCATTATTCCTGTATCCCTTATTGTCCTTAATATTAAAAAAAACTATCAAGCTCTTGAACAAAAACATCTGAATCTTTCTAGCTCCCTATGGCGGGAAAGTCCAAAGATTTACCATCTTTTAAATGAAAAAATGCCTCCTCCTCACTCCTTAATGGCCTGCCCCTTACTCTGAGGCAGCCTCTCCTTATTCTAGTTCCATGTGCCAGGGATAGTATAGTTCTCAGATCTACTTTGTCAAGCCTTGTAAACTTTTGTACATTTGAATGAGATCACCTCTCCTGAACTCCAGAAATACCTAATCTATTTAATGTTTCCTCCAAAAACAACCTGCCATCTCAGGAATTAATTTGGCGAACCTTCACTGTACTCCCACCATGACAAGTATAAGGAGACCAAAACTTATAATTCAGATGCACTCTCACCAAGGCTCTATGTAGTAAAATAACCAGTCTAAGTCTTATCATGGCAATGCCCTTGAACAAGAGAAGTTAAGTTATTGAAATACAATACCACATCTCCCATTTGACTATATCAGCATTTAAATGATATGCCCTCAAAATAATAGCGATTACACTCAGAGGATCATGCTTTAGTGATTATTTAGACATTTGGCAAGCACCAACAAGATGTACTGATAAATTGCTAATGAATACAAAAAGGCAACACTATTCATATCTTTTTCTAATGCTATTCTCAGCTTAATTTGGCTCAGCAAGTGTGAAATACCTAGTGTTAAGGGATATCAAACAGGATTTGAAGCGGCAAAGTTTAAATTATGCCAAGCCTGCTTCATGGTTTTTAAATGACTGCAAACTAGAGGATATAAGTCATAAAAAAAACCCAGATTCACCACAGAAATTTGAATTTCGCCACATCCACTTGTGTTAAAATTTTTGACCATTAAAATTTTTTAAAAGGAAACATCAAAAGGGTTATAAATTTCACATCTGATGTCTTCAATGTTGAACCACTCAACACAAACGCTGTGGAAAGATTGAGCTCTGATGCAAGACAGATGGGGAGTAGGAACAGTGGAGAAAGACAGAGAATGAAGTAGTGAGGAACACAGTGAATGAGAAATGAAATGGGAATGGACAATGTGCTGCCAAATTACTTGTGCTATGCTTTTGAATGCTCTCAGTTATACCATTAGGTGGGAGAATGAATGAGGTACATGTTTTGCTCTATCAGAACAGTGAAAGAATGAGGCATTGTTTGTTTCAGTTTGCTTGGATATATCTTGCCAGTCATCGAGTAGTATGGTCAACAGTCATACAGAAATTTATGGACCCAAACTATTGCTCATGCAGCAAAATGAGGAGAATAAATTCAAACTAGCACACAGAATATCATTTTGATAACTGGGACAGCAAATTCTTGGCTCTGTATTAAGTAAATGAAGAGCGACAACAAAAATCACCTGCTCTCTCTCCACTCGCCTCTTTTCTTCTTCTGCCCTTCTTCTTTCTTCCTCTTCCTTCTTTCGGCGTTCCAGTTCCTCCAATTTTCGCTTTTCCTCCTGCTCACGCCTTCTTTGCTCACGCTCCTGCTGTCTTCGTGCTTCTCGCTCCCTTCTCTGCTGCTACTCAAACAAACAAAATGCTCAGTTAGGTCCCATATAACTGAGTTGTTGCATTCACCCTAAATTAAATTTGGCACAAATGTCAGTTCTGGGCTTTCCATCATTTGATTTCAAATGTGCCATATTTATAAATCGAAAAAGAAATTGCATAAAAATGGCATTATTTATAAACTGGTTTAACAAAGTTTGAACAAGTAGCTATTCCACTGTCAGGCAATGTACACTTTGGTGGAGTTTGTCAGTAAATGTAAATAATTAAGACTTAATCACAGATACAAAATTAACAACCATCTTGTGGTCACTTCCTGGATTTTACAACGAACATTTTTGGAGAATTAGCCAAGGGTAGTACACACATTTCATTTGCACCTGTCCAAGTGTTTCTATGACTTTCTTTTGAAAATACAGCTGTGAGAACAATATAGAGCACTTAAAGTGTGCTTTTAAGCACTTACCCAAAAGTTAAAATAGGGTAAATGGAAACAATTTATTTACTGTACATCGGAACTAAGATGTGATTTCAAAACAACCACACATACTATGACATGCAATTTGAAAAGGATTTTGTCCAAGCAGAATGAGGCTGTGCTTTAAATATTTTTGCTGAAAAACAGAAATATTTTATCAAAATGTTTTGTCTTCCACTCATCAGGACAATTCACAAGAATATCACATCAAGGGGAAAACTAGCATTAATACTATATGAGAGGATAGTGTTAATTGATTTACAAGTCATGTCTGACTGATGGAGATGTTACCATGGAGAATGCACCAGTTAGTAATGATTGCCAGTTAACTGTCCGCCATTATTTTAATTGTAAACCAAGCAGGCTGGCCCTGGTTGGTCATGGCATTAGCCTAACAAGTGAACTGAAAATAGCTACCACCCATTTTCCTGAAGTGAAACAGGCACATTGCACATACATCTTAAAGAATAGGACGCTGTCTGTATGTAGCTTTCAGTGCACAAAAATGCATCATATATTGAGGCCAATTGACAATGTAAAATTGGTTGCACACAGAATTATCCAGAAAATCCTGTTCAATAATGGTGTTCAACATTAGATGTGATTCTATGTTTGAATTTTGCAAGTTTAAACTGGTGGAGTTATATGCTGTTTCATCTGATCTGATTTATAAATCTGATCTTCATCTGATTTATCGTTGACATACCAAGCACCGCGCTGGCACTGAAATCCATGTAGCACAATTACTCATTTGCGTGAGACCCCAAATAACCTTTTGGCAGCACCGTTAAATATTGGCATTGAAGGTTGGAAACGAAGTAATTGCAATGAGTGTATATATCCCCGAACCTGAACCAAGTAACTGCTCACAAAATTGAAAAGTAAACTTCTCATTAAGTTTGTGTGCAATGGGTGAGTCAGACTTTCCATATTGCATAAATCATACAGAAAGGTGGAGGGTGGGTTGCAGGCGGTGGGGGCAGGGGGAAATATCCTGGGGATGAGTGAGTGATGGGGTGGAACTGAAGGGACATACCAGACTCAAAAAGTTCACTCTTTTTCTCTCTCCACAGATGCTGAGTTTCTTCAGCATTTTGCTTTTTTTTCTTTCAGAACTCGAGCACTTGCAGTCTTTGATGTTAATCAAGTTAATTAAGCCAAATTCCTTAGTTTGACACTTGTCCCCATCTCATTACCTAGTGATGCGGTGATCTGAACCCCAGCCTTTTTCTCTGCTGACCTCTTCATTTTCCAGGATAATATTTGACCACTCAGAATCAAACTGCTTTGTTTAAAATTTAAACAAGGGCTGCAGTTAACTGTCAGACATCATTGACTCAAACATTCTCCATCAGAATGCCTCTACCAGATTCCACTGACCACCCCAATGATCTATTCTCATCCAGTAGAAGATTCCCTTTATTATGGTATTTTTTGCAAAACATCCTGATGGATACAATATGAAAAACTACGACGAAGTGTGCCTTTTTCAAATTTTGCACTACCAGACAATTATTAGTTTTAATATCTGCCCATTGCTTAGCGACTGAATTTGTCCATCTATTTTTATTACTCGATTATCACTTTTTTCCCTTGATTTCATGTATAAATTTTGCATTATTGAGCAAAATTCCAACAGTATTCGGCCTTTTTGCTATAAATCCGTTTCTTGAATAAAACAGCATTTATAACCTCTCTCATTATCTACAACGATGGCAAAATTGCGATCACACAGTTGTAATTCTTTTTACCATTAAATCATGTTGATTGTTTAGATTAACGGCAGTTTGTAAATTAAAATACGGCAGCATAGTGAATGAATTACTGGAGTAGTAAGCCAGAGGGCTGGTCTAGTGATCTTGCAGAATGGGGGTAGAATCAAACCCTATCATGTGGGTTAAGAATTTAAATGAATTGATAACACTTCTGGAAAGATGAACTATTATCAGTATGGTAACAATGGTAATACAGCTAATCAGTATGGTGACCTGATAGTCATTTTTTTTAAAAATTGCCCATGATACATCCTTCCTTTGCACAAGGAAACCTGGCCTTCTTACAGAGTTTGTGGTTTGTTTTGAAGTCCAGACCCAACAGCAATATAGTTGACTCTTAACTATCTCAAATTGCCTAAAAAGCCATTAAATCGTGCAGGACAATCTTGATCCATTGGTTATGGGATTGCTTGGCTCTTTCTACTCTGCTACTGCTGTTTAGCATGTATGTCCTCTGGCTCACCAGAAGTTGGCAACTCTTGATATTCCTGGCACTGCTCATCTGCTATTCTACACTCCTCATTGTACCAGTTGCTGTCATGAACTTGATGATAATGCAATAGAGTGAGATTACAGATTGTGATGGAATGCAATTCTATTGCTCTTGGCTACAGCTTCTCATGCCTATCATCAGTTTGAAGTTGCTTGATCTGTTCTACATTGATGCCAATTAAAACGATAGCCTGATAGCCATGCCAAACAGCATAATAAATCAAGATCTTAAATATGCAATCCTGTTACATCCAGTCACAAAAAGTGGCAGGGAATTAAACAACCAACAGGAGAAGGCGGCTCCACAAACATCAAGTAGATCCAGTCACTGTACCATCTTGGCCTCCTACTGAGCTATCCACCATCATAAAAGCCAGTCTTCAGCCAATTTGATCCATGCCATTTGATTAAAAACATCATGGAGAGCACTTTCTTAAAGCAAATACAGAGGATCCTGACAACAATCCTGGCTACAGTGCTGATCATTTGTGCTGCATTAGCAGCACAAGCTCAAGCCAAGCTGCTTCAAGGTAGCTACAAGAAGGACATTTACCTGACAATCTGAAAAATGTCTAGGTATGTGCCTTCCATAAAAAAATCAGGATAAATCCATGGTGCATTGACAGTGCTTTCAAATAGCCTACTGACTGTTGTTCTGTTCAGATACTGCCACAATGTGGCTCCAAACCTCATTATAGTATTGTTCCAAACATGACAAAAGAGCCAAATTCCAAAGTTGAGGTGAACGCGACTTCACCTTAACATCTCGGAGTGTGGTATCATAGAGCCAATATTAAACTTGACGTCAGTAGGGATCAAAAGAGAAAATGCGTCACTGGCCTGAGTCATTCCAGAAGGACGTAGTTGCTGGAGGCCACTTAGCTCAAACCTTGGAATATCACTGCAATAATTCTTCAGAATAGAGACACAGGCTTAACCATCTTCAGCTGTTTCAACAACCATCACAAGGTCAAGACATGGATACTTGCTGATAATTGCAGTACTCAGAACCATTTCTAATTTCTCAGTTAGCAAAATTCATGCCTGGCAACAGACTCTATGCATCTGCTTTTCCCTGTGTCACTGAGATTTACAGCCTTTGGCCCAACACATCCATACATGTAAAAAAATCCACCTAACTATTCTAATCCCATTTTCCAGCACTTGGCCCTAGCTGTGGGGGGCTTGGTATCACAAGTGTACATCTAAATACTTCTTCATGTCATGAGAGTCTCTACCTCCACCACCCTTACAGGCAGTGAGCTCCAGATACCCACCATCCTCTGGTTGAAAGTTTTTCCTCACATCTCCTCTAAATTTTCTGCCTCTTAATTTAAATCTGGTAATTGATCGTCCATCAAGGAGGAATGTTTCTTCCTGTCTACCCTATCTACCCTGTCCCTCAATGTTATATATCTCAATCGTGTCCTCTTTCAATCTCCTCTGCTCTAAGGAAAATAACCCCAGTCTGTCCAATCTCTCTTCATAACAAAAACTTTCCATTCTGGGCAACATCGTGGTAAATCTCATCTGTACCCCCCTCCACTTCTATCACATCCATATCTCACATTACTGCTGTTGAATCTTCACCAAAGTTATCTGGCAGGGTAGAAGGGGAATTCATAGACTAGATGATTTACTGGGGCGTCTGGGTAAGTAACGTGATATGAGGAAGTTAGAAATTAGGAATTCTGCAGCAAGAATCGAGGAACGTCGATTATCCGAAGGACATGGGCAGGCAGTACTTCATTTTGTTAATCAAATTCTAGATAACCGAATGCTGGATAACATAGTTTAGCTGAGCATCACAACCTTGCAATCTTGCTGGATAATCCAATATTCGGATAATCGAATGCCAGATAACCGAGGTTCCTCTGTACCTCATATCTCCTGGCTCTCCAAGCTTGTCCACCAACTCACAGCCCAAGTCTGGACTGTGAAATCCTCCATTTACTTCACTGAGCACAACTCCAACAACCCTCAAGAAGTTTAATATCCCCAGGGACAAAGCAGTCCATTTAATCCACACCAATCCATCACTTCAGAACATGAATTCCCTCTGCTGTTGGCTGCAGTGTGCATCGTCTACCAGAGGCACTTTGACAACTTGTCAAGGTTCCTTTCACAGCCTATACCCATGATTTCTAGTGTCTACAAAGTATAAGGATGGCAAAACATTGAAACAGCTCTAGCTTCATGTCCTCGCCATATCAAATAAATTTGTTTCTTTTTAAAATAAACTTAATTGACAAAATGTGGTTGCCAATGGGTAAGCCGGCATTTACTGCCCATCCCTAATTGCATTTGACGAGGTGGTGGTGAGGTCCCTTCTTGAATCACTGCAGTCCATATATTTTAGGTACAGCTACAGTCCTAATCAGATAAGACTTCCACGATTTTAATCCCATAACAACAAAGCAATGACAATTTAATTCCAAATAAGATTGATAGAAGCTTGAAGAGGAACTTCCAGGTAGTGTTCCCATCTGTTATCCTTCTCCTTCAAGGGAGAAGAGGTCACTGATTTGGAAGATGCTATCGAAGGAACCTAGTTGAGTTGTTGCAATATATCTTATAAATGGTATACACTGCTGCTACTAATGCACCGGTGTTGAATGGACTTAATATTAAAGATTGCAGATGGAGTGCTAATCAAGCAGGCTGCTTTGAACTTGGATGATGCCAAGCTTCTTGAGTGTTGTTGGAACTGAAAGTGGAGAACACTTCATAACAACCCTGGCCGGACACTAAACATGCAAAAAATCACATTCACTTGTCTTTTCAATGAAGTGTAACAGCAAGAAGATAGTCAAAGGAAGCTTGGATTGCAGAAGGAGCTACATGATTAAACCTGTCTGGGCCATTGTTTCTTAAAATAAGGTTGTATGCTAGAAGTAAAGTAAATATTTGCTAAGTGGAATGCCTTTCAACTTTTGATAGAAATTTTCAAGGTGATACAAGAATTGAAAGGCAATAGTTTCTAAAACTTTAGACAGCAGCAAGGTACAGTCCAACAACATGTGAGTAGAAGGGTAGAACAGATTACTTTTTGACATAAGAATGGAAAAAGTAAATTTCAAGTAAAAGCAAAACTGGTGATAACCTTTAGTGTATAATGACCAAAAAGAAATTACACATCTTAAGGTAAACTTTGTTTTAAACCAAAAGTAGTGTGATGTGCCTAAAAACTACATCGATATAAAGTTTTGTTAGATAACATACTTTGTTAAAGTTATTCAAACTTGTTCCAAACTAAACTTGCCTATTGCCTCAATGCACTTGACACAAACATTAACTCATATTTAAAGCATTCTAATATTTCTGAAAAAATGCCCAAATCATAATGTCTTGACATTATTTTAAATTCTTACTTCTTCAAGTCGTCGCCTTTGCTCCTTCTGTTGTTCAATACGCTTTTGACGCTCTGCGAGGAGCTGTCTTTTATACTCTTCTTGCTCTCGTAGCTGCTGTTCTTGAAGGATTTGCTGCCTACGCATGGCTTCAGAGCGCTCCTTGTTTTCTTGCTGCAATCTCAGGAAGTCACGACGTAGAGTAGATTCTCCAGGCACATTAACAATTGAGCTACAAAAGAAAGAAGAATTTCTTTCCCCAGTGTTCTCCTTCACAAAGATAGTTTCAAGTGTAATAAATCTAAATTTATAAAACTACTTGCAGACAAATTTGGATTCAAAAAGTGAAATTGACCCCATTGAGCAAGTGTTACCCAATGCCTTTGGAGAAGGGTCAGTAAAAGCATAAAGGATGCACCATCCAAATTTGCTAAACAGGAGAAACAGCTAGGAGTTGTACTGAGTTATTGTTATGATGAACAGTAGAAATCATTGTCATTATAATTAAAAATAAATTCATAAATATAGACAAATTTTTTGAACTAACCACATATAAAATAGTTTAATTTCTGTCCGTCACATTGTGGGAAATAGTGAGTTTTGAGAAGATTTGTAACTCAGGTTGAGGTTCTGGATGTAGGTTTGCTCGCTGAGCTGGAAGGTTTGTTTTCAGATGTTTCATCACTATACTAAGTAACATCTTCAGTGAGTCTCCAAATGAAGCACTGGTAATGTAGCTTGGTTTCTGTTTAAATGTTTGAGTTTCCTAGGGTTTGTGATGTCATTTCCTGTTTTCTTCGGGGGTGGTAAATGGGATCCAAATCATCATGTTTGTTGATAGAGTTCCAGAGTTGCTTCTAAGAATCCTGGATACATGAACGTCAACTAGCCACAAAACGACATGACCCACTCTCACTAGCATTCTTACAGACGGATGAGGAAGGACACCACTTTGGGACAACACATCCATCCTCGGACAAGCCAAACAGAGACTTGCACAAGAATTCCTAGAAGGAATTCACCGACCCTAGGAAACTCAAACATGTAAATAGAAAGTGGGCTACACAACCAGTTGGTACAACTGGTCTGTGCTGGTGCAGGATGCAATGCTTCACATGAGTCTCCTATCACTCTACTTCATTACTTCATGTACCATTCAGCAGTATGTAATGTGATACATACACGCACTATGGCCAATCAACCCAAATGTGAAATATTTTCCACAATAATTATTTTCTTACAGTACTTTCACAGGAAGCCACTATGCACATCAATGTTAAATGTTTCTCTGAAATTTACACCCTTTTTTAAAAACTTCCTTTTTGTTCATTCAAACAAAATGTGTGTGTAATGGGTCCTTCTCTGAACTTAATCATTCTTTGTTCCCTCAAAAAGTCAAACTAAGTATCTGTTGTTATATATCTGTACAACATTTACATCAAATTGCAATCGTGTATTGGGATACTCATGTCCTGATTACTCTTATTCTAAACAATCCTCAATTTCACGATAAAATCCTTTGGTGTGGAGGTGAAATTGTTAAGAAGATACATTTTTCAGCTAAATCTTCTCATATTTCAAATTACCTGCATACTTCAAATTTTCAATTCAGCATGGTGAATTACAGGTCATAATTTATGAAGTAGATTTCTGTGCAAATAAAAAAACACTGGTAGCTTTAGGGTCTGCACTAACTCTCACAATAGATTTGAACTCTCCACCACAGAGGGATATACAGAAAAGAGAATGGGCCGATCTTCCGTCTCAGGAAGATAGGCCCAGAGTGTGAACAAACAACAGAGGAAAGGAAGGTTTGTGCATCTACCCAATAGTCAGCTCAGGGTTACTGAAATAAACTTGCAATAATATTAGTCAACAGTGTGATGCTAGAAAAGCAGGTCAGGCAGCATCTGAGGAGCAGGAGAATCAACATTTCAGGCATAAGCCCTTCATCAGGAATGAGGCTTGTGAGCCAAGGGGGTAGAGATAAATGGGTGTGTGTGCGCGCGTGCACGTGCTAGGGAGAGGGTAGCTGACAGTGCAATAGGTAGATGAAGGCATCTCTGAAGAGAACACTTCAGAGAACATCTCCGGGACACATGGGCAAAGCAACCCCACTGCTCAGTGGCTGAACACTAACTCCCCCTTCCACTCTGCCAAGGACATGCAGATGCTGGTCCTCCTCCATGGCCAAACCCTAACCATCCGACGCCTGGAGGAAGAACATCTCATCTTCAGCCTTGAGACCCTCCAAACACACTGAATTATTGTGGATTTCACCCGTTTTCTCATTTCACCACCTCCACCTTATTCCAGATCCAATCTTCCAACTTGGCACTGCCCTCATGACCTGTCCTACCTGTCCATCTTCCTTCCCATCTATCCGCTCCACCCTGACCCATTCCAATTACACCCACCTTCATCTACCTATTCCACACTCAGCCAAATTTCCCCACTGCCCCAAATACCTCGCATTTATCTCTCTACCCCCTTGACTCACAAGCCTCATTCCTGATTAAGGGCTTACGTCGATTCTCCTATTCCTCGGACGCTGCCTGACTGGCTATGCTTTTCCAGCACCACACACTCTACTCTGGTCTCCAGCATTTGCAGTCCTCACTTTCTCTTTGCAATAATATTATTCATGCAAAGTTAAAAATCCTACGATGCCAGGTCATAGTCCAACAGGTTTATTTGGAAGCACTAGCTTCCAGGTAGTTGTGGCACAACCACCTGACGAAGGAGCAGCGCTCTGAAAGCTAGTGCTTCCAAATAAACCTGTTGGACCATAACCTGGTGTTGTGTGATTTTTAACTTTGTACACCCCAGTCCTGCACCGGCATCTCCAAATCAATATCTATGCAACCCCTTAACCAGAGGACAGTGAGATTCTGGCAGAACTTATTTTGAAGTGACAGAAAATAGAATAAGTCAAAATTAGACAGAAGACTGCAACAAAGATTATAGAAGAGAAAAGAGAGAAAAAAATAGAACCTGCAAGAGAAACTTTGGTCCATATAGAGTTTCCATAAGATTTGCTCCCTATTTGTCAAAATAATTACCAATTCTAGACATGTATAAATCCAGACAGGACACCTTAAATTTTAAATAACACATTACCTTGGCTCTCCTTCTTGCTCAGGCAACTCCTCCTCCTCCTCTTCACTCCCACTGTATTCATATTCAGTTTCATCTAAATTAAATTAAACATTGCGTTTTACATGAATCATGTCAATCTTTGTTTGGGTATGAAGGAAGAAGCTCAATGTTTATTACTGGAGATGGAAAACAGGCCTCGCTTTCATAACTGACGGATCATAGATTCATATAGCACAGGAGGAGATCACTTGGTCAATCTTACCTGCACAAGCTTTATGAAAGCTCAAGTTTCCCTTCACCACTGAGACAATATGAATCATTGTTGCATAATGTTATGGCATCAGGTAAATTATTTACCCAGCATGGTACTGCTAGGTATGACTACCATGTATCTCCAGAAAATGAACTGATGTGGTCTTGGTTGAAACAGGATGAGGTTTATTTTCTTCAGATGCTGATTACTCTGAAAGGTTACTTAATCCAGAAAAAGAATGTCTTTTCAACTCTGATGAACTGATCACTTCAAAAGTCAAGCAAACAATGTCTATTTTGCATTATAGAGATAAGGAGAAGTATGTTACATTGATAAAATGGTAAAATCTTATGGATGCTGATTTTGCTTACATTTCTCAGTGCATTCCTCATGCAGAAACAATTTCAAAATTCATTTGTATGAATATGGAAGTTTAAATTTTGCGTCTGTTAAATAGGAGTAATATTTTAATGTACAAAATTATTTTCTTTTGTTAACTGAAGAAGCCTACAATCAGCAATTAAATAACTGTTTCTTGTAATTGCATCAATATTGTACGCCATACCTTTTTCTCCTCTCTTCTTCCTAGTTCTATCAATATGATCTTTCAACTGGATTCGAACTTGCCGCTCATTTGGCTGGTCACGGATAAATGGATGTTTTAACAGGTGCTCAGTTGAAGGCCTTTGCATGTAATTCTTCACCAAACAGCTCTCAATAAAGCTGAAAAATTTCTTTGACCTGAAAATGGATGAAAATTTTATTTAAACCTGAATAGCTAATGATTTGGAAATTAACTTAAAATGAGATTATCCATTCAATTCTTGTTCAGTTTTGAATTTGCATACCTATCAGCAGAGTTGATTTTGCTCAGAGTTCTAAGCAAGGTTTTACTGATAACTTAAAGTGACTGTTCATATCTGCACAAGTATTTATTTTGAACACTATCTTCAAAAAACTCACATTCAGATAACATTCAAAATTTAATTTATGCATTAAAATTCATTTTCAAGTATATATGCACAGCACAAACAACTTCACACAGTACAAGGATTTCATGGCAGCTAAACAATTAATCATCCCATATCTCTGGATAGGTCAGGCTAGTACTATTGAAGCAATCTGTATGCTTTCATCATCCACGAATCGGAGACTCAGAAAATTCATTTGAATTGCTGGATTGACATCATTAACAAACAAGTTAATTGCAAATATCTATTTTAAGAAATGTTTAAGCAATATAACTGACGTATGTAATTCAAAATATCTGTTCAGTAAATTTCTAAGTACAACAAATCTCAAATACTAAAGCAGTGCAGCAAGGCTTGGTTTCAAGTCCAAGTCAGAAACCCAGACCCATCCCGGCACATCAGCTGGGTATTCCAAGAGAGAGCACAAAAATCTTAAGAATGTAGTGCTTCCACTGAAAATGGAAAGGAGCAAGAGGGTGAAAGGCTGTAAAATCCAGCAACCTCTTTAGATTGTAACAGAAAACTCACCTTTAACCATGTAGCAAAAGATTAACAGCTGTTGTGTAGCTGTAAAGAAAACTGTTTTAATTCAAGTTGCACAGGTCATAAATCAAACAAGCCATTGAGTATGAGATGCACACATTCATGAGGTCTGTACACCGGCATTTCGAAAATGCAATTTGACTAGCCATATGAAATTAACATTATTGCAGGTGCTGAAAAGTCAAAGAGCTCAATCAAGCAAATAAGTTGCTTTTATTTTAAGTATTAAAATAAATATACAAACCATTTTTTAGACTTCAGTCGTGGAGGGGGATTCCTGGGAATGAGGAAGAGTGCTCTCATTGGATGCATGTCACAAAGAGCTAAAAAGTAAAATTACAAAGAACAATTGCCTCATTCTAATACTTCAACAAATAATCATAATTAGTTAGCCAAATAAACTGGAAATCCAAAAATTATTTCATGAAATTTAAATAATTAGAGATTCATGTCAATTTCTCTGCTCACTCTTCTTTCGTATAATCTGTTATGCAAATCAAATGGATTAATAGATTTTAACCCAGAAACTATAATGAAACATCTTTTCTCAGGAATGCAAACAGTTTTTCATTTGTATTCTAAGCATCAAACAAATTATATGTTCTCTGACCACTTCCCATTACCAACTATATAAGGGAGCATTAGGAGAAAGTAATTAATGCTGGATATGAATAAGAACTAGCCAAAAGAAGGCGTATAAAATTAATTCAGATAGAGCTGTGTCCAGTTTTATATGCTTGCCAATGCATAATGCCTTCAGTCTCTAAATCTCTTAATTTGGTTTCATTCTTTTTTACCTCCAAATTAGACGATCATATTTTAACCAAATTGAAAGTTTGGCATTTAACTAAAAGTACTGTTTACTCAAGAAAACATCAAAGCATCTAATATATCAGATATTATATGGCATACTGTGGTATGACAGGAGTAGCAAAACAGCTTGCAGACATTCAATTAAGCAATCCACAATGAGGAAGGAACAAAATATATAGTTTTATCTTGAACCAGTAATCGGGATTAACTAAGATCAAGTGGTCCAAATTAGATCTTTTTTCTCTATGTTTACATTCTTCTATAAGTGAGCTCTAAATGTAATTGCTCTTTATCATATTAGTTATGTTAAGTACTGTCTTTAAATACACACTACATGTACTCTTACAAAAACAAACAACATTTTATGGATCTGTACTGAAAATAAGGGTCGATGCTGAGATGGAATCATTTCTAAGTCTTATGAAAAAGAGCATCTCTTCTACAATACCGCAATGATGATTGAGAAAAATCAATGAGAGACGCTCTTCAATCCAACTTTGTTAATGTATTTGTAAACACACTCGCCCATCAGTTCACCGGTCTTGGTTTGGTTTTTAGTTTCCACTGATGTACCAGAAAACCACTCCAAGTGTTGATCATCTCTTGATAAGTTCTTCCAGACATTTATCGTAAATACTACATTCATTAATTTTATCATATACTCCCTTGGTTTAGTGCACTGCTTTGCTTCAATGCAAACAGTTTAGATTTACCTCACCAGTGCTGATTAATATCTTAAATAAAACATTGAGCTCACGACTGAATCTTCTCCATTCAAGACGCTGGACCGCCTTTCCTGCCACCTTTCTATATAATTCAATTTGTTACAATGAATCAGCTGAATTACCAGGTCATTTCAACACCACCATAGTTTAAATGCTCTCCTTAATGACAAGATGCTCAAAACTAATTAGCACTTAACTCAAGAAGTGGCTTGTAAAATTTTACAGCAATATCCCTGATTTTTATTTACTGCTATACAATGATCACTTCAACTCTAAAGTGCTTACTGCTCACTCTCAGAAACAATTCCACTTCATTTTCAGCTACTTCATGCTACCAACTATAACTATACCATCCATTTTTTCTTTCCAGTTTTACCAACTTCTACTTTTCAAAAAAAACCTTCTCAACCAAACTTGACTTCTCAAATATTTTATCCGACTATTTTTATTGCAGTCTTACTATTTTACTTTGCTTGTCTTCCTCTTCCTGCAATCCTTCCTCAGTTTGTCATCTGAACATTTATTTTGGAGTTTCTAATACAGTGTGGAAACAGGCCCTTTGGCCCAACAAGTTCACACCGACCCTCCGAACAGCAACCCACCCAGACCCATTCCCCGACATTAACCCCTTCACCTAACACTAAGGGCAATTTAGCATGACCAATTCACCTAACCGGCACATCTTTGGATTGTGGGAGGAAACCGGAACACCGGAGGAAACCCACGCAGACACGGGGAGAATGTGCAAACTCCACACAGTCAGTCGCCTGAGGTGGGAATTGAACCCAGGTCTCTGGCACTGTGAGGTAGCAGTGCCACTGTGCCACCATTCAGAAATAATAAATCTCAATATCAATCCCTGGGGCACTCTCCTTGTAATTCCTCCTGCCTGCCATCCTAACATTAGTTTACTGAAAAGTTACTTCCCTTTCAATCACCAAATTATTAATCAAAGCAATATTTTTATCCCAGTTTTTCATATGGGTCACACTATTACCTTCCTAATAGCAAGTAAGGTTGGGTAATAATGTTGGCCTGGTCAGCTTTAGTTACATCCATAACCAAACAGAAAATGTTACTGAAAATCCAAGTTCATCATACCATATGGTTTTTACCATTTACTCTGAGATAACTTACCAAAATCTCAGGGTCTTTCTTTAGTTTTGGGGTTTACTCTCAGCTATTCCTCAAATATACTTTAAGTAACATATTATTTTACCACACTAGTTTGTGAAGTTAGATCGATGCAAATGGCCAAACTAAATTTGCTTACTCTTAAATACAGTTTGTTTCCTAGCCAATAGAGACCACTCCAGCATTCACAGTGATTTACTCATGATCTTCAGCACTTAACACATTCCATCCCTGTACTCTACTCAAACTCTGGAAAGAGATACCATCAATCCCTGTGGACTTTTCCATTGAGGCCTTTAAGCCCATTTCGCAATGTGAAGTCTGTAAAGCTGCATGTTTATTTTCATAAACGCATGGTCTTAGTGTAGGCATTCTGTTGAAAACATTAATATACTTTTCAGTTTCATTTCTTTAAACTTTTTATTTCACTTAAATATTTCCCTGCTGCTGCCATGGAAATAATTTATTGCTGCTGCTTAGCAATTCTATTTCTTTCTCCTGATCACCTTTTTGAACATGCTTGACAAGCCTCTTATGTTTTTCTCAATCTTACCCTTCTTCCCACAAGTATTGAGATTCAACTGCCACATCACCTCAGTCCGCTGCTCAACAACACATGGACTGCAGCAGTTCAAGGCGGCAGTTTACTAGCACCTTCTCAAGCCAATCAGCTAGCAACACCCTTGTCCCATTCATGAATTAAAGAGATGATCTTTCCCTACCATCAGTAAGTGTTTTAATCCTAATAACTACCAAATATATTCAAACCAACTGTGATACTCAACGGCTTCTATTTCCTATCTTTGATACAATTATTGATTATAGGATGCTGGTGCTAGAATGCAACATCCTTCCATTTTATGCACTTAATATCAACAATTGACACTTCCAGGAAAGCTGCAGAAGTCAGACCGACAGTCAAGGGTCCAGCCGCTCTCCAACCTGACAGCAGCATTCCCTGTTCCGCCTTGGCGTCACTTACAGCTGATTGAAAGTAAATCATAAGTAGCTCTGTGAGGTTTGCCAAACTCAACTTGGAACTCAACTAGAAGAGAACAATCTTACTCCATTAAGTTACCAGAAATAAATTTCGGTCTTGGATAAATTGTGACACTTTAAACACATAGTTCCCAATTTAAAGATAAGTTGTATCACTAAGTTACATTGTATCAAATTACTTACGAGGTGCTCCTTCTGCCATTTCAATAGCTGTGATTCCCAATGACCATAAGTCACTCTAAAACGAAAACATAGTAACTCATTCAGCTAATTCTGCATATTAAAAGTCTAGGTAAAGCACAAATATCAGTGAAAAAAGCAGTTTTACAATGATTTTATTTCTTTTTCTTCATTTTAACAAGACAAAATAAAAACATTTTAATAATCATTTGCAATCAACTGATGGTTCAGTTTAGCAACACTTTCAATTAGCTACAAGTAAAAACTGCAGCTAAAATCAAACATTTTGACTTTTATAATACATTTCCATACAAACAAATTTCTAAAAAGGTTCACAAATTCAAAAAAAAAAAGATTTTAAAAAATTTCCATGAAAGACCCAAGTACTGATTCTGGAAATAAAAATAGGCAACAACTTACTCGATAATCATATGTTGCATCTGGATTCTCATCACAAGCAATGACCTCTGGTGCCATCCAATAGGGTGTCCCAATAAAGGTATTTCTTCTGCCAACGGTCCTGTCCAATTGTGCACTAACACCAAAATCCACTATAATGAAAAATTCGAGACAAATAGCAACTTGCATTGTTAGAATATGGGTTGTAAACGAGTTCCACGCAAATCCATTCACAAGTCCATTTGTACACAAGTTGGACCACAACACAAGATAAAGGAAGATTGCCGTACACAGTAAGAAACAATGTTCGCATGCCAGATCTTTAAAATGACACCCTTCCATGGGATAGCATGCAGACATATGAGCGCTCATAAGTCAGTTGTCCGTAAATTAGGGACCCTCTGCATGATGTGTTCATAAGCCTTACATTCACAGAAAAGCAGAGTGCTGAATTTCAGAATTTCCTAATCTAACTATAATAAAAGATCAGTGGATACAAATTGTAAATTAAATTGCTTCTCTGGATTGCCAACATTATAAAAGACTATAAGATGTAAGAGTAGAAGTAGGCCAATTCAGCCCATTGAGTCCGCTCCACCATTCAGTAAAATCATTGCTGATCTGTTAACCCACTTTCCTGCTTTTTCCCTATAACTCTCAATTCCCATACAGATTAAAAATCTGTGTCTATCGGGTCTCCCTGCTATAGGAAAAATGTGGTGAAACTTGAAAGGGCTCAGAAAAGATTTACAAGGATGCTGCCAGGTTTGGAGGGCTTGAGCTAAAGGGAGAGGCTGGATAGGCTGGGGCTATTTTCCCTGGAGCGTCAGAGGAGGGAGGGGGACCTTATAGAGGTTTATAAAATCATGACGGGCATGGATAGGATGAAGAGCCAGGGTTCTTTCCCCCCCCAAGGCTGGGAGTCTAAAATTAGAGGCCACAGGTTTAAGGTGAGAGGAGTAAGATTGAAAAGGGACCGAAGGAGCAGCTTTTTCACGCAGTGGATGGTGCGCATATGGAATGAGCTGCCAGAGGAAATGGTGGACGTTGATACAATTACAACATTTAAAAGGGATCTGGATGGTATGTGAATAGGAAGGGTTAAGAGGCATATGAGCTAAATGCTGACAAATGGGACTAGGCTAATTTAGGAGAGCTGGTCAGCATGGACGAGGACCAAAGGGTCTCATTCAATTCAATGGTCTAGAGTACATATCTACAGAATCAGTTAACATAATTATGAAAGTGCCACCCTGTTAGTACACTCCATTACAAAGAATTTAAAAATCTTCAAAGTGTGTGGCACATGATAGGGGGTGAAATAAACAGTATAGATTTTCAATTAGAGAGGTGAACACAATTATATGATTAGATAATACGATCATGTGCATTAGTTTGAATACAACTGGGTAATATAGTCATGTGTACTAACTTGGAATATGAATTGAGAGAGATAGGAAGTAAATTTGAAATCTTTTGATTGGAAATTATCTGTAAGAATAGTCAATTGGAAGCCTGTTATCTGTAAAAATGGTGTAAAACTTTTGTTCTTGTAATAAAGATTCGAACTATACAATATTTTCAACAAGTGTATAGATCCTATCCATGCATGAATGTGCCTTTAAACAGAGGAACCAGAGTCTCCTCTGGAGTAAGAGGAAATAAAGGGATAACTCACCCTTTCACATGGAGCACCATAAACTTACAAGTAGATCTCTTCAATTCTAGAACTAGCAGCATTATGGGTTATGAAACTAGGGTCAATTATGGGATTAGGACTGCTAATCTATTCATTTACTGGTTTTGCATCAAAGTCCTTTGACAACTATAAACTCAGTTCTAATGTAATGTCTCTATCCTCATATTAATAAATCACTCCCCTGACGAGATACAGACCCAACCGTGTGTGCAACTCTGCAAAATAAAAGCAAAATACTGCAAATAATGAATATACTCAAGTCGGGCAGCATCTATGAGGAGGGGAAAAGGGATTTAGGATGCTGCTGCCTGGAGGTCCGAATGCCTTCACATTATTTACCTGCCCCTATTGCAATTTTACCAGTGGCAGGAATGGTGTTTGGGTCAGTGGGCTGACTGAGGCCCCATTTTGTCAATTTAAGAAGTTCATCCTAATGTCAGGATTAAATCCATACTAGTAGATTTCTCTGCCTGCTGTGATGGAAGGTTTGGTACAGGGATTTCTCCATGGCACCTCCTCTCTGCCCCACAGGTTTCCATCCCCAACCTCCCCAAATAAATTCCTGATGTGAAATATTCATGGCCTCACTCTCCACAAATTATGGTTGAGCTTGTTCAACATTTTCTGTTCATATTATGCTATTCTGGAAATCATTTTTACAGAGTTATGCTATAGATTGAGCACAAGGCAGATTTAGCACATATAGCATATACAGTTTATCTCGGGTGTACACTCCATTCGTTGCAAAGCATTACACAGATACATATCAATCTCCTTAAAAACTCATTGAACTGCTAGCAAGAAGGGTTGTAGTGGCAAATTGATAGAGTCCCTACCCCTGGGCCAGAACGACTGGTTCAAGTCCCACCTGTCCCAGAGGTGTGTCGTAACATATCTGAGCAGATAGGTTAAAATAATTTTTGTAATTGCAAGCAGTGAAGAAGTTGCTTATTAATTTTTAGTGTTCATTTAACCTATCCATATGCAACTCCACAAACTTAACCATTCTGCTAATTAATTTCAGATGTCAACATGAGTTACTCTAACATTAATGCTTCAAGTTACTACTGTTTGTTACATACCCAGCTTCACTTCAGCATTTTCTGTTAGCAATACGTTCTGTCCTTTGATATCACGATGAATGACATGGTGGATGTGAAGATGTGAAAGTCCCTAAACAGAAAAGGAAAAACAAATACCAATAACCTGCAGCAAACTTTGTTTTAACCAGTACCTAATGAATCGGCACTCTTGATAAACTGGCAAAAATAATATCCCTTAAATATCAGAAGTTTACTGTGTTATTATGATCTCTGCGATGTCAGAGTTGTGTCAGGCGAAGCAAACAACCTTCATGAAATGTTGCAGTCTATACAGTGTAGGTATAGGTGCATGTGTACAACTTTAATCTCCAAAGTAGGGAGCTTATAGTTTTAATCCAGTGACAGTACAGGAATACTAAACGTAACCAACTCAGGGTGGCATGTGGTTTAATGAAAATTTGCAGGTGGCATTCCCATTCCCTAGATAGGGGAAATCACAAATTTGGAAGGAGTCATAGAGAGTTGCTAAAAACTGCTGTCACCACCCAACAGTGAAGAAAGGAGTGAAAACTGAAGGTGGCGGATAGATGCCAATCAAGCAAGAAGCTTTATCCTCAATGATGTCAAGTTTCTAGAGTAGTGCTGCAGCTGCATTCGTCCTGGCAATGGATTGTATTCTACCACACTCCTTTCTTGAGCCTTGCAGGCGTCAGGTCGGCTTTGAAAAGTCAGCAGGCGGAGTTACTTGCTGCAGAATTCTCAGCCTCTGGAACTCCGTGCTACTGGATTATTAATTAATCTAAAAACAATTAACTGGGAGATAACATGATAAAAAAAAGACACGAGGTAACGAACGGATAAAGAGTTCAGAACGGTCCAACTTGGTAGAATCTAGCAACAGCATTGTATAACATCCATAGAACTGATCATGCAAGTTAATAGAGTAGACTTCTGTCAGTGTAACTGTACACCTATGGCTGGAAATGCTGCAATGGGAAAAGGACAGCTTTCGCATTAAGCTAAAATATCACACAAGACTTTCCAGTTGAATAAAGCTTATTGTGTCTTCCACAAAAGGCGTAATAATATATTACTGTACAGACAACAGCCAAAAAAAGAAAGCAATCAGATCTTATGCGATGCTTGGAATACTTCTGCATTTTAAACATTTTTCAAGTCTGAAGGGCACTACAAATGCCAGTTGGTCAAAGTGAGAAAGTTCCTGTAAAGAAAAAGTGACCATTTGCAACATAATTTTTCTAGCTGTAGGAACAGGCTAGAGAAATTAGGTTGTTTTCTCTGGAGCAGCGGAGGCTGAGGGGAGACTTGAAAGAAGTCTATACATTTATAAGATGCACAGACAGGGTTGACTGTCAACTTCCCCCAAAGTTGAAATGTCTAAAACTAGGGGGCATGCATTTAAAAATGAGAGGGGGAAAAGTTCAAAAGATATGTGAGGCGCAAGTTTTTTTAAACAGTGTGTGGTCAGAGTGTGGAACACATTGCCATGCGTGGTGATGGAGGCAAACATGATAGGGACTTTTAAGAGACTCTTAGATAAGCACATGAATATGCAAGGAATGGAGAGATATGGACCAAGGGCAGGCTGAAGGGATTAGTTTAAGTTGACGTCGTGTTTGGCATAACATCATGGGCTGAAGGGCCCATTCCCGTGCTGTATATTCCACAATCTTGCCAGATTTACCAATTTGAAAGATATGAACAACCAAATTAAAATGTTGAATAAGACAGTGAACATTTAATGCATTTTAACAATACGGTACACACAATTTAGTTCAAGATTTAATTCAAGAACTCCATTATCAGTAAAATATTCTGTACCAACAGACTGTAACAGAAACTAGAAGATGAACAATCTAATCTGTAATTAATTCTCCACTTTCTTCAAATTCAACACATTTTCCTCAAAGGTTTGAATAGGGTCCAAAATACTAAAACAGACTCTGTAATGGTTACTGCAGATGCTGAAAATCTGAAATAACAATAAAAACTGCTAGAAATACTAAATCAAGTCAGGCAATATCAGTAGAGCGAGGAACAGAGTTAATGTTTTAGGCCAACATTCTAATGAAACATCAAATTAGACTCTATTTCTGTCTCCATAGATGCTGCATGACCTACTGAGTATTTCCAGCACTTAATCTCTAAATGATCTGTTGAAGTTAAATCTAATTAATTTAAGCCACAGCAGTTTATTCCTTCACTTCTGCTCTCCCTCTTTTGCCTTTAACGTCTACTGCCTTATAATTTTGCACGAAACCATACTCACCCGAAGTATCTCTCTGCAGATGTACGCAATCCAGTCTTCCTTTAGTGAATTTCCTTTTGTGTTTTTCACCAAGTCTGTAATGGATCCTGCACCACAGAACTCCATGACAAGCTATTAAAAAGGTTAAGAAGAAATAAGTTACTTAAATATGGAAATTAAGAATTTTTGTTAGAGATGGTTACTGCCAGATACTTGTGTGACACAAATATTACTTTCCATGTAACAGTCCAAGTCTGAATATTGTCCAGGGCTTTCAACCTATGAACATGATTGCTTCAGTACCGTGAAGTACTAGAATGGGAGTAAACATTGCAGTCATCAATAAACATCCTCGCTTACGGCATTATAATGTGAAGGTCATTTATGACATAGCTGAAGGTGTTAAAGCTGAGGACAATACCTAAGAAATTCCTGTCACAATGCAGAGGGCTAAGATGATTAATCTTTAATAACCACAGTCATTTTTCTCTGTAATAGGGTTAAGACTCTAACCAGTCAGAAAATCCCCTCCCACTCTGATTCTCATTGACTTAAGTTTTGTTAGACCACTTCGAGGTCACTCATCAATTGCTTCAATTACATCAAAAGCAGTCAACTCCCACCTCACCTTCAAGTTCGCGCATGCCCATGATTGAACCGAGGCCAAAATTAGGTCTGAAGTTGATCTCAATGGAACCCAAACTGAGTATGAGATGAACAGGTTACTGCTGAGTAAATATCACATTGTTTTATGATTGAGAGCAAACTGATGGGGCAGCAACTAGCTGAATTGGGTTCGCTCTGTTTTATGGATAGACAATATCTGGGCAATTTCTAACATTATCAGGTAGATACCAAAGAAAGCTTGACGAGGCACATTGCTAGTTCTGGAGAGTGGGTCAAGGCATTGTCAAGATTCATATCTTTATTTCATTCAGTGCATTCAGCCATATCTCAAAATCATGTGAAGTGAATCAAAATGGCTGAAGATTCGAAATTATGGTGCTTGAGACTTCAGGGCTCCTTTAAAATAAATATTCGTAGTACTTACTGTGATGCATGGGATTACATTTAACTGCTGTTACAGCTGTAACTAGCTTTCCAAATGTCAGGCAAATGAAAACTAAAGGAAAGGTCACAAGAATCACCAGGATCATTATTAGCAATGCTCCACTGAACTGACATTAATAGTTTATTTGGTCACATGCATCCTATTATCAAATTATTGTTTGGGAAATCAAGTTTTTGTTCTCATTAAAATATAGTAAAATAATGCTCAGGCCAGTAAATGACACTGGTTATCCTGGCATCTGGCGTAGCTGCCAGTGATCTTTGGTTACAAGAGTTCAGACAGATAATTGACACAGCACAGTTTGCCTCCAGAAATAAATTAACAGGGGTAAGTGGGAAGTGAGCTATTGAGGGACAGTCCAGGTGAATGAGTTTTTTTTTGAGGAAGTCGACCTGGAATTCGAGGGAAGTACAAAGACTGTGAGCATCAAAGACTTTGAATATCAGAGATGAAGTTCTGACCACTCCAAACCAAAGGGCTCCGCTATTTCTGTTTCTCTTGTCTATAGGATGCCCTTGGGATCTGTAAAGCTTTTCCTGTCCTTTGTCTAAATAAACAATGCATCACATTTAAGCTGAATAAACAATCTGAAAATGGCTTACAAAATATGAACTGCTTCCATGAAGTAAAGACAATTAATTCACTGTAGTCCCAGAGTGACACATACTACTCCCTCATTGGCAACTGGGAGTCAGTGGTGGTTTAACCTGATGGTCACCATGTCTCAAGCAAGGGCAGAGGCTGAAAAGGATCACGCTGACCTCAGCTAATGCAGGACTTGAACCTATTGACATTATTCTGCATTGCAAACCAGCTATTCAGCCAACTGACCCAAACCTCTATTAAGTAACTGTGATTATGAACATCCAAAATCAAACAGACGCTTGCAGTATTGGATTATCCACTCAGTGTTTCTAGCCAAAGACAGCTCATTTGCACTGATGTACTGTGCTCCACCATCTTTAAGAGTAGGAATGTTTGTGAAGTCTCTTCCTTTAGTTATTCTCCATTCAGACATGGACGTGGAAGGACTGCAAAACTCTGGACTTGATCCACAGATTGACAGATGACTTTGGTCTGTCGATTGAATCATAGAATCCCGACAGTGTGGAAGCAGGCCATTTGTCCCACCAAATCCACACTGACCCTTCCGAAGAGCATCCCACCCAGATCCATGCCACTAATCTATCCCTGTAGCTCTGCATTTCACACGACTCCACCAAGCCTGTACACCCCTGGACACTACAAGTAATTTAGTACGGCCAACTCTCCTGACCTGAACATCTTTGGACTGTGGGAGGAAACCAGATCACCCAGAGGAAACCCATGCAGACACAGCGAGGATCTGCCAACTCCACACAGCTGCCCAAAGGTGGAAGTGAACCTGTGTCCCTGGCACTGTGAAGCGACTGTGTTAACCACTAAGCTATGGTGCCATCCTCCTGATAGCAGGCTGATTCAATTGTATAGTGTGCGCATAGTCCTCCCCTGTAACTCTGTTAGGTTGACACCTTTCTTTTAAAGTATCCCTGGTGCTGCACCTTGCATATTCTCCTACATTGAAGTACAGTTGGGCCTCTGGTTTGATGCTAATATTAGAATGAGAAATGAGGGGATTAGGTTAAAGATTACAAATCTACTGCTGCTAATTAATGGCTCACATGGTCTAATGGATATGTAGCTTTGAACTGCAAAATTAATTAAAATATATCCCATTGAGGGCAATGGTAGTGCCATACAACATGGAAGATAACTTCAATGTTAAGACAGGCATTTCCCTTTCACAAGGACTGTGAACTGAATAATTCTACTAAGACTGTTACAACCAGATGCATCTGCTACAAGTAGACTGATGAGGAGAGGTTCAAGTAGGTTTCTCCCTCTTCTTGTTTTTTTTACTCCCTGGCACAGATCCAATTTGACTGTCATTCAAATTTGGACAGTTCAGCCAATAACAGTGCTGAATTACTCATCCAAAGTATATTTTGTACACCTTCCAAGTGGTATTTAAGATAGAGGAATACTAATTCAAAAATCAGCTTTCCTAATTAGGTTTGACCTGAAGTGATGAGAATTCATGAGGTCCAAATCAATGACTGGAAGGTCATATCTCTGAATACCACCTCACAACTACTGCTGGTAAGTCATTACAGAATAAAATGATAGAACCCCTACAGCATGAAAGCAGCCATATGGCTCGAGTCCATCCAGACCCACCCCAACTGAGCCACCATACAACCACTTGGTTAAGACAGATCCATGTCTGGTTATGGGGTAGTCTGTGATATTGCCTGCAAAGTGCAATTCATTAAGTGTGACTTTATCAGGGTAGAATCTGTTTACCTGACTGGTTAGTCTGGAACAAGGTTCATAGTCTCAGGGTTTTAAAAAGGGACCAAACACACTGACTTAAATTGACTCTTTCTTAAAACCTTCAATTGAAGAAAGTCCTAGATACAAAACTGGACAGTGTGTTGTCCCATTTCCCTATCCCCATATCAATCAAAGCAAAAAACACAGACACATCCTTCATCCTTATTCTGGGCCCTGAAGAGAGAGAGAGAGAAAGATCACCCATGTGCACAGACACAGGAGCTCTCTGTCTTCTCTTCAACAGCAGTTTCTTAATGAAATATATAGTCACTTGCAGGGAGGAGCCAGATAAGGCAACATGCATATTGATTGGGCGACCGTTATAATCAATGAGCCTCAATAGTAGAGATTAAGTCATCTGGCGTTATACAATGAATAACTGGCTTCACATAATGAATGCTTTTCACCTTATTAACTGACTTTACATACTGAATGCTTCTTCATCTTGTTAAATGGCTTTATATAATGAATGCTTTTTCACCTTGTTAACCCACTACCTTTGCCTCCAGTACCTCATTGTTTACTGCAAGTTCGTATCTGATCTGAGTCATGCTGGGTTGATCCTTTGTTTCACAACTCAAAACTTAACTCTGTCCCTACCAGCTCACACCTTATACACTTTCTCAAAAGGAATTCAAAGATCAATAGTCCATATTTTACACAATTATGTTGTTACAATGAGTATATCTAAAACTGAAAAATATTCTCAGAATAGGAGGAAAAAAGCGCATATGCAGACCAGCTAGGGAATGCAGAGTTAAGGTTTAATAACAATCATAATGTTATTATACTTTATAAAAGACTCCATTTCAATTTCTTACATTCTTAAATGCTAATGAAATCCTGTTTTAAATTTTAAACCAAAAAAATGCCATTGAAAACAGATACTTAAAAGAAAACAGCTTAATTATCTTTTAATCAGAATTTTGAATGTGTCATGAAAAACTGATCTGTTCTCTTAGTGCAGCATATGGCAAAACATATGTGGCAAGGTTTCCAATGAATGCAGAAAAGATTGTTTTGCATAAGGAATCTGTCCACATTATTTCTCAACTTAGATGCTGCAACAGATTCAACTTTACTGTTTTCAAGTTGTCAATACACTGCAATTTAGGCAAATGGTTAAAAAAAAACTTCTCTCAATTGTATTTCTTTTAAATGTGTGTTTATTTTACCTCGTTGGTAGCAACAGGGTTAGATGCCTTTGAACCAGAAGTTGCATGTCAAGCCCGATTCCAGGATGTGACTGCATTCTAGAAGGTCAATATTATTCTCTAGTTCTTGGGATAGAGCTACATTTTCTTTGGATAAAATATTAAACCAACGACCCATTTTTCTGATGCAATACAAAAAGTTTCCATGGCATGACTAGGGAGATGAAGGAGGACCAGGGAAAGCAAGTTTGTTTTGCAATTCAAATGCAAAAAAAATTTTTAAAGTGATTTAATAATTTGCTCCACTTCAATTATGCAGGGCTCAATGAAAGTGAGTGCTTAAATGCTTGAAATGAATTTTGCACTGGAATGTTCTTCATTTTTCTGGCGATAAAATGACACCTTTTCCTTCCTTTAAAGAGTCTAATTAACAATATTGAAAAATGTTTTCAATATTGATACTGAAGTGAAATAAAGTGCATGAGCATTCTTTTGGTGATGATAATGTTTTTCATAGCCTTTTTGAATATATAAAATGGCTAAAAATGCAAACGTTTAACAAAGTCAACTGACAAAATAATACAACCCAAAAATACAAGTAAACTAAGTTCAACAGGAAAACCTTGCACATCAAATCTGTCATTAGAATTATTATTCTAAATCTTTAGAAACATATTAAGATGCTGCTGCCCATATTTGCTTCAAAATGTAGCACCACTTGAAAGTTTAATTAAAAGGTTCCTATAAATAGGGGTACAAAATCAACAGAGTTTGGAAGACAAATGGTTTTAAAAACTTAAAGTTACAATTTTCCAAAAAACAGTAATTTGAGAAATGGCAGATAGCGAGGTGTCATTCAAAGTCCAATAAAAAGCAAAAGGCACAAGATGCAGATAACATAACCAAAAACTGGTAGCCTTTTTGATAATTTATTTAACAGTTGACAATCATTTCACAAGATGGTTGCAAATAAATTCTATATATTCCATCTATTCACATGGTCCAAAATAAAATGTCCTATGGCATACAGCTACAGAGAACAAAATCAGATTTGGAAAGTACCACCCATATGAATGGGACAAGGCGAGAAACAATTTTACGGTCATGCTGCTATAAAGACTTTTAAAAACAGTTCAGCAGTTATTATGTATAACACTATAAATTTTCACTGCAGCATTACATTCATAAAACCTGAGCACGATTTTCATTGCTTAGGGTGAAAGAAACATGGAATTTAGCTTACTTTCATTACAAGATGCATTACAAAAATAGTCCAAAGTTAAAAATCACACAACACCAGGTTATAGTCCAACAGGTTGAATTGGAAGCACACTAGCTTTCGGAGCAACGCTCCTTCATCAGGTGATTGTGGAGGGCTCGATCGTAACACAGAATTTATAGCAAAAATTTGCAGTGTGATGTAATTGAAATTATACACCTCCACAATCACCCGATGAAGGAGCATCGCTCCGAAAGCTAGTGTGCTTCCAATTAAACCTGTTGGACTATAACCTGGTGTTGTGTGATTTTTAACTTTGTACACCCCAGTCCAACACCAGCATCTCCGAATCAAAAATAGTCCAGGTTGTGATGTGATAAAGCATAATAACAGGAATCACCCTCAATTATCCTTTGGTATTTGGTCGAAGTGTGCATTCCTCAGCAAATTGTATCAGGATGATACCATTAAGTAAGTCAGTAAGTCACAACAATGCGAAGTTAATCTTAGCCTCACGAGCACGTATAACACACAATGTTCACAAGCTCAGAATTATAAAATACCTACGATATGGCAAGAGGCCATTCAGCCCATTGCATCTGCACCGATCCTATGAAGAGCATCCCACCCAGCCTGAATCCTCTACTCTATCATTGTAACTCCGTATTTATCATGGTTAATCCATCTAGCCTGCACATCCTTGGATACTAAGGACAATTTAGCATGGCCAAACCACTTAAACGACACATCTTTGAACTGTAGACAGATACCACAGCACCTTGTTGAAAACCATACAGACACAGGGAGACTATGCAAACTCCACACAGGCACTCACCTAAAGCTGGAATTGAACTGGGTCCCAGCGCTGTGAGCCAGCAGTGCTAACCACTAAGTCACTGTGCCACCCCCAAGTTGTTAATAGGTCCACAACTGATAAACAATACAATTTCACACTTGGTCAAGCAAAGTTAAAAATCACACAACACCAGGTTATCGTCCAACAGGTTTATTTGCAAGCACTAGCTTTTGAAGCACTGCTCGTTCATCAGGTGGTTGTGAAGTATAAGATCACCGGATCAACCACATGAAGAAGCAGCAATGCTCTGAAAGCTAGTGCTTCCAAATAAACCTGTTGGACTATAGCCTGGTGTTGTGTGATTTTTAACTTTGTACACCCCAGTCCAACACTGGCATCTCCAAATCTTGGTCAAGCAAGTTATTCAAATAATGTACAAGACCAATAAAACAATTTTTGAAAGAATCTGCCCTGATGAGGAAACTCAAACTAGCATAATAAAAAGGTGCTAACAGTGAAATGCAGGTCTTTAATTACAGACCACAAACTGTGATACAAAGCAACAGCACATGCACACTGAAAATGGTTCACAGATGGGCACATCCTCTGCACAGTGTATACAATAAGATGCTGGCCTGGGGAAATTGAGTAAGGAAATACATTTGCCGGACAGGTCCAACCTTCCACAATCAGAATGATCAAGGGAAGGGCCCCAAGTGTCCTTCGAAAGTAGCTGTGTTCATTGATTGCTGAAAGTTGCTTTTGGTCAAACACAAATGAACAGTTAGATTGTTTTTGGAGTAAATTCTGAAAATGCCTAAAATCCAGCCCTGATAGCAAGTCTTTCCTAATTAATGTACTTTCGTCTTACTTCCATATTTAGTAATGTGGTGGCATCAGCGACTAAGATTAATGTTTTAAATTGCATTCAAAGACGTTTAATTGCTTGTGCACATTGAAAGTTTGTGCATTTTTGAGTATGTGCAAATTAATGAATCATAACCAACAACCAGCTCCAGATGAGTATGAAAATTAAAACTTAGATCATGCTGTGTAGGCATATTCCTGGAATTTACCCCACAGCAATTCATAAAATGCAGAGACTCCGATTCCAGTGCGCAGCCACATCAAATCTGATTGCAACTGCTTGCAAGTTGCTTCAAACATAATTCTTTATTAAGTAGTAAAATGGATTATTTTTATTGTCAATGGCAATTAAATATGTAGAGGCTTCAATGCATAAATAAGCTTCCTGCTTTCGGTAATGATCCATGCAGAACCAATAATTTCCAAAACAACCCCTGAACTTCATAATGTTCATGCTTCGTGCAAACAATGTCAATTGATAGCAATCAAAATTTCTCACGCCATCTCAAGCCCCATTTTAGAAGGTTCCCCATGATGTCCCATAGTTCCCTTCTGTTTAAGTGTGGAGTCTGCAAATATTCATAGCAGTTGTACAGATCAGATGCACAAAAGGTGGAAATTTGACAGTCAGAATTATCTGGTAATATTGGTGTAACTGAACTTCAAATTAAGATTTTAATTTAAATTTGGACTTTAAAATCTGAAAGAAACTCCAAGCATAGTTAGCAGATGTGTCTGTCAGCTGCATTTAACTGTTAATAAACTGAATTAGCTGTGTGAATAGTTGATAATTAGTCAGCAGGAAGATGAGTAAAAACTTCTAATGCGGATGTGGCTCAAAATGGAGAATAAAGTAAACAGTTTTGACTGACGCACAGTATAGTCGTAAAAGAAGTGCATTGTGAACTAAGTACAAAAGTTTGGTCTCTTTGCAATTTGGTGTTGAGTGGAGAAAAAACATTGAGCTTTTGCACCCAATACTTAGAGTGATTGTGGAAGCGTGTTGCAACTGATGTTTGAAATCTTTGTGCATTATTCCTTACAAGAAATAAGTACAAATCATTGAATCTTGCATCGCAAGCTGTGTTCTTGGATTGCAATATGTCAGTTTGCACAACTCCCCTAAATTACAGGATTTCATAGTCATAGTCACAAAACTTTAGCAGAGAAATGCCGGTAAAGTCCATGTCGGTTATAAATAACCTAACTATTATAATCCCATGTTTAACACATGGCCCATAGCCTTGTATGCCTTGGCATCGCAACTGTACATCTAAATACTTCTTAAATGTTATGAGAATTTCTGCCTCTATCCCCTACCCATGCCACCCCTCCTCCCCAACCATACAGGCAGACAATTCCTGATTCCCACCACTCTACAGTTAGATCTCCTAAAATGCCATAGTTGTGTTCCCGTGCGATGCAGTTATAGAAAATTATACAATAGAAATAATGGGACCTATGGGAAAAACAGGGTTGAGGCAAACCACCAAAAATACCAGTAAAAATCTAAACAAAAATAGTAGTTAACTAACACAAACGATAGCACAGTTTAAGTAAATTCTGACCTGTTATATGGTATTGCAGAGTACAATTCATCAGAATCTTCAACTGATTACTCTTGATTAGCATCTATACTGCCTGGCTGCACTACATTCTAGCCAGTCTTCTGACCACACCCAATGGTAACACCGCACAAGTCAGGTCCCAGAATGAAACCTGCCTTGAGCGATCAAGGGTTGAATCTTAATCTCTTTCGCTAAGTGTCAGATTTGTCAAGTTTTTTTGAGGGTTTCATATCATGATGCTTGGGGACGTCTATCATCTTATTTTACGAAACCTGCCTGATTTATTATCTACCCCACCCTTTGGTATACCTCTCACACATTCGATCACCATTATGCCATGTGCCATTTCCAAAAAAACTCAACACTTCCTGGATATCCCAGACTTGACCAACATCCGTGGTGCAGCACCATTTTTAAAAAGATATTGTGCACCCAGACAAGAGCTGTCAGTCCGGAGCTACCCTGTATGATTTCCTGACATTGGCCCTGGACATGGCAGACGTTGGAAAATTGGTGCTTCTCTTTGTGGGGACCGACCTGGAAATGCTGCTGATGGGGATGGGGTGATGCAAAGGCACGACGTCTTTTTCTCCCAGACCAAAGGACACCATTGTACTGGGACTACCCTAACCTAGACCAGGGTTACTATACAGGCGAGTGCAGTCTCAACCATCTGAAGGAATGCACATAATGTAGGAAGAACATTAGTGACCTTCACCACTATCAATGCAAGTGCCACCATTTTCTCTGATACTGTACCCATCATTTTCTGCAACATCTTCCCCACTCTCTCATTCTCACTAACACCTGACCCTTACTAACTCTGACTCTCTTCTGCACAGTCTACTCACCCGCTCAGGTCATCTCCACAGATGCACCAAACGTAACCGGTGTGCCACCCACCTTTCTCTCCCTCACCCACTATGTGCACAGTTTCCTGACTCTGACCATGTCCAAGCTCGTATCTCCACTAAGCCTCCTGCACCTTTGCTTAAACCTGTGCCCCCGGTCACTGATCCTCCAGTGAGGTGAAAGGTTACTTCCTGTCTACACTCTATGCCCCTGAATTTTATACATCTCAATTAGAACCCCTCTCAATCTCCCCTGCTCCAAAGAAAACACCTCCCAGTCTGTCCAACCACTTCACAACTAAAACTCTCCAGCCCAGGCAACATCCTGGTAAATCTCCTTAGCACCTTCTCCAGTGCAATCACATCCCTCCTGGTTCCAGAAATGCATATAATACTGTAGAAGTAGTCTAACTAACACTATATACAGTTCCAGCATAATTTCCATGCTATTAAACTCTATGAGATACACATGGACAGGCGGAGACACACACACTGATAGAGACACACACACGGACGGGTGAAGAGAGAGAGAGAGAGACAGACACACACACACACACACAGGCGAAGAGAGAGACACAGACAGACACACACACACAGACAAAGAGGGAAAGACACAGACAGGTGGCGAGAGGCACACACAGACAGAAAAAGAGACACACACGGCCAGGCAGAGAGAGACACACACACACATAGACAGGCGGAGAGAGAGACACACACAGACAGGCGGAGAGAGAGAAACACAGGCAGGTGGACAGAGAGACACAGAGTGAGAGATTGAGAATTTATAGTCACAGAACAACTCTGCATACTGGAACCCAAACAAAATATTCAAATCAGGAAAGGGAACACTCCAAAATCACAGAAACCGCAAAACAGTAAAGAAAGAAATAAGAGTAAAAATAATGACATTTTTCAGGATCAGATTGACTCCCATTTGCACATTTGAAAGGAAATAAATGAGAGCACCAGCGATGCAATAACCACAATCACCTGATGTTCTCTCAACTTGAAAAGCATTCCTTTGGATTGGAAAACTGCATGCAACACTCTACAACTTGCAAAAGACCAAGGAACTCTAAGCTCGTTAGTCCAAGGTCTGTTATTGATGAAAACACTAGAATCTAAGTAAGGAAAGAGTGAAAGAACATATTGTCCAATTGTTAGGATACCCAATTCAGAAAGGCTGGTTCCTGTCTGAAAATTGCTACTTTCTTTTGAAAATGTCACAAGACAAGGTAATGACCATAGATTTTATTTCCAATAGGCATTTGATAAAATTTTCTCATAAGATTCAGTTAGTTAACATTAACGCTCACTGTATCAAAAGTAAATTACTGAACTTTAGAAAATTGGCAGAAAACAGAAAAGGAAAAATAGGCGAGTACTTTAATAAACAGAATATGACTAGTGGTGCTTTTTAATGATCTGTGTAGAGGCATCAACTAGTCACCATATTTATCAGCTTAGATGATGGAATGGAAACACTATGATCCAATTTTCCAATGACTCAAAGGGAAGCAGCACCAAATGCAAAGTGGACAATACAATGCATAAAATTCGAGTATTCACAGATTTATTGAATGGGAAAAGTGGTGGCAAATGGATCCAGGTGTAGGCAAATGTCAGGTCACTCACTTCCATCTCAGGCAAAAAATGCTCGAAAAAGTACCTTCCAAATGGTGAAAATCTAAAAAAAAATGATGAGGCTAGAAGATCCATCCATGTACATCATTAAAATTTCATGAACCGACACACTAAAAATATCAATGAGACTGTTGGAAAACTTGCTTTACATCTAAAGAACTAGAAAATAAGATGGCAGAACTTGAGTTAATAGCAGAAGTAGGCTAAAACCACTCCACCATTTAATTTCATCATGATTGACCAGAGTGTAACCTCAAATCCACATTCGACGAATTGTCTTATTATGAACCGCCAATCCACCTCTGCCTTAAAAGAATCTTCCTCAAAAAGGTAGCGGTAACAATGAGTTCCAAAGATACGTGACCCACAAAAATTTCTTAAATGGATAACTCTGGATTCTTAAATGGGCCTGGTTTCTAGATTCTGTCACAAGAGGAAGTATCCTTTCCACATTCACCCTGTCAAGACCTCCCAGAATCATCTGTTTCAAATAAATCGCCTCTTAATCTTTAAAACTCCAGCTGGTATTAGTCTAACCTATCCAATCTTTCCTCAGACAAACACCACTGCCAAATATTAGTTTGGTAAATCTTCACTGAACTGTTCCAACACAATCACATCTTTCTTTAAATAAGGTAACCAATGCTGCAGACCTTATTACAGACATGATCTCACCTGTATAAATGAAGCATAACATTCCAACATTTGTCAATTCCCCTCACAATAAATTATAAGGTTTTATAATTATTTGCTGTTATGTGTCGACTGGTCTCTGAGATCATGCGTGAGGATACCCACATCATCTGCATTTCAGAGCTCCGAAATTGCTCTTAATTTAGATAACATGCTTCTCGAGTTTTGAGCAGATTTGTAGCTCTGAGGTTGAGGTTCTGGATGTAGGTTTGGTCGCTGAGCTGAAAGGTTTGTTTTTCAGACGTTTCGTCACCATACTAGGTAACATCATCAGTGAGACTCCGAATGAATTTCATCCGGAGGCTCACTGATGTTACCTAGTATGGTGCCGAAACTTTTGAAAATGAATCTTCCAGCTCAGAGAACAAACCTACATCCATAATTTGCTTCTTTTTATTCCTCCTACCAAAATGGACTTCACATTTTCCCACATGGTACTCCATTTGTCTTATCATTGATCACTCACTCAACCAATCAATATCCCTTTGTAGCCTCCTCAGATCCTCTCCACAATGAATGTTTCTCCTTACTGTATCTTTACTTCATCAGCAATATTACTTTCTGTCCTTTCATGCAAGTCATTTATACATATTGTGAAAGATTAACACCTTTGACACAGTGATCCATTGCTCATCACTTGTTACAGCTTGCCAAGCTGAAAAGGACCCATCTATGCCAATTGTATCACTAGTATCTATACACACAGATGAAGAGGGACACCAGTTCAACTGGGACAATACATCCATCCTGGGACAAGCTAAACAAAGACACACACAGGAATTCCTAGAGGCCTGGCATTCAAACTGGAACTCTATTAACAAACATATCGATTTGGACCCCATTTACCAACCTCTCAGAAAAGAACAGGAAATGATATCACCCTCCACAAGAGAACAAGACATAAACAGCAAGCAGGACAGAACACTAGTGTTTCATCGGAGACTCACTGATGATGTTACCTAGCATGGTGATGAAATGTCTGAGAACAAATCTACCAGCTCAGCAAGCAAACTTACAACCTGATGTCAATTCTATTTCCTGTTAGTTAGCTGATCAACCATTCATGCTAACATGTGACCCTATATTCAATATTTTCCACAGTAACCTTTCGTGTGGTACCTTATCAAAGGCCTTCAGTAAATGCCTTCAAGTACAGGCTCCCTTTTGTTGACTAGAAATGTTAAATTGTCAAAGAACTCCAGTAAGTTGGTTGAACAAGGTCTTCTTTCACAAGTCATCCAGTTGGCAATAGTGCTGGACAATTAAATAAAGCACTGTAACATGAGGCTCTACAAATATCCCCATCCTCAAAAAAGGGGAAGCCCAACCTGTCAGTACAAAAAAAAAACAAAACTGAAGCAATTACAAAACTCTTCAGCCAGAAATGCCAAGTGGATAATCCATCTGACTATCCAGAGCTCCATGAAATCACAGAAGTCAGTCAATGGCCAATTCAATTCATGCCAGATGATATCAAGAAATGGCTGTAGGCACTGGATACTCTAAAGGCTATGAGTCCTGACAACATTCCTGTAACAGTACTGAAGACTTATTTTCCAGAAATTGCCATGGACCTAAGAAGGCTGTTTCAGTATACCACAAAACAGGCATCTATTGGACAATGTGGCAAATTGCCCAGGAACATCTTGTAAATAAAAAGTGGGACAAATTCAAACTGGTCAATTACTACTCCATTAACCTAATCTTGATCATCAGAGAAGTGATGGACAGGGTCATTGACTGTGTTATCAAGCAGCACTTGCTTAACAATAACCTACTCAATAATGCTCAGTTTGGACTCTGCCAGGGCCACGCAGATGCTGACCTTATTATAGCCTTTGTTCAAAGTAGGATGATAGAGTGGAGCTTCAGACAACAGGTGAAAGTAAATGCCCTTCTCATTAAAATGACTGGTTGTTGAAGGTGAATCATCTCAGCTCAAGGACATCCCTGCAGGAGTTGCTCATTCCCTTCCCTTCATTATAAAATGATCAAGATTCCTCAAGTTGTGAAGCCCATAGCCAAACACAGCGACACAGTGTGAAGGTTTGGGCTAACAAGTAGAAAGCTATATTCAAACCACACAAGTGCTAGGCAACAACCATCTCTGACAAGGGAGAATCCAAACATTATCCTTTTACATTCAACAGTATTACCATCACTGAAACCCCCATCATCAACACCTTGGGCAACTGAATTGCACTAGCCATAGAAATATTATGCCACCAAAGCAGGCTATGAATCCTGCAGCATATAATTCACCTCCGAACTCTCCAAAGGATGTCCACCATCTACAAGGCACACTTTAGTGATGGAATACTCCTGACTTGCCTGGGTGAGTACAACTCCATCAGCTCAAGAAGCTTGACACCATCCAAAACAAAGCAGCCTCTCTGATTGCCACTACATCCACAAACATTTACTCCCTCCACCACCAATGCCATGTGGTAACAGCAGTGTCTACCATCTCAAAATGCACTGCAACAACTCACCAAGGCTCCTTTGACAAACCCACAACCACTACCAACTAGAAAGACAAGGGCAGCAGATACATGGAAACACTACCATCTGCAAATTCCCCTTGAAATGGCCTACTACCCAGCCTTGGAAATATACCACCATTCCTTCAATGATGCTGGGTCAATCTCCTGGAACTCCCTCACTTATAGCATTGTAGGTGTCCCTTCACCAAATAGACTGCAGTGGTAGAGCAATGCATCAGCACCTTCTCAACAGTAATGAAGGATGGGAAATAAATGTTAGCTCAGCTAGTGACACTCGCATGGATTTGCCTAGGGAAATTCATGTCTGACTAACATACTGGAAGAAGTATTCAAGAGAGTTGATGAGGGCATGCTGTTGATGATGTGTACATGGACATCCAGAAGACATTCGATACAGCACCACACAACAGACATGAGAAAACTTACACCTCATAGAATGAAAAGGACAGCGGCTGCATGAATGCAAAACTTATCAAGGGACAAGGTCTGCAGATGGATGGTTAATGATTTTTTTTTCAACCTTGAGTTATACAGGGATAAGAACATTTTAAAAAAACAGTAAGTCATTCACCCCCCCTCTCAAGATTGCCTCATATTTCAACAAGCTCATGATTAATCTGACCCAGGCCTGAACTCCTTCAGGTCAGCTCATTCCAGCCCCAACTCCTCAATATTTCAAAAATCTACCTATCTCTTCTTTAAATATCCCCACTCATTTATCCTCCACAAATTACCGTGGAAGAGAAATCCAGTTTTCTAAATGTCCTGTAATTTCTTCTTTTCTAATGGAAACCAACACTTGACTCTTGTTGTTCCTGATCGATATAAACGATCTAAACCTATGTGTTCAAGGGACAGTTTTGGTGTTTAAGTATGACACAAAACTTTGGAAACTTGACCCCAATGTCATAGACTCAGAGTCATAGAGATGTACAGCATGGAAACAGATCCTTCAGTCCAACCCATCTACGCCGACCAGATCTCCCAACCCAGTCCCACCTGCCATCACCCGGCCTATATCCCTCTAAACCCTTCCTATTCATATACCCATCCAAATGCCTCTTAAATGTTGCAATTGTACCAGCCTCCACCACATCCTCTGGCAGCTAATTCCATACACATACCACCCTCTATATGAAAAACTTGCCCCTTTATTTTCTTTTATATCTTTCCCCTCTCACCCTAAACCTATGCCCTCTAGTTCTGGACTCCTTGACCCCAGGGAAAAGACTTTGCCTATTTACCCTATCCATGCCCCTCATAATTTTGTTAACCTC
>NC_057715.1:64686469-64730648 GCF_004010195.1 Chiloscyllium plagiosum | reverse complement strand
CGATTTTCCTGTTCCCTGGATGCTGCCTGACCTGCTGCGCTGTTCCAGCAACACATTTTCAGCTCTGTATTATAGACCCCCTAATAGTCAGAGGGAAATTGAAAAACAAACTTGTAAGGAGATCTCAGCTATCTGTAAGAATAATAGGGTGGTTTGGTAGGGGATTTTAACTTTCCAAACATAGACTGGAACAATGTGTAGGTGCTTATTTAATTAAAGGTGGCAGGACAGGTAAACAGACCTGCTATTAAAGCCCAGACAATATTTTATGCTTTATTAAGAAATGCATAGACTTTAGTCTTAGCATCTTTAAGAAGTGATGTTGGACTTATAAAAGATTTGTTAGACCTCTCCTGGAATACTATGTACAGTTCTGGGTTCCATACTTTAGGAAGAATCTAAGTGCACTGGAGAATGCATTAGAAATTTACATGAATAGTTCTACGGATAAGAATATAGGTTGGAGACGTTGGAATTGCTTGTTTGAAGAGGTGAAGACTAAGAGGGGATTTGATATAAGTTATCAAAATCATGACTGGTTTGGACACAAGTGCACTCAATGTTCCACAACTCGGCTGTGATTTCAAGCAGGAGATACTAGTGAGACCAGAAGTTACCAACACTGCTGATATCAGCAGTTCTTTAAAGAATTTTTCAAGCTTGCATTTTCATTGCATGGATTTTGAATGCTTTGGAAAATGCATGTAATCAGAAAGGATCAGTCTACAAATTTCTCTCGAGAAACATGCACAGAATATTGTGGCTTTATTACAGATCACAGTGAGATCAGTCACTCAAAAGGTGCTCACTCTCACTAATTCGTATATTGCTTGCTGCTTCATATCCTACCTGGCTTGATATGTAAACTAAAAATTATGAAAATATCTTAAATAACAGGATATCTGGATTTGACTCCAGAAAGTCAATTGGTGAAGGATGGTGCTGTAGCTATTCTTCACACAAGGTAAAATTTATTTGGAGTGAAATAACCAGCCCATATCAATGTCCTTCAATTTGATATTTATAATTAACATTCTACTACGCTGGAGACTTGGGCAGAGAAATGGCAGGTGGAAAAATGGAAGATGATGCATTTTGGAAGATCTAATGCAGGAGGGAAGCATACTGTAAATACAAGAACTCTGAGAAGCATTAATGTACAGAGGGATCTAGGCATCCAGTTCTACAGTTCCACTAAAGTGGTGCACAAATGGATAAAGTAGTCAAAAAGACAAATGGTACGCTTGCCTCATTGGTCTAGGCAGAGAGTATAAAAACTGGCAAGTCATGTTGCAGCTGTACAAAACATTAGTTAGGCCACATTTGGAATATTAAGTACAATTCTGGTCACCACAGTACCGGAAGGATGTGGAGGCTTTGGAGGAGTTACCAAGAGAGTGATTGTTTGGAGGGTATTAGTTATGAGGAGAAGTTGAACAAACTTGGTTTGTTTTCACTTGAGTGTTAGAGGTTGAGGGGCAATCTAGTAGAAGTTTACAAAATTATAAGAGGCATGGAGAGGATGGATAGTTGGAGTCACTTTCTCAGGATAGAAATGTCAATTATTAAGGAACAGAGGTTTTAGGTAAAAGGGTGAAGTTTAAAGGAGATATAAGAGGCAAGTTTTTTTACACTGAGGGCTGTAAGTGCCTGGAATGCTCTACCAGAGGAGGTGGTAGATGCAGGTACAATAGCAATGTTTAATAGACATCTTGACAGATACATGAATAAGGAGGGAATAGAAGAATACAGGCCTCCACTGAGGCAAAAGGATTTCAGTTTAGAAAGACATCATGTGTCAGCACAGGTTTGATGAGACAAAATGCCTATTCCAACGCTACACTGTTTTTGGTTCTTTTCTTTGTATTTCAGATAGACCTACGTCTGAAGAAATGAAGGGAAATAAAACCATCCACTGTCACCCATCCGAATGAAAACTTCATCAACAATTTGTTGGTTTGCACAGAGGCAGCCTTAACCTGTGTTCTAGACATTTCAGGAATAGTTGTGGTGAGCCTCTTCCTAGATAATAGTGCCTTATTGGCAGATTCATTTAAGGTTCTATTCTAACAGTTTCTTAAACAATGGGCTAGGAAGTAGGACATTTTGGTAAGTATCCTAATTAAATGGTGGCTACATCTGATTCAAGATATTAACTGAGAGATAGAAGGAACACATGACATTTGTTGATACACTTCAGTCACCAAAGATCTGAAATTCAGTCCTTTCTTTGCAATACTCACTAACTTGAGCAAAAGTTTGAAGTGAAGGAGAAGATAATTGAGAGATGTTGCATTTTGATAAGGTAAATCAGGGCGGAACTCATACTCTTAATGATAGGGACCTGGGGAGTGTTGCTGAACAAAGAGGCTTTGGGGTACAGGTTCATAATTCCTTGAAAGTAGAGTTGCAGGTAGACTGGGTACTGAAGAAGGCATTTGGTAAGTTTGCCATTATTGGTCAATGCATTGAGTATAGGAGTTAGGATATCATCTTGTGGCTATATAGGACATTGGTGAGACCACTTTTGAAATGCTGTATTCAGTTCTGGTCTCCCTGCTATAGGAATGATATTGTCAAACTTGAAAATTTACAAGATTGTTGCAGGGATTGGATTTGAGCTATAGGAGAAGCTGAATAGACTAGGGCCTTTTTCGCCCTGGAGTACCAGCAGATGAAGGATAGCATTACAGAGGTTTATAAAATCATGAAGGCCATAGATAGGGTGAATAGCCAAGGTCTTTTCCCCAGGGAGGAGTTGTCCAAAACCAGAGGGCATGGGTTTTAAATAAGAGAGGAAAGATTTAAAAGAGGACCTAAGGGGCAACCTTTTCACGCTGAAGATGGAATCTATGGAATGAGCTGCCAGAGGAATTGGTGGAGGCTGGTACAACTACAACATTTGAAAAGCATCTGGATGGTTACATGAATAAGAAGGGTTTAGAATGATATGGTCCAAATGCTGGCAAATGGAACTAGATTAATTTAGGATATCTCGCTGACATGGACAAGTTGGCCTGAATGGTCTGTTTCCGTGCTGTATAACTCTATGACTCACTATTTATTACTGTCCAGCCATACAAAATCAAAAGCTAATTGCCTCTTGTATAAAGAATTATAGACAAAACAGGGGAAGACATTATTAACAATCCCTCTTGGAAATAAATACCATAAATGCTCGCATCCTTCTTCATAAATGCCAAACATTTGTCACAGCATCTTCCCAATCCTCAGATTTATTGGGATATTTTGCCACTTTCTAAGCCTTTTCTTTTCATTTTATATAACGGTCAACTTCCATAGGTTTTTTTTTTGAGTTTCTGAACCTTAAAGAAATGCATAGTTGCTGTAAGTCATGCATTTTTTTCTTTAAAGTCTGTCCATTTCCTATGTACAGTCATACTTCTAAATACATTTTCCTAATGTAGTTCAGCTAAATTTGTTCATGCTTCATAATTTCCCTTTTTCAAATTTCACATTCTTATTTCACTTTCAAACATTATGCATAATTCTATCATATTGTATTCACTCATCCCTAAAACTCCTTTTACATTATGTAATACTAAATCCAATATTGCTTATTTTTCAGGTCAGTACTTCAACAAACTGTCCCTGACACACTCCAGAGGCTCATCCTTCACACCTTTCGTGTTTAGTTGGTTTAACCAGTCACTAAACAGATTGAAATCACTCAATTACCATGCTGCACATATTACAAGCTTCTCCCATCTGATTTATACCAATCTCACACGACCACTACTATTTGGTGGCCTATAAATAACTCCAACCAATGTCTGCTGTTCCTTGCTGATTCCTAGTTCCACCCAAACAAATTCCACACTTTGCTCTTCTGTTCTGAAAATGTCCCCTGTAACTGTTTTGATCCCCATCCTTTATTATCAATGGAACTCCATCTCTTTTACCTTCTTGTCTGCCCTTTCTAAGTGTTGAATATTCTTAAACTTTCAGTTCCTAGTACTGGTCATCATGCAGCCATGTCATTGCAAGGCAATTAATCGTAAACACTTACCTTTATTTGTGCTCATGGATCATCTCTCCTGTTGTAAATACTGCATGCATTCAGGCAGAGTGCCCTTGAATTTGTCTTTCTGACTTCATTCCATAATTGAGGCATACCAGAGGCTCAGCTTTGTCTCTACTGTTTTCTGGTCTCCCTCTCAGTTTTCAGATTTCCTCGTATCAACTTATTTTCCTCCCAACTTATGTTACCCCTCAGATTCCAATCACTGAAAAGCTAGTCTAAATCCACCTCAAAAGCACCTTCAAATCCACCACCCCCCAAACCCAGGACAGGGAGGATGGTATCCATCTCAGTCCTGTTAAGATGTAATCCATCCGGTTTTTCTAGGTCTCTCCTGCCAAATGACTCCAGAAATATGATGCCCTCCTTCCTACACCAGTTCTTCAGTTTAGGTGATTCATCCTTCTGCTCTTGTGCTCACAAGCACACGGCATTGGGAGTAACAGTGAGATCACCACTAGAGTCCAGTTTTTACATTTCCTACCTAGACATCTTCTTTCCACTTTTGAATTTTTAATTCAACTGTTAATTAAAATTATTGAACAATTTTATGTGTTTAGATCAAAAAACTTTCAATTTTCAGTCATTTCTTTTCTTAAAGCAAATCATTCACGAAACATGAATGAGATATTTCCAAAAGAAACAGCAAAGCACAATATTTTTTTTCTCACCCAAAGTTGATCATCATGACCAGGAGGACTTTTCTTTATAAAAGCACCATAGTAGGTTGCTATATTTCTGTGGTGAGAATATTTTTTCAACATGTTGATCTCCAGTTTAATTTCTTCTTCTTCATCCTGTAAGAAAAATGTAAATACTTCAATGTTGAATCATTTGAAACATGATAAACTTTTTTTTAAATGAAAATTTCTATTTTTTAAAAAATCACTTTGAATTTCTTTCCATTTGGAACTAGAGATAAAACAGTCCTGCCTGCTATTGAATGTGTCCTGATACTGTCATCTTCTTACTTTAGAACAAAGCATATTAAAATCACAAAAACATTTGAAAGCCCTCTGCTCCATCTAATTTTTCTATTCAAACTTTCCCTCTCATATGGTCAGAGGGAAGAATGTTAACTCACTACCTTAAACATCATAACGTTGCTTAATGATGTTGTGCCAACTTTTGCATCCAAAAGACTGTCAACACTCAGAGCTCACTCACAAATAATGATGCAGTACTGGGAGAGATCATCATTTGACCTCTTCAAGAAGTCAGAGAAGAAATCTGTAGATAAAATTGGTCACAGAAAATTTGCAGATAACAGAACATTTTATCTTTACAACCTTTATGCACAGCATGTCATATTAGGAAAACTAAATTTGTGACATTTTCTCAAACAACATCCTAGTTTGAAATAATCTACCCCTCTTGCTTTCCCGATCTTTTAATATTCCTAACTATAAATTTCATTTCAAAACAATTCATATTTGCTGCTTCAATAATAAAGAGAGGTTCTCCTTGAATGTGTAGGTTTATTTCCTTTAATCCTTAAATTCATTTGCAACTGCCTCAGCAACAAGCAGAGTCAGTCAATAATAACTGAACCTTAGTAATCCTGAACATCAGTCAACATTGAATTTTCTCCTTTCTACTCGAAAAAAAGTCTCCAGTCTTTCCAGAACCTGCATTCACCTGTTATTATGGTGAAACAATGAAAAAAATTGTTACAACTTTTCCCTATCTACCCTACAATGGTATGTTTAAAACTGCACACACTCTATTACCTGATTCTAGTTTTGTATAATATAATCTCCTTATAATTGTATTCAATTACTCGTGATGTAAAGTCAAGGAGATATTTTTCAATTTTATTGATGTGATCTACTTGCTCTCTACTTTTAATGACTGACCTATGAATGAACAAAGGATCCTTTGCTCTAAAATCTTAGTACCTGTTGACATTAATGTAATTCAACCATGAAGAGCAGTAGGTTGCCCCAGTACTCTGATCCCTACAGGATCTACTGGTCACTGAATTACAGATTAGTATTCGTTTCAGTTTTGGTCCTAAAAAGGTAGAAATAGCAGCAGAAAATGAGTCTGCTAACAAGGAAAAACACTGGAGAGATGCATACCGCCACTAACACATCCTAGAGTACTAGTGCAAGTTTCAAGTTTTTAATACCCACATTGGTATGTCACAAATCCAGCAAACAATAAGGGTTAAAACATGTCCAAACGGCGGCTGTGCTTAACATATTACAAAAAGCACCTTAATTAAGTGCCAGCAATACCTGTTCAAAATAGGCAGCCAACTCATGACAAACATTGATTTAACAAATGGTTCTAATTAACATTTAACTTTACTTACAACCAAAATATGGCTTTACTGTAGTATGTTATACAGCTATGCTCACTATTTTTGTTGAGAAGCTGTAAATGAAGTTAGTTCAATAATAGCTGCTTACTGAGAGTTCACATGGCAAAAAATCTTTTCTCAGTGCAATATCAACAGAAAATGGTGACGAGGCTGGAAATGAGTTATTTCCTCTTCTTCACTTGAAAATTAAAGATTGAAGAATGTATGGATTTGTAATGACGTCCTGACTCTGAGATCCCAAGAATGGATTTTAGCATGTGATGCCTCACCACAGCGATTGAGTGTAGTATTCCTTCCTCCCTTCCCTAACAAAAGATGATGTGGTAAAGCCTGACAAACATTCTACATGTACGCTAACAAAGATAGTACAAAATCACCGTTAAGGAACAAAATTGTTTTGGTAACCTACAATTACTCTGTAATAATTGCTCAATTGTGGCTGTAATAACAACAAATTTGCATCCCAAGCTGGTAAATATTGGTTTAGTCATATTTTATTCTGGTAAATTACACAAGGGGGAAAGAGGTGAATCAATAATATTATTGTGATCTTCTTCTGACATTAACAAAAAGTGATCTTTCTTTTTATAATTTTATTTATTTTCCTTTTCGAAATAGGTCATCGCCCCAAATCCACCACTGGAGAAGTTCAGTTTTTAAATGATCTGTAATTCTCTTTCAGACTTTAAATTTTAAAAGGATAATTTATTCAAATGAGCACCCTGGGAATAAATTTACATAATACAATACAAGCATACAAGGAAGAGGAGAAAATGAGTAAGAGAAGTTACAGCAATGAACAGTTTTTAAAAATTCAGTGGTATGGCTGTTCTGGCAAAATTGCTTTCCATGGGAGCTTGGATACAGCTGAAGACATTACGATTCTTATTGAGAAGGAATTACTTTACTTTTCAAGCAAAATGCAGGATTCTTCCTCAAAATCAAGGTTTCAAAATAGGTTGAGACTAAAGACAGACTTTTAGCTGAGCCTAAAGCTGTCTGTGGTTTTTCCATACCAATGTAAAAAGCAGACTGAAAAAAGGATTCAAGGCTGTATAATTAAAGTGATTCAAAAACCATAGGTTTCAATCACATGACTAGGGTTTCTGGATGAGTCAGTTCAGCTATAATCAAGGGTTTTGATGTCTCTTGTCGAAAACCATTTACTCTTTAAGGCGACAATTGTGGGACCACTGGCACCGTCTCAAGCAGAAAGATTTTCAATAGCTTTTATTTTGTTCAGAAATTGGTTGACATGGATATTTTGCCTGCTATTCTTCAATACTAGTTTGACGGAATAACCACATAGTGCAAGAGTGCAAAATTCCATGCGGATGATGAATTATCCTTTGTCCACTGGACATTTCTGGATAGCACATTCTGTAGTTGATGCAAGTAGTAGACATTTTAAGCAAAAAATTAAACAAGAGAATATAATTTTTAATACAACCATTTAGGATCTCTTTCTATGCCTTCTGGGGTGATAATATTCAAATGGAGTTCATAAAACTGTTTCTGTTTGCAAAGTGTAACTAAATTTAATAATGACTACTTTCCTCAATGCAGTACACAACACTCATTTTTCCATAATGGATTACATTTTTCAGCATAAGACTACTTTTTTCCTCTACATTCTTTCAAAATCCCCACCGCAAATTAATATATTTAATACACTACCCTGTATTTACAAAGTATCTTTAATATGCAAAATATTGCAGAATGACTTAAAGGAATACTACAAAGCAAAATTTGTAGTACTCCTGAGTCACATCTGACGATACTGGGGAAAATGATGCGAGGCTTGATTAAAGAGGTAGGTTTGGAGCAGTATCTTAAAGAACAACAAAGTTGAGGAAGGGAAACTATCACAGAGATACAGAACAATCTTTCCATATTGCAATTCAATAAATAATTAAACATAAAATAAATTAACTTGAATTGAACTAAACTAACTTAATTTAACTAGTTTAATTTACATCACTCGACACTCCCCCACCGAGGTTCCCACCAATGGGAGCCATCAGCTAATACACCTGTATTCATTTATTCAGGCTTTCTCCCCTCGGGGCCCCTGGGTCACCAGATCCGACCTTCACGACTATACAAAGGCTCTAATCAGTATGGCTGAAAAATAGTTCCTTTTCCTGGTGCACCACATGTGTAAAAACGTCCAGGGGGCCATGCTCCATCATTAACCTACGCCATAAGAATGAAATTTAAAGATGACAATGCTGCTTGACTGTGAGCAAACTTAGATCAGCAAGCACTGCATGATGGTGAATAGGACTTGGCGCAAGGAGAACAGAGTCCTAGATAAGCTTAAATTTACCAGAATGTCGGACACTAGCTAGGAGCACAATGGAATACACATACAAAGACATATATGAGGGGCTTCAGTAACAGCTGGACTGTGGCAAGGTAGAGTTCAGTGATATTATGGAGGTGGAAAGAAATTATCTTGGTGATGGTAGAAACATGGAGTTGGAAGTTCTCTTTGGGTCAACAATGATACAGGGCTGTGAACAGCCTGATTCATACTTAAAATCAGAAAATGAAAAATAGAAAATGCTGAAGTACTCAGCAGGTCAGGCAACATCTACAGAAAGAGAGAAAGAGACATCAGACCTTCTCATTGTACGAAAGTAAGTGTTGGACCGACTACATGGCTTACATTAAGCAAAATGGATCTGAAAGAGAGGACAGACTTAATTCTGTTGACGTACATAATGTTAGCATGACATCAAAAATTGTAAGCTTCTTTGCAGCAAACAATCAGCCCATCATATAATTTTCATACTCACATGTGAACATAGGAACAGGAAAATCACACTTGAGGGGCCATTCAGCCCCTCAAGCCTATTCTACCATTCAATAAAGTCCCTATACCTGCCTTTGACCCATATCCCTTAGTACCTTTATTTAACAAAAGGTATATCTATCTCAAATTTAAAATCAACAATTGACAGTTTGTGAAGAGATTTCCAAACGTCTGCCACCCTTTTATGTAGAAACACTTGCTAATATCTCTCATTAATGGTTTGGCCCTAATTCTCAGACCATGCCCCTAACTCTATAATCCCCAACCACTGGAAATAATTTATCTTTATCTATCCTGTCTTTTCCTCTTTATATCTTGAAGCCGTTGATGATAGCACCCTTAATCTTCTAAATCCTAAAGCAAACAGGCCTTATTTATACAACTTCTCCTCATAAGATAACCCCAGAAGTCCAGATATCATTGTTCAGCAAACCTGTGCTGAACTCCCTCCAGGGCCAAAACATCCTTCCTAAGGTGTGCTGCCCAAAGTTGCTCATAGTACTCCAAGTGAAATCTAAGCAGAGTTGTGCAGGGTTGTGTAGTAGAACTTTTGTATCCATATACTCTGTTCCTAAAAACCAGCATTCCATTAGCTTTCTTGATTATTTGCTGCATCTGTTTGAGACATTGCAAAGATCTATGCATCTGAACCCATGAGTCTCTTTGAACATCTACTGCATTTAACTTCACACAATCTAGAAAGTACCCTGATCAATCCTTTGGTCAAAATGAATAATCTCAAACTTACTTACACTGAACTCCAACTGCCACAGTTTTGCCTATTCACTTGGTCTCTCAATATTCCTTTGTAATTTTATTGTATTGTCTGCACTGTCTACAGAGCTGCCTAACTTTGAGTCATCAGCCAACTTGGATATTCAACTTTCTATGCCATTATCCAAGTCCTTAATAAATAATATTAATAATTAAGGGGCTAACAAAATCAATGTGGGACACCACTGGTCACATACTCAAATTGGCAATATCTACCCATTATTTCTACCTTCTATCACCTGCTAATCAACCAATTTCCCAGCCATGTCAATAATTTGCCCTCAGTTCTACAAGCTTCTTAGTTCGCAGCATCTTAAGTTAGATTTTATCAAATGCCTTCTGGATGTCCATATAAACAACATCCACAGATATTTCCCAACAACTGAGTTACCTCTTCAAAAAAAAAACACAATACCTGTCATGAATCCATGCTGGCTCTGCCTAAGTAACTGAAAATGTTCCAAGGTGTTCAATTATCCCATCCTTGATTATAGAGTCCAATTTCCCCACCACAGATGATTAGCTAATTCGTCTGTAATTCCCCAGTTTTCCTCTTTTGTCCTTCTTAAAAAAGTGAAGTGTGATTTTCCAATCCAGAGATATGGCTCCTATATCTATGGAGCTCAAAGATTAATGTTAAGGTGTCTACAGTGTGCTCCCTTACTTTCTTTAACATCCTCATATAGAAACCATCAGGTTTTGGGGATTTGTCACTCATTAATTCCATTCATTTTCTCATTACTGACATTTTACTTACATTAATTTTATCCAGTCCCTAATTCCAATCCAGTATTAATTTCCTGAAGTCTTTCAGGAAGCTATCCTCCTTTTCTACTGTAAATACTGAGGCAATGCAATTATTTGATATGCCTGCCATTTCCCCATTGACATTGGCAATGTCCCCACTTTCAGTCCTTAGTGGGTCAACATTGCGCCTGGCCACCTGTTTTCCTTTTTATGCAATTATAAAATTTCTTACAGATTGTGAGGTCCCTGGCAAGTTTATTTTCATAATCCCTTTTAATGGCTCTTATAAGCTGCTTTCTGGCCCTTTGCTGGTCTTTGTATCTTTCCCATTCAGCAGGATCTGTCTTGCTGTTTGCATTTCTGGAAGCTTTTTTTGTTTTATGCTATCCCCTATCTCTTTAGATGTCCATGTTCTTTTTAACCCCGTGAAGTGAATATTTCCTTCTCAAAAGGTATAAACTGGTTTTTTATGGTTTTAAACGTTTCTCTAAGCGTCCTGTACTGTTTTATCCATTATCAGCTTTTCCCAATTTATGATGACTGTATCTATCTCATTAAAGTTGGCCTTACAGATCTAAACCTTTAGTCGCTGATTTGTGCTCTTTGCTTTTAAACACTACATTCAACTCTATGAAATTATGATTGCTATTTGATAAATATTCATACACAATTAGTTTTCTAATTAAATCCAGCTCAAATCAAATATTACTTGTCTCCTTGTTGCATCGAAGGCTTGTTGTAGGAAACTATCCCCAACAGACTCCAAAATTTCATTAACTTTCTGACAAAAGCTTGACTCCCTCTCTCAATGTATATTAAACTTGAAATCTTCCATTAATACTACCTTAGCTTTGCTACACACTTGTCCAATTTCTACATTTACATAATCTAGCACTTCAGAACAGCTACCAGGGGCTCTATACACAATACTGTCACAGATTAGATTACATTACATGACATTTTTTTTTTAGATTACATTAGATTACATTACATTACAGTGTGGAAACAGGCCCTTCGGCCCAACAAGTCCACACCGACCCGCCGAAGCGCAACCCACCCATACCCCTACATTTACCCCTTACCTAACACTACGGGCAATTGTGCATGTCCAATTCACCTGACCTGCACATCTTTGGACTGTGGGCGGCACAGTGGCTCAGTGGTTAGCACTGCTGCCTCACAGAACCAGGGTCCAAGGTTCAATTCCAGCCTCGGGCGACTGTCTGTGTGGAGTTTGCATTTTCTCCCAGTGTCTGCGTGGGTTTCCTCCAGGTGCTCCGATTTCCTCCCACAGTCCAAAGGTGTGCAAGTCAGGTGAATTGACCATACTAAATTGGCCGTAATGTTAGGTGCATTAATCAGAGGGAAATGAGTCTGGGTGGGTTACTCTTCAGAGGGTCGGTGTGGACTGGTTAGGCCGAAGGGCCTGCCTCCACACTGTAGGCAATCTAATCTAATCTAATCATTAGACCCTTTACTGTTGCTCAGTTCCACCTATTCGGTTTCTACTGAATGCTTTCCCTCCAATGTATCATCCCTCACTTTTGAATTAACTTATCAAATATTGGGTCACCCTGGTCCTAGGGTATATTTTGCTTTGTCATTACCAGTATAAATGATTTATATAGGTGTTGCCAGAGAAAAAAAAATGTACAGCTTTGCGTAAATACAACCAGGAAACGTCATGTCAAAAAACTTTACCCACTAATACGACAGACCATGAATGGACAGACACAGTACAATCAACCATAGGCATTAGACAGCGGCAAACATATAAAATGAAAAAAAAACTAGACAAACTCTCACAAAAAACAATACAGAAGCCTAAATAAAAGAAAAAAAACTTATCAGACTGACCCCTAACAGACACTGAAAAAACCGTCTTAGTATGAGAATTAAATTACAACTTCAGAAACACAAAGAGGATTTCTTAGCATCATTAGAAACGACACTGAAAGACAACAAACTCACAGAGGAAACCCAGCAAACCATCAGACAGACAGTTACACTAATATTAAGCAGGAAAAAAAATGAAGGAAACACAATACGCAGGAAAGGAAACCACTAGAAGGACTCAAAAAAGACAAAAACATTGTAATCCTACCTGCAGATAAAGGACGTTTGACAGTCATTTAAAAAAATCAGGCTACTGCAAGGATCAGCAATAACGGGTTGGACCGAAGGGTCTGTTTCCACGCTGTACATCTTTATGACTCTATGACTAAGAAAGTGAATGCACTGTTTACAGATACAGGTACTTACCAACTGGTGGCAATAGACCACAACTGGAGAACTGAATCACAGCCTTACTCACAAAACTTCGAAAATATGGAGAATTAAATCAGACACTCTTCCAAAAAAAATGAAACCAGATGGATCCACTTCTACAGATTACCCAAAATTCACAAACCAGGAGCCACTCCTCAGACCCATGGTGTCACTACTAGGAACACCAACATACAGAGTAGCCAAGGAACTCCACAAAAGACTAAAACACTTAGTAGAGGACTCACACCACTACATTCACTCCACCCAAGAATTCCTGAATACCAAAGACACCAAGATAGAGGAGGATGAAATAATGGTCTCCTTTGAAGTAAAAACCATGTTCACATCCATCAACATCAACCTGGCCAAAGAAACACTGGCTACACTATCAGAAGAACCAAAGACACAAACACCAGACACTACCAATTTCATCAGCAAAGACAATATCGTCAACCTAGTAGACCTATGCCTCACCACCTACTTCACTTTCAATAACAAGACCTACAAACAAATCAACGGAACACCCATGGGATCACCGATATCAGGCTTCCTAGCAGAGGCAGTAATACAGAGACTCTAACAAACAGCTCCCCCAACCATCCAACCCAAACTTTGGGTCCGCTATGTGGATGACACCTTTCTCATCACCAGATGAAACAAATTAGAGGAAACCTTCAAGACCATCAATAATATCCTTACTGGCATAAAATTCACAAAAGAGGAAGAAAACAACAACAATCTGCCATTCCTAGATGTCACAGTAGAGCAAACAGTCAGTGGGAAACTTCAAACCAGCGTCTACAGGAAAATAACACATATGGACCAAATACTCAACCACAGAAGCAATCATCCCAACACCAACAAATGAAGCTGCAATAGGACATTATTTCAATGAGCCACTACACACTGCAGCACAGAGGAACTACAAAGAGCAGAAGAAAATCACCCATACAGCGTTTTCAAGAAGAACTGGTACTCAATAAACACAGTCCGCTGATTTCTCAACAACAAACCCAAACATGCAGACAAAACATGCCCACAAACCCTAGCCATTTTATCCTACATTAAAGACATCTTTGAAAGGACTGCCAGACTACCCAGATCTCTTGGATTCATGGTAGCCCACAAACCCACCAACAAACTTAAACAGCAGCTCATGAACTTAAAAGACCCTATACAGACAGCAAGCAAAACGAATGTCGTTTACAAAATACCTTGCAAGGACCATTACAAACACTACATTGAACAGTAAACTGGGATAGCTTGAGGAGAGTGTTATAAATATGAAATTCGTGATTATATTTTAGAATCTATCTTTTTGGCTTATGAGGTTGTGGTTTTAGGCTTCATCTTTAAACGTAGATTTCATGCAGCTCTATGGATTCAATGGTCCCAAAGGGCTGCCATGTTTCAAGAAGGCAGTTCACCACCTTCTCAAAAGGTTTGCACAATAAATCCTGGCCTAGCCAAAGATGCCACATTTTATCCCATTTTTTACAAAAGCCACGTGAGCCTCACTGGAGTCGGTCCGACAGCATATCTGAGTAATTTAGTTGTTTGATCAAGAGGAGATTGCGTTGTTGAATAGTAAGTGCCAAATTTTAACATCTGTGAGCAGTGTGGCTGTTTCTAAGTCCATAATGAAAAGACCCCAAGGCTCCAAAAGATCAGAAACATGTTATCAGCACCATGCTGTAAATACTTGTGCTGCAACTAGTCTCCTTGCTTCTGAAAAGCAGTGGTAATTCAAGATAACTAATTAACAAAGCTACTTGAATCAAAAGCTAGTGGGTTTCCTACTTCCACTGAGAGGAGGGTTAAGGAAGTTTCTCAGAGATCAGATTATAGGCTTTCCTATAAACCCACAGATTACATGGACAGAAGGGGTTGTTTGGTGTTAGATGACCTGCAGCTCACTAGGAGTTGAGGATTTATTTGTATAGGCTAGGCCAGAGGGAGAACCACTGGGGGAAATATCTCACAGTGGATGACAGTACTCGGAAAGGAAAATAACAGAAGTAAACTCTTGGGAGTTGTGAAACACTTTGGATTGATTTCAAGTAACAAAATTCAGATTTTTGATTGTCAATTAAAGTAGAAATAGGCAAATTCTGTCTGGTTGTTTCAAGAAGTTGTTTATAAAAATGAAATTATTTTTGAAAGGATTTTGTCTTTAATCGTTGATACAGTAATGATTCTGTTAATTTAGCCCCTTCAGCTAATTTGAATTTTTCTTGAAAACATCACCAATGTCTACAGAGATCATTATACAAAATTCAGTCATGCATACCTTGGGATTCATGGGTTCCAACATTTATGCTTCAATTTTTTTCAAGATTGCATATCAAGTTTTTGCTGGGTATATATATCTGCTACTCCGAGCTTTTTTTGTCAATTACCTTGAATCAGTGTCTGCTGACTACTCTGACTTCTGCATCAGAAGCAGCTTTCCCTTATTTACTGAAACAATAAGGATATGAAGAATGAAGGAGTTAATAAGCTCAAGCAGTTTTTTTTCTGTATTTTTCTACCAACCTATTTGCCTGAGAGAATGTTAAAGTATGTGCTTTCTTATAGATAATGGCAAGGCCAGAAGTGAAACAGATTGGAGAAGATTGAGAATGCATTGTAGCCAGGCTATTTTGTTCTTGTAGAACTTTGTACAAATAAATCTTGCTTGCTGTGTCTGCTTTAAAGACTAAGCAAGAAACAAAAAGATACTTAGGGAAGTAGAGAGTTAGAGACAGTAAGGAAAAGCAAGAGAGCGTGAGGGTCAAAGCGTGCGTGTGCGTGCACACGCGAAGGAAGAGAGGGGGGTGGAGAGAGAGGGGGAAGAGAGATGGGGAGCGGGGGGGCGGGTAGAACAGAGAGAGGAGGGGGAGAGGCTTACCGAGACACAAACAGACTTCAGGGTTTGAATTTCTCCTGTATACTTGCAAAAAAGTATTTCTGATTTGAACCATCTCTGCCTCTGCCCAAGATAAATATCTACATCTATGAACACTTGCATTGAATATGCCCTCAAGTTTTCTCTATAGTAAGGAAAAGCCTCAGCTTTTCTCATTTTCCATTGTCTCACATGTCTGTCACCATAAACAATTCGCCAAAAGGAATTATAATGTAAAAAATTCACAGGCACAGACATAGATGAATTTCTTTTTACAAGAGAGATGCTATATTCAGTGTATTCCCACATCAGTGCAGACTTGAGGGTTTCAGGTACAAAACCTGGAGTGTCAGTGACCATGGAATTAGACCTCAACAAGAATCAGCACTTTCTAAGTGAGGGAATGGGAAATGGGGAAAATTAAACCATAGCATTTCAACCCAAGTGAAAATTTTATTGCAACTTTGAAGTTGCAGTGTTTTAAAACTTGCAAATCAAACCTGCAGTCATCTAATATGTAACCACATAAATAACTTAAACGAAGATAACAGCTGCTCCACCTTCATTAACCTCTTGAACATGGCAGCCACTCTGTCCAAGAAAACCACCTCCAGACATTAGCCAACTATAACTTAGCAAGAAAAAAATTGAATTAGCTTTTAAACAATTCCCTCCATAATCTTGATACATCAAATTAACATTTTGTTGTCACTGTTTCTGCCACCAATGGGCCTGGGAGAGCAGTTGCACATGCTCGCCAGCACTTTAGGTACGGGCTGAATTGGAAACTTCTTAGGACCAAACGTTGTCAGCTCTGACCTCAACAATTTCCTGGGAGAGAAATGGAGTTAGGAGCTGGGAACAGAATTTATGTGGGGGGGCAAATGTAAATAGTCTAGGTTTTCCCAAAACAGAAATATAAGAAACATTTTTGCTGATCCAGAATTAGATTCAGACAAGCAATCTGATTACTTAGAGATAGCAGACGAACACAAGCAAAGGTACGAAAACTCACAGTTTTCAAGTGAAGATGATGGGAAAAGTAGAAGTGAGAACTAGGCAGGAGCAAAGGATAGAATTTTCAAGGAGACAGGAGGAGTCCAGGCCAGAGCTAGCAGTGTGAAAACAGGAGGGGAGCAATCATGGGTGATACGTTGATTATTAGATAGATAAGCATTATTAAATGATTCAATTATTTTGAACAAACATGATTGAAGTGTCATTTTCAAAACTGCTTTTGTGCAGAAATGTTTTAATGTACTTTTGAAATTAATTCCATAACATGGAGCAGAGTTATAAATACACAGTATGTTTGTTAACACAATTTTATTTCATTAACTTCTGTGGAAGCTAGTTGTAAACATATAAAATGCAGTTTTCATTTATACTGTCTTTGTCTACAATGAATACATTCTAAGATTAATGTGCATAATTCCAACCCTAATAAATGCTGATTTACTGAGCAGTCATGTTAATAAAACAATAACTCATCATTCACTATTTCTGCTGTTCAAAAGACTACCAAGCCCATTCAAGTATGAATAGAACAATACTGAGCAAAAATATTTTGCATTGCAGAACATTAAACACACAATCCTTCTGTATACACCTCAAATGAAAAGTTGTACATGTATTCCAGATGAAATTGGTGGTCGGCTTCCACTGGTCAACAACACTTCTTGTATTAATCCTAAACCAGACACCAAAAACTTCAAAATCAGATTTTTATAGTTAATTTGTTTCAGTGAAGAGAGCAACTCTAGCATTAAAATAATTTTGCCACACTTTAGTACTTTCATGGTCCTGGCTTTCCAGGATAAAAAAATTTCCCTCAGCAATTCTCTTGTACGTTCTGTTTGTCAATATTTCTTGAGATGCTCCCATAGAAATACATGAAATTTCCTCAATTTTGTAACCAAACATCATTTTTAATACACAACAGACACGGGTTTCCTTTAAGAAAATAGCTCAAATAGCTAGTCTGGTCAAACAGATTCCCCAATTAATTCATAAAGCATTCCAGTGCAAAAGTCACGCTGTCAACAATTTACACACACTGTTGACTGGGATCCTCCTATAACAGAGTCCACTATAGCACGAGACTCAGTATGACGTGCGTTTCAATCATCAGTGGCTTAAAACTGAAGAAAAGGGCGTTGATAAAAATGGATTGAGATGGTCATTGAAAAAAGCAAACCCAAAATGTCAACTACATATCTATTTCAGGATGGGAGCCACAAGTGGTATTCTGCAGGGGTCAGTTTTGGGACCACAAACTATTCATGATCTGGATGAAGGAACTGGGGCTGTTGTTGCTAAGTATATAGATGATACAAAGATAGCTGGAGGGAGATGTAATAATGAGGAAGTAGAGAGGCTGCAGAAAGACTTAGAGACAGGCTAGGAGAGTTTCCAAAGAAGTGGCTGACAGATTACTGAGTGGCAAAGTGTGAGGTTATGCACCTTGTTAGGAAGAACGGAGGCATAGACTATTTTCTAATGGGGAAAGGATTCGGAAATCTTGAGCACAAGGTACTTAGAGAGTCCTAGTTCAGAATTCTCTTGAGGTTAACATGAAGATTCAGTTGGCATTTGGGAAGGGAAATGCAATGTTCGCATTCATTTAGAGATGGCTAGAATGCAGGGGCAAGGATAAACTGTTGAGACTATATAAGACTCTAGTTAAACTATATTTGGAATATTGTGAGCAGTTTTGGGCCTGTATCGAAGGAAAGATATGCTGGTGTTGGAGGGGACCAAGGGGAGGTTTTCAAGAATGACACTGGGTGTGAAGAGATTGTCACATGAGGAGCGCTTAAGGAATCTGGATCTGTACTCAATGGAGTTTAGAAGGATGAGGGGGATCTCATTAAAACTAACAGAATACTAAAGGCCTGGATAGAATGGACATGGAGAAGATATTTCCACTAGCAGGACAGACTAGGACCTAAGGGCACAGTCTTGGAGTGAAGGGATAACTCCTCAGAACTGAAAAGAGGAGGAATTTCTTCTGGGAAACTCATTCCCACAAAGGTGTGGGAAACAAGTCATTGAGTGTATGTAAGGCAGAGATAGATAAGTTCCTGATTAGTAAGGGGATCAAGGATTACAAGGAGAAAGCAGAAGAATGAGCTTGCAAAACATAGCAGCCATGATTGAATAGCAGAGCAGAGTCGATGGGTCGAATGGCCTAATTTTGCTCATATATCTTATGGTCTTAAGTCAATAAAGGATGGCCAGCAAGATTTAAACTGGCAATTTGAAAGTTAGTCAGAAAAGAACAAATTCCACGGATGATCCAGTCGTTACAACATTTTCTGCTGATTTAAAGGAGGATACAATGACAAACAATATTATGACTCCAACATGATGCCTAAAACCATGAAATGTAACTAGAGATGATATTAAGTGACAAAAAGAACTAAACCAATAAAACATCTAAAATGTTATCTCCATTAAATGTGATTAGGATGTTGGATATGAGCTATGTTGTATATTTAAGTACCAGACATCACCATCGTCATAGAATCCCTGCAGTGTGGAAACAGGCCATTCGGCCCAACATGTTACCACTGACTCTCTGAAGAACATCCTACTCAGACTTACCCTCCACCCTATCCCTGTAACCCTGCAGGAAAAGAGAAGACTGACAGTTCTCCTTTGCCACAACAAACCTAAGATGAGTCAGCTCTTTGGAAAATCTGCCAAACCACACTGCTTCCATCACCTAAATGATGAATCACTAGTATGCCAATTACCTCAAGCTGCACCAAAACATCTATGACATCATCAATTCTCAAAAAATAGTTCAACACTTTGAAACCAAATGTCAAATAAAATCTCAGACAAAACTAACCAAGACTATATTGCTACTTGACAACTGCTCCACACAGCCAAACCAGAGAACCTTCTAACAAGAGGAAGAAACATTCTTTAAACATGTCATTCACTTCGTTCTCTGCCTCACAACAGCACTAGAAAGACTTCAGTTGCTTCATGAGCTCAAACTCAGAGCTCAAACTTTTACAGCAAGTGACACTTCCTGTTGTGCCCATCTGGGTCATATTGTGAGTCCATGATTTTTCTCACACCACAGGAGGCATATTCCATTCAACAGAGCTATGCTGCAATACCTTAGCTTTACTAACTATTCATTGTAACAATAACTCACCAGCTACCTCCTCTGTAATCAAGTAAAAGCCAAAATACTGGAAAGTGAAAAAGATAGAAGGAAGGAGCATTTTCTTCCCCAAAATTCCTCACTCAGTTTTTCATTCCAAGCTACACTCAAGTTCATTAGTAAAATGAAGTGCCAAACATTAGGTAAAATGTTCTGAGAAAACACTTCAATTATGTGCATTACCACCGGAACAGTTTTATATATATGCAGAGGCTGCTCATTCTTCAAAGATAAATGGTGACTATCTTCTAGAGATCTAAAACGTATTTTTTAGAGAGACATAGTAAGTCATGGACAGAAAATATTACAGCACACCTGGCTTGCTTGAAAACAAAATCTACTGAACTCAATTTGCAGGAGTCAAAAACTTGTCTTAAAATCTGAAAAGGTTGGGCTCATATGTAAAAATATTTAAGAATACTTTATGTATTGGAAACTACATATTTGTACTTTGTTTTTCACCAAATGTTACGGCTTCTCCGCTTTAATTATTTTTTATTAGATGTTGTATTTTATTGCTGGTCAATAGCAACCATACCTAAGCAAGTTGGATATTTCAGCATGAGACTTCAAATAGCTTAATTCAGATTACTGCAGGTAAGAATAATTAAGGATCCCTCAGGTCACAGAACAGCCTAATAGTTTTGTAACCCTGTCTCTAAATCACAGTTTCATGTGGTTTCCTGAACTTTAGCAGCTGGATAAGTTCATTTACAGGAACTGTTACGAAACGATTTAAGAAGGCAAAATTATGCTTTAAAACCTGAAAATGTAACAAGGAAAATGAACAAGGTTTTGCAAAGCTATGCGAAATGCACAGTAAAATTTGGCATCGATGTATCAGTGAAACTGTAGTTAGAAGTGCTTAAAATATCAAACCTATTCATCCCCAGCCAAAACCAGATGCATTGGTAGCAAGAAAGCAAAGTATTAAAAACATTTTTTTTTAATATACAACATGATGTTCAGATAATCTCAATTTAAGTTCTTAATGTAAGCATGAATTAACAACTTTTAACAACTGCAAATTCCAACAGGAGAGTTGATATATGCATACAACCATTCTTCATTCTGAACTAATCTTTCTACCTAGGATGTACAGAACTGTTCAAGTCTCAAAGTAAAGTTCATCCATCAATGATTTATGTTCCAGCATCTAGGTTTAAAGGTCAAATACATGGTTCAACCAGATATTTCCAAACTTTAATATGGTTCTGCCATAGTAGGAAGCAAAGCATTTACTTCACGTGAAACCATCTTTTTAATCCTTCATTTTCACAAAGTAATTAACCATATATACACACACCAGGCAAACCCACATACTGACAAAAGAATCCTATGCCAACGGAGAACAGCAGATTCATGTTAGTGCAAAGAGATGCATTTAGTGGTGATGAATGTTTAACAGCCTTGTACAGCTGTCAGAGATTCTACTTAAATCTGTCTTCTCAACAACTCATTCAAGATATTCAACATTAGTTCCAATTTAGTTTGACCAGCTGTTAGCATGGTTTTGAAAAAAAGAACAATTTAACTATATCCAGACTCAAAAGAAATCATCCTTCATAATATAACTCAGGTGGCTGTAGTTCCAAAACACTGAATTACTCACATGGGGTGGCATGGGGGCTCAGTGGTTAGCACTGCTGCCTCACAGCACCAGGGACTCTGGTTCAATCCCACCCTCAGGTGAGTGTCAGCGTGGAGTTTGCACATTTTCTGTACCTGCATGAGTTTCCTCCGGGTGCTCCGGTTTCCTCCCACAATCCAAAGATGTGCAGGTTAGATGCATTGGTCATGCTAAATTGTCCATAGTGCCCAGGGATGGTTCAGGTAGGGGGATTTCACCATGGAAAATGCAGGGTTACAGGGATAGGGTGGAGGGTAAGTCTGAGTAGGATGTTCTTCAGAGTCAGTGGTAACATGTTGGGCCGAATGGCCTGTTTCCACACTGCAGGGATTCTATGACGATGGTGATGTCTGGTACTTAAATATACAACATAGCTCATATCCAACATCCTAATCACATTTAATAGAGATAACAAACAATTTAACAAAAAAATTGGAGGAATTCATGCTATCCAATCATAATATCCAGCTCCTTCAGAATAAAAGTGAATACAATTGCGTAAGCATTAATAGCCTTTCAAAAACAAAAGATTGTTCATGGGGAGCCACTGCCCACTGTTACAAAATTATTTGACGACAGAGACTCCCATACTTGGGCTCAATTTCAATGTGCAAACACAAATTTTGTAATGAGGAGAACTGTGAAGAAATCATAAGTGTTTGTCAAACACAAAATACTGGAGAAGCTTAAATCAGGCCTGGCAGCAATTCTGGAGAAAGAAACCGAATTAATGTTTCAAGGCCAATGTGACTTTTGGAAATGTTGTCTCTGCTCATCTGCACAAACACTGCCAGACCTGATGGGTTGCTCCATCCACTCTTTTTATTTCAGATTTCTAGCGTTCATTTACTTTCATATAGTCGATTAAACTTTGAACCAAGGGACACTAAAGCCAATTGCAACATCCCAATTATTGCCTAAGACGACCGATGAGGTGGCTGAGTGATTAGCACTGCTGCCTCAGTGCCAGGGAGCCAGGTTCAATTCCAGCCTCGGGCGCCTGTGTGGAGTGTGCACATTCTCCCTGTGTCTGCATGGGTTTCTTCTGGGTGCTCTGGTTTCTTCCCACAATTCAAAGGTGAGCAGACGAGATGTACTGGCCATGCTAAATTGCCCATAGTGTCTAGGTAGCTGGTGCAATAGTCAGGGTAAATACAAAGTGGTAAGGGAATGGTGGTCTGGGTGGGTTACTCTTCAGAGTGTTGGTGTGGAGTTGCTGGGACAAAGGGTCTGCTTCCACACTGTAGGGATTCTATAATTGTTGAATTCAATGATTAGGAATTGAACACTGGATGTACTTATTTTACTCTCTGTACCACAGCAGATGGTGGCTTTCATCCACTCTTCCATTAGGGACTAAATGGGATATGTTTTTACAGGAGTAAAATACTGCAGTCACTTAAAATCTTAAATTCAAACAAAAAATTCTCAAACATGAACTGTTTCTCTCCACACGGATGCTGCCTAACCTGCTGAATATTTCCAGTGTTTTCTACTTTGGAGTTATGCTTTTCTTCCCATATATTGGTTTAAATGTTTCCTCATATAGGACTTCAAAAAAATAGGAATAGAAGTGAGCCATTCAGCCCATCAAGCCTGCCCCATTCAATATAATCATGTTGATCAAAATTTCATGACCTTTTACTCATCCCATTGCCCTAATGCTGCATGCCACTGTTAATCAAAAATCTACCAATCTCTATGTCAAATACACTTATAGAAGGCAAATTCACGTATCGCTTTGGTAGAAAATTCCAAAAGGTTCTGAGTAAAGCCTGAGTAAAATCAATGTGTTCTCATCTTAGACTTAACTCTTACCCACCTTACTTTTAGACTGTGGCCCTTACTTCAAGATTCTCCACCCAGGGACAGCTTACTTGCATCTACCCGGTCTATCCTGTTAACTATTTTGTAAGTTTCAATGAAATTGTCTCTCATTCTTTGAAATGTGAGAAAATCCAGGCCTAGTTAGCCCAATCTCTCGATCTGGCATTTCCATCATCCCAGGGCCAAGCCTAGTGTATCTTGGTTGTACTCCCTCTACAGCAACATTAACTTTCCCGAGATAAGGACAGAAAAACTGCACAACATACTGCAATGCAATCTTACCAAGCCCCTATACAATTGAAGCAAGGCTTCACTACTCTTGTGACAAAGGCTAACATTCTATTAGCCTTCCTAAAGGTAGGCTTACTGTAGCAGCATGTTAGCTTTCTGCAAAAGACAAGGCACGTTGGCCCCCTTTGGGCATCCTCACTTCCCAATTTCTCATCATTCTGTGCAAATGTTCTTGCTATGCAAGTGGATAATCTCACATTATAATTCATCCACTATGCTGTTGCCCATTCACAAAGATTGTCCAAATCCTCCTGATGCTGCTTTAATCTTCCTCACAACACATTCCCATTTAGCTTTGTATCATGTGTAACCAGAGAAATACTTCCTTTCATCCCCACACAAATTGTTGATATATATTGTGAACAGCTGGGGCCCAAGTACTGATCCCTGCATTTCAGGTTTAATTCCATAAGTATGACTGTCAGATTATTGCTTAATTAGTCTCAAAATAGATCTCCCAATTTTGATATTAGTCCACAGATGTTGGTAAAGAGGACCTCACTAAGTTGACAAGGCTGAATTTGTCACCTACATTTTCAATGCTTCAGGTAAATGGCAGGTGGTGCATTTGGTTTTGTTCATTTTAATTAGACTTCTCAGCATTTGATTTGATTTATTGTTGTCATACGTACCTAAGTACAGTGAAGAGTTTTGTTTTGCGTGCAGTACAAGCAGATCATAACAGAATAAAGATCATAGGGTGATTGAACAGAGCGAGGAATACAAAGCTATAGCTGCAAACAGGGTGGACAAACCGTAAGATCATCATTAGATTTGAACTTTCAGAAGTCCATTCAGAAGCCTAATAACAGCGTGGAAGCTGTTCCTGAATTGGTTAGTATCTTCTACTTGATGGAAGAGGTTACAGGAGATTATACCCAGGGTGGAAGGGGTTTTTGATGATATTGGTGCCATTCTGCATCAAAAGGAGTGTGGATGGAGTCAATGGATGAAAGGTCCGCTTGTGTGATAGTCTGGGCTATTCAAAGTTTGTAAGAAGATTTGTAGCTCGGGAGCTCGTTGTTGTGGTTCTGCTCGCCGAGCTGGGAATTTGTGTTGCAGACGTTTCGTCCCCTGTCTAGGCGACATCCTCAGTGCTTGGGAGCCTCCTGTGAAGCGCTTCTGTGATCTTTCCTCAGCATGACGGTCATCCTGGACAAAGCAGAATACATCCAAAAAGCGCAACTACTTGCAGATACCAACACCTACCAAAAGAGGGAGTTTCACCCCACCCCACAGCTCACCAATAGGATACACAACACACTGAGGAACCTACAAAAAAACAGACAGATAACCAGGTTTGACCTACAAAGAATGAAACCTGAAAGCAACAACACCTCCAGATTCTATGGACTACCTAAAGTGGACAAACCAGACATCCCACTCAGACCCATAGTATCACTACCAGAATCAGGTAGGACTATATCCACCAGAATTTAGAAGAGCTTGGTTGTTGGGGGAAGAATCTCAGAAACCTATAAAATTCCAACAGGACTAAACAGAGTAAGCATAAGAAAGATGTTCCTGATGACTCAGAGTCCAGAGCCAAGGGTCACAGATTAAGGATTGGGGGTCAGCCATTTATGGCTGAGGCGAGGATTTCTTCACCCAGAGAGTACAAAATCTGTGGAACTCTGCAAAAGAAAATGTTAGAGTCCGAAACATTGAATATTTGAGGAGGAATTAGATACAGTTCTTTGGACGAAAGAGACCAAAACCTATGGTGAGTAAATAAGAACAGGAGTTCAACATTTGGGTGAAGATTTGTAGCTCGGGTGCTCGTTGTTGTGGTTCTGTTCGCCGAGCTGGAAGTTTTTGTTGCAAACGTTTCGTCCCCTGTCTCGGTGACATCCTCAGTGCTTGGGAAAGCCACACACACAGACCAAGTCCTGAACTATGAAAGCAACCACCCCAATACACACAAACGAAGTTGCATCAAGACACTATTCAAAAGGGCCACAACACACTGCAGCACACCAGAACTGCAAAAAGAGGAAGAAGAACACCTCTACAATGTATTCGCCAAAAACGGATACCTGCGCAATTTCATCAACAGATGCCTAAGGGAAAGACAATGGAATGAGAACATGCCGCAACCCAAAGGACTAGCCACGTTACTATACATCAAGAGCATGTCCGAACTGACAGCCAGACTACTGCAACCACTAGGACTCATAACAGCACACAAACCAACTGCCACTCTCAGACAACAACTCACCAGAACGAAGGACCCGATACCCAGCATGAGCAAAACCAATGTAGTGTACAAAGTCCCATGCAAAGGCTGCACAAAGCACTACATAGAACAAACAGGAAGACAGCTAACGATCCGCATCCATGAACATCAACTAGCCACGAAACGACACGACCGGCTATCCTTAGTAGCCACACATGCAGATGACAAGCAACATGAATTTGACTGGGACAACACGACTATTGTAGGACAAGCCAAACAAACAGAGAACAGCCAGGGAATTCCTAGAGGAAAGGCACTCATCCACAGATTCAATCAATAAGCACATCGACCTGGACCCAATATACCGACCACTGCAGCGGACAGCTGGAACTGACAACCGGAAGCAGCAGATTCAAACCACTACAAATGCCGGAGGAAAGATCACAGAAGCGCTTCACAGGAGGCTCCCAAGCACTGAGGATGTCACCTAGACAGGGGACGAAACGTCTGCAACACAAATTCCCAGCTCGGCGAACAGAACCACAACAGTCTGGGCTATGTTCTGTGGCTTTTTACAATTCTGGGCAGACTTGCTGCCGTACCAAACTGTGATGCATACAGACAGAATGCCTTCTATGGTGCATCCGTAATACTTGTTGAGGACCCTTATGGACATGCCAAATTTCCTTAGCCTCCTGAGGAAAAAGAGGTGTTGTTGTACCTTCTTGACCAACACTAAAAATGTGGTGGATCCAGGACAGATTGTTGATGATCATCACTCCTCGGAAATTGACACTCTTGACCATCTCCACCTGCGCTCCACTGATGTAGATAGGGGTGTGCCGTCCTTCATGCTTCCTGAAATCAATGATCAGCTATTCAGCTTTGCAGACATTGAGGGAGAGATTGTTATCTTTGCATCATATTTCTCAATTTCTTTCCTTTATTCTTGATATCCAGCCCATAACGGTGGTATTGTCAGCAAGGCTGTAGATTAGGTTCAGACAAAATATGGCCACACAGTCATAAGTGTACAGGGAGTACAGTAGGCAGCTGAGTACACAGTTTCATATGGCGCTGGCATTGAGGATTGTCATGGACGTGGTGCTTGCCTATCTGCACTAATTAGAGTCATAAAGTCATAGAGATGTCCAGCACGGAAACAGACCCTTCGGTTCAACTCGTCCACGTCAACCAGATATCCCAATCCAATCTAGTCCCACCCACCCATATCCATCCAAACCTTTCCTATTCATTTGCCCATCCAGATGCCTTTTAAATGTTGCAATTGTACTAGCCTCCATAACTTCCTCTGGCAGTTCAATCCATATATGTACCACCCTCTGCATGAAAAGGTTGCCCCATAGGTCTCTTTTATATCTTTCCCCTCTGACCCCAAACCTATGCCTTCTAGTTCTGGACTCCTGCACCCCAGGGAAAAGACTTAGTCTATTTACCCTATCCATGCCCATCATGATTCTATAAACCTTGATCAAGGTCACTCCTCAGCTTCCGATGCTCCAGGGAAAACAGCCTCAGCCTATTCAACCTCTCCCTATAGCCCAAATCCCCCAACCCTGGCAACATCCTTGTAAATCTTTTATGAAACTTTTCAAGTTTCACAATATCCTTTTGATAGGAAGGAGACCAGAAGTGCACACAATATTCCAACAGTGGCCGAACCAATGTCCTGTACAGCCACAACGTGACCTCCCAATGCCTGTACTCAATACTCTGACCAATCAAGATTGCGGTCTGTGAGGAAGGAAATTGAAGATTCAGTTGCAGAGGGCAGAACAGAGGCCTAGATCTTGGAGTTTGGAGATTGGTTTGGTTGGGATTACAGTGTTGAAAGCACAGTAGTAAGTAGATGCCTGATGTAGGTATCCTTATTATTCAGATATTCCAGGGATGAATGTAGGGTGAGGGAAATGGCTTCTGCGATGGAACTGTTGCACCAGTAGGCAAATTGCAAGGGATCAAGGCAGGCAGGGAGGCTAAAGATGATGTGAGTTATGACTAACCTAAGCACTTCATAATTATGGAAGTCAGAGCCACAAGCTGGAGGTCAGAGCTACAAATGGTTGTCACGGAGGCATGGTTCATGTTTTCTTTGGTACCGTGATGATGGTGGGGACTTCAGATTGTAGCAAGGTGGTGTGAAAGATCTCAGCCAATTCTCCAGCCAGCTGGTCTGCACAGGATCTGCATGCACAGTCAGGGACTCCATCTGGACCAGTTGCTTTATATGGTTTCATTTTTGAGAAGGCCAATCTGGAAGCTGCCATGGTGACTTGAGGGAATAGGTGTATCCGAGGCTGCTGGAGCAGGCAACACCATTTCATTGATCTTCTGTTCGAATGGAGCATGAAATAAATTGAGCACATCGGGGAGAGATGTATTTTTGTCCTTTATTCTCTCCTGCTTTATTTTGTAGCGCATTATGTTGTGTGTACATCTTGCCACAGACAGCAGGTGCCCATGTGGATAGATAGGTCTCTAGTATTGACCTTGGCATCACTAATGGCCTTACAGAGATCATATCTGGATTTCTTGTAAAGGTCAGGGTCATCTGACTTGAATGCCACATGCCTGGTTTTTAGTAGGTAATGGATTTCCCAGTTCATTTGTGGTTTCCAGTTGGGGGAAACATACAGACGGACTTATTTGGCATGCAGTTCTGTACACACTTGCTATTGAAGCCCATGGCAGTGGTGACATACTCATCCAGGTTGGCCACTGAATGTTTGAATATGGACCAGTCCACTGAAAGCAAGCAGTCCCTCAGAATCTCTTCCACTGTCTCAGACTCGCACTGTACTACATTCTGTACTGGGTCCTCATGTTTCAACTTCTGCTTGTAAGTTGTGAGGAGGAACACGGAATTGTCATCTAATTTTCCAAAGTGCGAAAGAGTCTATTGAGCTCCAGGCATCTTTGCTGGTTGTGTAGCAATGGTCAAGGATGTTTAGCCCCCTGATGCGGCAGTAGACATGTTGATTGTATTTTGATAGCACCCTCTTGTTTTGGTCTAGATTAGAGTGGTGCTGGAAAAGCACAACAGGTCAGGCAGCATCCGAGGAGCAGGGAAATCAACATTTCGGGCAAAAGCCCTTCATCATGAGCATCCTGCTCTTCGGATGCTGCCTGATCTGCTGTGCTTTTCCAGCACCACACTAATCTAGACTCTGGTTTCCAGCATCTGCAGTCCTTGTTTTTACCCTCTTGTCTTTGGCCTAGTTGAAGTCACAGGCTATGATGGATAAGACCTCAGGGTATTCCATCTCAAGTGCATTTGTAGCAGAGTAAATTTCATCGACAGAATTCTTCATTTCTACCTGGGTTGGTATATTATCCGTTTTCAGGGTGGCAAAGGTGAACTCACAATGCAGGTGGTAGGGACGGCATTTCACTGTTAGGTATTCTGGGACTGGAGTTTAGTAACTCATCAGGGTCACCACATTTGAACATTACCTGGCAAGTGGCAAGTCGCAACACCACCTGGTATTCAGTAGGAGGCAGACTCCAACACCTCTTGCCTTGTTACAACTGAATGGCTGTTAGACAATTTCAGCGGGCATTTAAAAGTCACCCATGTTGCTATGGGTCAGGCACACATGTAGGCCAGACCAGCTATCCAGATTAGTGAACCAGATAGATCTTACAATAATTGATAGCGGGCTTGAAGTAACTTCACAGAGGCCTGTATCCCTTATTATTCAACTTTTTCTGCATGAAAAAAGTTGCCCCTTAGGTCTTTTCTATATCTTTCCCCTCACACCTAAACCTATGCCCTCCAGTTCTGGACTCCTCCACCCCAAGGAAGAGACTTTGTCTATTTATCCTATCCATGATCCTCATGATTTTATAAACCTCTATAAGGTCACCCCTCAGCCTCATACACTCCAGGGAAAACAGCCCCAGCCTATTTAACATCTCCCTATAGCTCAAATCCTCCAACCCTGACTATATTCTTTGTTTACCCTTTACTTACTCGTGCATAGCACATAACACTGACCCATCTAGCTCAGAGCTGGCTCCAAAAGTGAACAGAGAACCTGACACTCCTGTTCAAATCTGTCAGCCAGGATTTCCAGATTGGACTACGTTCATTAGGGAACTCATATTCTGAGGTCCACCTACCTGACCTTGTTCCAATCACTACAGGGCTCCTGGTCATTATTAGGCTTTTGATTCCAGATTTTTACCGAATTCACATTCAGCCAGCTGCATTGTGGAATGTGAAATCAGGTTCCTAGAACATTGTCTGGGTCTCTGGATTAATCATCCAGCAACCCAGGTACAACAGAGTGTTACAAGGGGACATAAATTTAAGGTGAAGGGTGGAAGGTATAGGGGAGATGTCAGGGGTGGGTTCTTTACTCAGAGAGTGGTGGGGGCATGGAATGCGCTGCCCGTGGGAGTGGTGGAGTCGGAATCATTGGCGACCTTTAAGCGGCATTTGGACAGGTACATGGATGGGTACTTAATCTAGGTTAGAAGTTCGGCACAACATCGTGGGCCGAAGGGCCTGTTCTGTGCTGTATTGTTCTATGTTCTATGTTCTATGTTCTAACCCATCACTTCCATCCAAAATCTAAACTCTCACCTAACCTTTGAAAATCTACTTTAATTAAAAACTAACTTAATCTTAAATCCAATACACCAAAAAACTCTTGGCCAATGAGCAGAAATATTTTCCATTGATTTACATTTATCTACATAACTTGCACTACTTCACAACATAAACAGAAAGCATCCTTACAAATGATATTATTTTCAAATAAATTTTGTCACAATCCTAAATTATACGTGCAAACTCTTTCATAACTTAATCATCCAATACCCAAACAAAAATAATCGAGTTTGTGCAATATAATTATAGAAGGATATTTAATTGATTTGGTAAACCTATTAATTGAAATGCAGGCAAATAACAAAATCACTGCATCTTGAAGACAACACTGTGTTTTGAAGACCCACATACAATAATTCAAGTTGTGCTTATTGCTCAAATTTCAGAAACATCTTGAACTATATGTACTTAGTAAGTAAAAATAAAAAGTGTTCTTTCCCCCAGGTCAGTAGAAAACTCAAGACATTACAATCAGAAACACAAACAAATACTTATGCAAATTGATAAAATAACTTCAAGTACTATCTTAAATGTACATTTTAAGTGTTGGCAACTATATTGGATTTCCAAAATGGGTTCCAAACCCTTGCTTAAGCAAGCTAAAGATTCAGATTGACTAGAATATTATCATAGGTCAAAGAATTAAATTACGAGGAGAGATTTAATATAAAGCCTGTATTCTCTAGAGCTTCAAAAGTTTTGGGGTAATTTGATTGAACTGTTTAGGACTGAAGTAGATAAGAGACAAGGCTTAGCCATTGGTATGCTCCAGCACCCTTTCAGACAACAAAGGTGACAGTGGGGAGGAGAGTTTAGCAAGATAGCATGCCGTCAACTAACAAAGGGGCAAACAACGCATTCAAAGTGCCTGTTAACTTTGAGAAGTACTTTAAAATGCCAAATGGACCACAGATGTTTGTGTGGAAACTCAGTGCAGACAAGTGTTAATCAAAGACCAAGCACAGGGAGAACTGACAGGTCTTTCAGCTGAGCCAAAGACAGTGACGGTTTCAAACTTTACTGGGCTTCTGCTCCAGTCTGTCTGTTGGACAGAAAACTGCTCATTAGAGCATAAAATGTACCACTGCAAGAAGCTGATGATAATTAAGATGAAGATGTTGAAGAAAATGAGGAAAGAGTAGGAAGGCAGTGAGAATGGATGTGGGGAGGAAGAGCTAAATTACAGTAATTAAATCCAGTGTAGTGTCATCATGGGCAGAAGATAATAAACAGCAGTAGCTACTGTAACTATGATATCCACAGTACTGTTCTGCCTCGAGCTGTATCAATGATCAGTTGCAACACATGACTGCATCACCACAAGACGCAGAAGTAGGAAATTCGGCTTTCAACAAGATCATGGTGTATTTGATAATCCACAACTCCATTTTCCTGCTTTATCCTCATAATCCTTCATTCCCTTGACAGTAAAAATCTGTCTATCACAGTCTCAAATAACTTAATGGTGCAGCCTTCTACACACTTCCATAGTAAAGAATTCTACTGATTGATTGCTCTCAGAAATAATTGTTCCTCAACTTAACTGGGTGACCCCTTACCCTGAGACTGTCCCCTCTGGTCCTAGACTTTCCCATAACAGGAAACAACCGCTCCCCATCTACCCTGTCAAGTCATCTAAGAATCTTGTATGTTTCAATAAGATTAAGTCAATAAAACCTCTTTTCATTCTTTTCAGCTCCAATGACTACAGGTCCAATCTACTCAACCTCTTCTCATAAAAAGGTCCCTTTGTACCCAAGATCAACCTAATGAATCTTCTTTGGACTGCTTACAACACCTTTTCATAGATTGGGGACACAGTATTCTAGCTGTTGTCAGATTAGTGCTTTGCATAGTTTTAGCAAGTCGTCCCTATTTTATACTTCATTCCCTTCGAAAGAAAGGCCCACATTTCAGTTGCCTTCCCCCCATTTCCTTCCTGTTATGTATGCATGAGGATTCCCAAATCATACTATACTGTAGCTTTCTACTGCCATTCTTCATTTAATGAATATTCAGCTTCTGTTCTTCCTCTCAAAGTGCATAACCTTCTATTTGGCCACATTATATTCCATTTGCCAAGTTTTTGCCCACTCACTTTACACATCCATATGCCTCTGCAGATTCACCATTTGCTTTCCCAACTATTTGTGTGTCATCTACAAACTTTGCCACAGTATATTTTCTTAAATCTTAATAATAAATAATTGTTGCACCAACACTAAACATTGAGGCACTCCACTAGTTACAGGTTGCCACTTTGCAGGCAGAATTCTGCACCCCCCCCCCCCGACCCCCGACAACCCTTATTTCAACTCTGTCTTCTATTAGCTAGCCAATCCCCTATCAACACTGATATACTGCCCCAACATCACGGGCTCCTATCTTATTAAATAGCCTAGCATCTTTGTATATGTCTCAGAGACAAGCAAACAAGGAAACAGGCTTGTTCCAAATTCGCAGAATGCTTGTTTTGGCCAATTGGAGATTAAAGGTGATCTGTTACTGTCCTGCCCTTTCTGGGAGGGTTGGCAACCCTATCCAAGGTGAGTGACAGTCACAAAATGTGCATTACAGCTGCCCAGGGTTACTGAGTTACAGCCTGCCTTTCGGGTACTTGCTATAGTGGTAGAAGCTTGCTTCTGCACACGAAAAGTGAAATTTCTGATTGTACATCCCTGGCATACGTAAATACTATTTCACTTATTTACATTCATGGAAGTGTAATTATAATAGCATGGGACTACATTTTAAATAGGAATTTATTTTTGAGTGCCAAATGGGTTTCCATAGGTATAATGGTGAATGAGAACTTAGATAATGTGGTCATAATCTTCACACAATAACAGAATATTTGAATTGCTGTTAACACATTTTTGCTTGCAAAATATTATAAAAGACAATTTTTAAAATGGAAAACAAATTATATTCTACATATTCATACCATAACTCATGATTATTATAGTAGTGAGAGATGCCTCAGTTCCTGTTTGGTTACCATGTATGCACTGTTCATTAGACATGCCCCGTGAACAGATATTTTATGTGGATTTTCCCTTGTAAGTATATCTCACTCCAACTGTTTTATTCATGGGGAGGGTGGACTGAGAGCAGAATTCCCTGTCTACTATGTCACATAAACAAACGAACAATTAATTGCACTTAGAAACTGAATCTGAACATTAAATTTGATTTCTCAATTGAGTCATTTGCAAAAAGATGAGATAGTTGGGAAACATAGGAACTACAGTCAGTAAGTTAAAATGAAGTAGGTAATTAGTGCATTAATAGGCATAAATGCAAATTATATTAAATTTACACATAAATTATCATATACTTACTTAATATAATTTAGCTGGAATAAGATAACACGTTTTGTTTTTGTTTTTACATTGCAGGATGTACAGCACGGAAACTGATTTTTCAGTCCAACTCGCCCATGCCAACCATTTATCCTAACCTAATCTAGTCCCATTTGCCAGCACCCAGCACATATCCCTCCAAATCCTTTCTATTCATATACCCATTCAGATGCCTTTTAAATGTTGCCATCATACCAGCTTCCACCTCTTCCCCTGGCTGTTCATTCCATACACACATCACCCTCTGCATGAAAAGGTTGCCCCTGAGGTCCCTTTTACATTTTTCCCCTCTCACCCTAAACCTATTCACTCTAGTTCTGGACTCCCCCACCCCAGGGAAAAGACCTTGCCCATTTACCCTATCCATGCCCTCATGATTTTATAAACCTCTACAAGGTCTGAAAAGCAACACTACACCATCAGTCTCTGTATTCCATGAAATCTAACCTTGCTAAACAGTCTCCCATGGGGAATCTTGTCAAATGCCTTACTGAAGTCCACATAGATCACATCCACCGCTCTGCCCTCATCAATCTCTTTGTTAGTTCTTCAAAAAACTCAATCAAGTTTGTGAGACATGAGTTCCCACACACAAGGCCATGTTGACTATCCTTAATAAGTCTTTGCCTTTCCAAAAAAATGGAAAACCTGTCCCTCAGGATTCTCTCCAACAACTTGCCCACCACCGATGTCAGGCTCATTGGTCTATAGTTCCTTGGCTTTTCCTTACCACCTTTCTTAAACTGTGGCACCACGTTAGCCAACCTCCAGTCTTCCCCCACCTCACCTGTGACTATCGATGATACAAATATCTCAGCAAGGGGCCCAGCAATCACTTCTCTCGGTTCCCACAGAGTTCTCAGTACACCTGATCAGGTCCTGGAGTTTTATCAACTTTTATGTGTTTCAAGACATCCAGCACTTCCTCCTCTGTAATATGGACATATTTCAAGATGTCACCACCTATTTACCCACATTCTATATCTTCCAAGTCATTCTCCACAGTAAACGCTGATGCAAAATACTAGTTTAGTATCTCCACATATTGGCTGCCTTGCTGATCTTTATGGGGCCCTATTCTCTCCCTAGTTACCTTTTTGTCATGAATGTCTTTATAAAAACCTTTTGGATTCTCCTTAACCTTATTTTCCAAAGCTATCTCATGTCCCCTTTCTGCCCTCCTGATTTTCCTCTTAAGTATACTCCTATACGGCCTTTATACCCTTCTAAGGATTCACTCGATCTCTCCTGTCTGTACCTGGCATATCTTCCTTTTTCTTAACCAAAACCTCAATTTCTCTTGTCATCCAGCCTTTCCTTTCACTCTAATAGGAATATACTGACTCTGGACTCTCGTTATCTCTTTTCTGAAAGCTTCATGTTTTCCAGCCATCCTCGTACCTGTGAACATCTGCCCCCAGTCAGCTTTTGAAAGTTCTTGCTTAATACCGTCAAAATTAGTCTTCCTCCAATTTATAACTTCAACTTTTAGATCCAGTTTATCCTTTTCCTTCATTATTTTAAAACTAATAGCTCTCTGAAGAGAAACTTACAGACATCCAAGAAGCCTGAACAGAAATGGATTCCAAGTAGTGAAAGGATGAAAGCTCATGTCAGGCAGCAAAATTATGTGACACAGCAATGAACAACATAACCAAGGCAGGAGTGAGAGGAGCAGATTAGAGGGGCAATTCAATGACTAGCTGTAAGGCACATGAGTAACTGACACTGGAGCACAGCCACTGGTGGGAGAACTGGCTAGCTGGCATTAGTGTTGCCTCTTTAAAAACAGAGTGATTATCCATAATGCTAACTAAAATGCTTCTATGGATGCACAGATGCAGCTCTTGTAGGCAGTTAGCTGCGGCAAGCCATAGGAGGCGTGTGCATGCACATGCTGTAATGGACAAGTATACGATTTATACAAAGTTAAAAATCACACAACACCAGGTTATAGTCCAACAGGTTTAATTGGAAGCACACTAGCTTTCAGAGCGACGCTCCTTCATCAGGTGATTGTGGAGGGCTAGTGTGCTTCCAATTAAACCTGTTGAACGATAACCTGGTGTTGTCTGATTTTTAACTTTGTACACCCCAGTCCAACACCGGCATCTCCAAATCACGATTTATACACACATTATCATATTTGAAATTTAGACTTCAAGTGACATATAGTGTTAGCTACTTTTGTGAAGGGGATTAAAAAAAAACAAAAACAAGGTCTGTGACCTTAATTCAGTGTGTGACAGGGAGCCGGTGACTGCAAGCCTCCTACTGGATGATAATTTGTTTATACTGTGGAACCTATGGCCGGGAGTAACACTGACGACATTAGCTTGCTTTTGGTGTAGAACAATCAAGGATTAACTTTTAGCTTAGAAAACTTGAGACTGAAAGCTTTTAAGGCAGCTCTGGAAGAGACTCAAATTGGGTCAAAAAGCAAATACCAGAAAAGATTACAGGATAATGCAGGGAAAGCACAGTTAAACGTTTGTAAAGATTTATCTTGTGAAACTTTCAGACCAGGTGTGTCTGCTTTGAAATCAGATTATTAAATCACTGAGGAAGTGGAAGCTTTTGATTTTTTTTAGCATTCACGCAAGACAACGTTATGCTTCACAGGGGACAACTGGGGAGCAATAGTTTAATCAAACACAGGGTAATTTCTCTGATTTGAAACACTATAAAGTGATGATCTTTGCTGTGCATTAAGACTTTTCAAATTGTCATCTAGATTGCTTGATTTTTAAAATTTCTTTAACAATAGAAGAAATTTATTGCTTAAAAGAAAACGTGTGTCAAATACTTCAGTGACTGAGCACACTATTGATAAAAAAAATCTACCATGCCAGATTTCATTCTGGGATCTGATACCTAGCAGTAACAATGTGTGGCTGATGTCACTGGACTAGGGGTGAGAGGATTGCAGATGAAAAGAGGCAGAGGTCAAGGCTGATGAAGTAGAGCTTCCCCACCCTATCAGTATTGCAGAGTTGGTCTCCTAAGCAGCCGGTCCAGCAGCCCTCTCCAGTCACCGCAGGGCCAAGATGGTGAAAGAAACACACGGATTTGACAGTAACCAAAGAGTAGTCAGTACTTCTTTCGTAAAAAATTTTAACGAAACCAGTTTGACAGACTTTTTTGTAACTGGTTAAAAACTCCCTTCTACTGAAACCACAGGATGTGTCTCTCACTTTGAAATGCTCTGCAGATATGCGCAAGGTGCAGTGTACAAGAATATAGATGCATTTAAATATTTTAATTTACATTTTTATGTGGCACGGCCAATCTCTAATCAAGCAATAAAAGAACTCTAGTAATCAAAAGTCTTCCAGATAGTTGGAGTAGAAGGTTACAACTAATAAACAGAATAGTACAGTTCAAAAAAAACAAAATGATCCTGAAAATTCAATGCAAATGTTGTTTATTCTTGAATATGCAGTGCATGTTGTGAGGTCCTAAGCAATTTGATCTCCTTTTCCCCATCTGCCCTCCAGATGCACACATTATGCTCTGAAGCAATCCCTAAAAGGATGCTTTCTTTATTCTTTATTCTCAACTAAAAATTGAAAGACTGCTTGAATGGCTACTTCTAGATATTATACATTAATTTCATAATTAATTTAACACATCAGCTAAACAATGTTGAAGTGAAATTAAACACAATGGAACTTTTTATCTTAAGTATTAATTGTTTGTATGGCAAACAGCGATTCATATTCAGAAGTACTGGTGAGGTAGAAACTGCCAATCTTTAAAATTATAAATAAAAAATAAGTCAGGTTCATTTGGAATTCTGAGGGTGGGGGTGATGGTTTCTATAAACTGTCAGAAACCCGATAGTTATACTGTACATATCAAGATTTAACTCAGCAGTTGCTCTAACTGTAAGGCATGTTAAGACAGAGCTGCCTTTATGAACTGACCTGCAAAATAACACTGTTCTGTCAGGCTTTTATGCAAATATTTTTCCATTATTTAAGACAATAGTGAATGAGAGACCTGGGAACTATCGACCTGTCATTTTATTGCCAGTTACTAGAACCTATTAGAGACAGAGTGTCTGAGCATTTTGAGCAATATGAGCTGGTCAGAGAATTAGCCCAGATTTACTACTGATAGATCATGTAATTAAATCTTTGTTCTTATATTAATATATAGTTGAAGCTCTTGAGGAGGTAACCAGCACATTAGATTGGCAGAAACTATTTGGATGAATTCTGCGCAAAAGATTAGCACTTGTAATTAGCTGTGATAGAATGAGAAATCAGGAGTGTCTTGTGGCAAAGTGATAATGTCCCTACTTTAGGACCAGAAGTTCAACTGGAGATGTTCGTAACCTGTCTGAACAAATTGATTAAAGAAACTGAAGGAACAGTGCACTGGTTGGTGGGATCTTTCTGAAGTGACCCTATATCACTTTATTTCTAAGTTTTCAAGCGAGACTAAATTAGGAGACATCTATAAATTATATATGGGAACAGATAGATTAAAAATGCTAGTAAACAGCTTAAATAACTAGGCAAAAGTGAAAGTTGGTGGGGGGGGGGTACTTCCTTGACTTTAGATGAGGAAGATCTCATTGGTTTGTTTAAATAAAAACATTCGATGGAGAAGACAATAAAAAGTTATTTCTTCTGGGAGGAAGATATAGATCATGGAGTCTCAATGTGTGCCCCAATTAACAACGTTGTAGGCAATTTGTGCATAAATTATCAACTACTCTGCAATTTATTTTAAAATATAGTGACTTATAAAGACAACTTATAAGAAGCTAGCTCAAATAAAATGCTCTTCCCTGCCACTCACCGATGGTGAATGCAAAATATAGCATAAATTCATTCTTAAGTTTAGCAATAGGTTTTTCTGATAAGATTACACAAATACATGAACTAATGAGGAAAAACACTATCAAGACATGGTGTTGCGCTATATGGTGGACAGGATAAGAAAACTGTGCAACATTATTTTGTTTGCAGTAAGTGACAAGCTTGAAATATCTCTCTGCACTGCATTAGATTTGGTAAATTCTTAGAATTAACAGCACAGAAACAGGCCACTGGGATTCACTCCCTGCATGTTGTTAATGCTTTACATCCTACTTCATCTTACTCTATCTCTTTTCCCTCGTGAACTTAGCTTCTCTTTAAATGCTGTTCAACAAAACCACCCCAGAGTAGCAACTACTACATTCTCATCACTGTGCAAATAACACAATTCTTTATTGGATTTTATATTGACTGTCTTTTAAAGTTGCTTGGTGGCACCAAACTTGAGTATTGCTGATGGAGAGACATGCTTTTATAGCTTTTCGTCAGGGTATCCCAAGGCTACCAAATTCCAAAGGAAATAACAATTTATACTTTTGAGAAAAAAAAAGTGCTGATTAGTTTACAAGTGGATTCAGATTGGTCAAGGCATCACCATGGAAACCCTAACTAGAGATCATGTATCTTTTTCTCTTGCAGTAAATTGTTGTTCCTTTCCAAGTCTGATATTATGCACAAATGCATGAGTTAGGAGCAGTAGGCTATTTGGTGACTTCAGCCTACTCTGCCATTCATTACAACTGTGGCTGATCTGATTGTACATTCAGATTAACAGCCCTATCTCCCCGGATAACCTTAGATTCCCTTGTTAGTCAAGAATATATCATTCTGCCGACTCAATGTCAGAAAAAAATTGTCCTCATCCCCACTTTAAATGCAAGACCCCTCACTTTCAAACAGTGCTTCCTAATTCTCATCTCCCTCACATAGGGATAATCCTTTCAACATCAACCCTCTCAAGATTTTCCATGTCTCAATACAATCACCATTTATTCTTCAAAACCACTGAATGCAGACCCAGCCTGCATCCCACCCATTTCACAAACCTCCCAGCTATCAGTCAAATAAAGCTTCTTGAACTGTCCTGATGAATGTGAGATGAAACGTCAATACTGCTCATTTTTTCAGCAATACCTTCTATTTAATGCAGTTATCAGAGATTACCAAATATCCCTATGGAAATCCTTCACAACTGTGTAGATTTCTTTTAGGTTATCTTTCAGTCTTCTTAGTTCTTAAGGGACTCACCCCATCCTATTTTTCCTCATGGTTTTCGCCACAGAGTTTTGGTATCACATATACAATTCATTACACTTGTACTCTATGCTTTTTATAGAAGGATGACCAGAATCATGAGCAGTATTTAAAGTATGGTCTCAACTGTTCCACTTTGGAATTCTGTAACTCTACTTACACATTTCGTAGTTTGATTATCTTATATTGCCATTTTAAATGAATTTCTGTACAGAGATTCCCCTATATTTGGCCTGTTGTTCCAGTTAGACTCTTTACTCCAAAGTGTAGGTGGCCTTCTAATTCTTCCCGCCAAAATGCACAAATCACACCTATTTGGAATGATACATAATTTGAATAGCTGTTTAAAGTGGTTACTTGTTAGTGTTACCAATATAGGAATTAGAACAAGTCAGCCAATCACTCGAGTTTACTGCACCACTCAATAGCATGGCCAATCAAATTATACATTGTTGTTTACTCCAAACATATTTCACCCCCTTCCTCATATAAATGGATATAAACCTAGCCTGTCCAAGCCTACTTCATAATTCAATTCACCCATTCCAATTATTACTCTAGGAATCCTTCTCTGAATGCTATCCACTGCACTTACAATCTTCCTTCAGTAAGGTCATCAATGCAATAAAAGCAGTCCAGATGTTGTCCCTGTACACCTGAAGCATAACCTCCCTATTCTTGTACTAAGTTCTCATGATGAACTATTATATTCTATTTCCTTTCATAATTAGCTTCTGTTATATGCATGATAAACGTTTGCAGTTCATGTACGAGGACACCCAGATCCATCTGCATCTCAGAGCTCTCCAATCTGCTCACTTAAATAAATTATTCTTTTTTAAATTCTTCCTGACAATTTCACCTCTTCCTGTCTTGTATTCAAACGGTTTCAAACGCGACAACTGACATTCCATTTGTGTTTTTGACGTTTCTTACTATCCGCGCAAAAGTAATTTATCAATCTGGCACCAAATTTCCTTGGTCCTCCACAGTTCCTAGTTTTCCATCTTGGTTCAAATATTTTGATTTTTGTGTCTTAACCCAGTGTGAATAATTTTACACCTCCCCACAAGTGCACCCCATCTGCCAGTTTAACCCAATTATTTAATCTTCTTATAGGCATCTGTAATCTATCTGTTCTAACTTTCCTTTTTGCTCCCCGACACTTGAATCACCTCCTGTATCAGTGTCAAAAGACAACCCAATATAAGCCGGAAAGTTTTGAAACCTACGCACTTGAAGTAACACGTTTATCTGAGAGTCGGGGAACTGAAATCCAAATGTCAAAAATCAAACTGCTTTGGCATTCAATATGCAATTGGGGATGGGTTTCTGAACCAATACCTCGGGGTATCTTCATTGGATCGTTAGAGGTCTACTGAAGTCGGTCAATTAAACATTATAGAACCTATCTTAATTTTATTCCATTTCAATTAGATGACCATCAGTGCAGCTAGATTGCTACCCAGGCAATCATTCAAATTCAAATGAATGATGACGATGATATGTTATCTCATGCAGGTCAGGTGAATTGGCCATGCTAAATTGCCCACAGTACTAGGTTCCGTAGTCAGGGGGACATGCAGGGAAATTAGTCTGGGTGGGTTACTCTTCGGAGGTTCAGTGTGGGCCTGGTGGGGCTGAAGGGCCTGTTTCCACATTGTAGGGAATCTAATCTAATTATTTCACATCACTCTTAACATGGCAGAGACTCTATTTTTGGTGCAGATATACACCCAGTGAGATCACAGGATAAACAATTTGAGTAAATTAAAATGCATAATCACATGCCTCTGAAAAAATCTCATTTTTGTTTAGAAAGAAACTCAACAGTTGCAATGTGTATATTTGACAATTTTATGGTTACGGGTAATATAGCGCAGTCTCTCACATAAACTGAACAAAGGAGTACATGGACCAGGAGTCACAACCATGCCCCATTATTTGCACAGCTGTCCACTGAGTCAGTCTGAACATTCATGTGCCAGAAATGCAAATGTATGAAGTGAGAAACAATAAGATCTATGAAGCACTATCAGCAAATTCAAAACGTTTTGAATACAGCTAATTTACACAAATGTGCATAGATTTTGGTTAAATTGTAGAAAATAACTGCTCTTTAGTTGCTTCATTTGCATTAATAACTTGCCCCAAATATATTATGCAATAAAAGTGATTCAGCTACAATTGGTGAGCCCACAAAAAAAAAACAAAATCACCTACAGGGAGAATATAATTTTGCTTTGCAGGTCTACATCGGCAACTGGACAAAACCAAAATTGAATTGAAGGTAACCGAGGCATACATTACACCAAGAAGCTGATGAATGTTGATGTCATGTGCGGTACACTTTGATTTGATCTTCAGTTTCCAGGATAGCACTAACATCCTAGAAATAGCACTAGGAGTGGGGAGCTCATGAAATTTGGAATCACCAGGAAAGACTTAATTCAAACATAAAAGAACCTGAGGGGGCATGACCGAGTGAATATGGAAAGGATGCTTTGTCTCATGGGAGTATATAGGGCTCGGGTCATCATTTAAAAGTAAGGTGTTGCCTATTGAAAGAAAGAGAGGAGGAAAAAAAATTCTCTCAGAGGATTGAGGGTCTTTGGAATTCTTTCCCCAAAAGGCAGTAAGTGCAGCATTGTTAAATATTTTTAAGGTAGAGGTAGATAGATTCTTGAGTATGAAGGACGAAGAACAGCACAGCGTATGAACTGACCCTTTGACCCACCAAGCCTGTGCCAACGCGATATCTTTCTACATTAAAAACCAACGCAGTTCATATCCCTCTCTTCCCTGCCTATTCACGAGTCTGTCAAGATGCCTCTTAACACTGCTATCGTATCTGCTTCCATCAGCACCTCTGACTGTGCTTTCCAGGCATTTACCCCCTTTTACCTGTGTCCCCTAGTAATTGGTATTTCTATTCTGACTATCCATTCTATGTAATTTTGTAAACTTCTATTAAGTCATCCCTCAGCCGCTGAGGTTCAAGTGAAAATAATCTAAGCTTGTCCAATCTCTCCTCATAGCTAATACCCTCCGAACCAGGCAACATCCTGGTAAACCAAGGCTTCCAGATCCTTCTGATAGTGTAGCATCGAGAACTGACCAAATGTAGCCTAACTAAAATGTAATATGATTTGCCAATTTTTATGTTGTATACCCCAACCAATGAAAGCAGGCATACCATCCACCTTCTTGACCACTTTATCCACTTGCGTTGCCACTTTCAGAGGTGTTAAAATCAGATCTGGATGATTTTATCGAATGGCACAACAGGTGGCCTACCCTTGGTCCTTGCTCATACAAAAAGGAGTCAGAATGGTCGGTTATGGTAAGGATTAATGGAGGAAAAGACTAGTAACAGACTGCACTTAAAGCTGTGAAAATTAGTCAATACGCGTAGATTAAATTGTCACAACATTGTGAAGTGATTTAATTAAAATTTGTTTGGTGAAGAAGAAAAAAGGGTGACTTAAAATGGAAATGTTAGTACATAAGCATCTGTCTCACACATGGCATTTCTACATTTAGCCCATATGCCTTTTATCCATGAATGCATTAAGTAGGCAAAGTTGACCAAATGGTGTTCAGGCATGAAAAGTTCCAAGAGAGGATTGAAAGCTGTTCCTAGAGTAAGGCCCTGGGAAAGGAAATAATCAAAGTCTTAATGATTCTGGTGACATCATTACTCTTCCACATGCAATTTCTGAGAGGTTTCTTTTTTTAAAAAACACATATGGTCTTTCAAAGTTTTATATTCTTATGAACACTCTCCTTCACTCTTGTATCACAAACTGATTTCTGCTGTCATTTACTGGGGCAGATTTTCATTTCTTTGAGTTCACCTCTGTAGGAGAAAGTGAGGACTGCAGATGCTGGAGATCAGAGCTGAAAAATGTGTTGCTGGAAAAGCGCAGCAGGTCAGGCAGCATCAAAGGAACAGGGGAAATCGACGTTTCGGGCATAAGCCCTTCTTCAGGAATGAGGAGGGTGTGCCAAGCAGGCTAAGATAAAAGGTAGGGAGGAGGGACTTGGGGGAGGGGCATTGGGAATACGATAGGTGGAAGGAGGTTAAGGTGAGGTGATGGGCCGGAGAGGGGGTGGGGGCGGAGAGGTCGGG
>NC_057715.1:64652750-64685527 GCF_004010195.1 Chiloscyllium plagiosum | reverse complement strand
CAGCTTCCTCATTTCCCCTCCCCCCATCTTTTCTCAGTCCCAACCCTCGGACTCAGCACCGCCTTCTTGACCTGCAATCTTCTTTCCGATCTCTCCGCCCCCAACCCCTCTCCAGCCTATCACCCTCACCTTAACCTCCTTCCATTTATCGTATGTCCAACGCCCCTCCCCCAAGTCCCTCCTCCCTACCTGTTATCTTAGCCTGCTTGGCACACCCTCCTCATTCCTGAAGAAGGGCTTATGCCCGAAATGTCGATTCTCCTGTTCCTTTGATGCTGCCTGACCTGCTGCGCTTTTCCAGCAACACATTTTTAACCTCTATAGTCAACTTTTCAGTTCACCTGTTGCTACTCCACTTTTAACAGCAGCACTGAGATCTGCAATTTTCATTGCCTTTAGTTTTTTCAAATGGTTTGAAAGATGTTGACACTGTCGGCTAGCCAGCAACTGTTGCTCGTACTTCGGTGCCCATGAGAAGGTGGTGATGCAGTATCTTCCCGAATGTTGCAAATCCTCAGGTGAAGGAACACCAATAGTACTTTTAGAAGGGAAGGGAGTTCCAGAATTTATTCTCAGTGACAGCAAAGGAACAGCAACATAGTTCAGAGTCAAGATGCTTTGTGGTGTTATTATGCATCCATTGCCATTGATCTTGGAGGTGGAAGAGGTCACAGGTTTGGGATGTGTTGTCAAAGGAGACTTGGCAAGTTACAACAATGCATCTTGTAGATGCCACACTGCTACCATCATGGGCTGGTGGTGAACAGAATGAACGTTCAAAGTGGTAGATGAGATGCCAATCAAAGTAATTGCTTTATCTTGGATTTATGATTCTCAAGTGTTGTTGGAACTGTATTTATCCTGCAAGAACAGAGTATTCCATCAAAATCCTCATTTGAGACTTGTAGATGGCAGCCAGACATTGGGGTGACAGGTGGTTACTCCTCAGAATTCCTAGCCCGTCCATTCCCACTGTATGATATGACTAATATGACTGTTTCTGGTCAATAGTAACCACCAGGATAAATGATAGTGGAAAATTCAGTGATGGCAATGCCAGTGAATGTCAAGGTCAGATGATTAGATTTTCTCTCATTCGCACCAGGCAAGTGCCAGGCATGGATGTTGCTCATCACTTAACAGCCCAAATCTGAATGTTTTCCAGCTCTTATTGCATATAGACTGGGCTGATTCAGTATCTGAGTTGTGAACCTCATGCAATCAAGAGCAAACATTTCCATATCTGACCATATGGAGTGAAGGTTATTGATAATGAAGATGGTAGGGCCGAAGAGACAAAGTTGTCACGAAAGCAGCCCACCCAGATACAGCAATTCCTAATACCTCTGCCCTTCCTGATAACTCCCTTGAACAGCAATTGCCCTAATGGAAGTTATGGGAGCAAAGGGGTTCAACCTCCTAATCCCAAGCCTAACTAAGCATGCAACATCAGAGCTAAACTACCTCTGGGTTTCCTTTCCTTCCATTTCAAGCGAACCATTTCAGAAAACTGCACATATCAATGAATCCTTCCTGCAAGGTTTCAAATAAAAATCCTTATGTACAATAGCTGAAAAACACAGTGTACTTACACCAGAATCAAAAAGTTCAAGCTTAAATTGCAGAGAAGCGGTGGGGGAATTGCTTCAACTTAAAGAACCCATGCTTGAAGAGAACAGAGCACAGGATATAACATCAACTGATAATCTTAACTAAATTTCTAACAGTTGTTAGAAAAGAACTGTTCTTGTCACGTGACCATTTGTCCATTGTAGCAGTTTCTTAAGCATATTCATAAAGTACCTATAACATTTAAAGACTCATTTCAATGAAAGAAACAAAAGGAATCTCTGTGCAGAGCATTAATGGGATGATTTGTTTCTTTTTTAGAAAGCAACAGTTACAAAAGACCAATACCCTCTCTTGGATTATTGTATCCAATCTAGTCACATGTTTAAAACCAGTTGTTAGCAGCTTATCTAAGTAGCAGTCATCAATTGAAAGAACAGACTAAACCTCCCGACAAACCAAGGACAAGGCTATTTTCTAAGTCTGCATATCAACTTCCATGATGTGTATTAATATCCTTTAAATAAATAACATTGCAGAAGATGTGATCAGTTAAATTAAATTTCCCTTATCTTATCAAAGGCATTTCCTGGACAGTTCATATAAATTGTCTGACTAAACTAAACAATGAGTGCCAATAACATCTTTGCTCATGTTTGCTTGGAAGTAATACTGATGCCAACATAGAGAGGAAGTTAAGTTAAAGTAAACAGATATCCTGGATCAACACCCAGTTCATGAATATACACTTTTGCTAATTCATATTCAGTAACTCCTTGAGAATAATTGCTCATGTCAAAACCCAATTCTTAAATGAAATTAAAGCAAAAATACAGAAATGGACAGAAAAAAATAAAACCAATTCTGGAACATAATTCTGCAGACAAAACTTTGCCAATTATACTGAAAACCAGACATATCACCCTTTTATATTATTCTAAAATGCGAATAGTTAGACACAATGGAATAGACTCTGTTTCATAAAAAACGCCAAGCAAATGAAGCATTTCTTCACTGAAAGACAAAGGCACAGTATTGACTAATTACTATTAAACGAACAGCAGATCAAATCTAAACAAAAAAAAAATCAAAGAACTGCAGATGCTAGAAAGCAGAAACAAAAACAGAAATTGTTAGGAAAGCCCAGATGGTCTGGCAGCATTTGTAAAGAAAATGCAGAGTGAACATTTCTGGTCCAGTGACCCTTCTTCAGAACTAATATTAGCTAGGATAAGGTTGGTGTATATGCTGAAGGGGAGTGGGGAGGAGTAAACGATAGATGGACATGAAGCCCAGAGAGAGAGAGAGAGAGAGAGAGAAAAAGAGAGAGAGAGAGACAGAGAAAGAGAACAGTTGGACAGACAAAGGATTGGGTAAAGATCAGTCTGGGGGAAAGAATAGCTGCTAATTGGGACCATGGTATGGTGTAGAAGTAGCAGGGCCCAATAGCTAGCTCTGTCCCATCTCCCATACTTCAGCACTCACCACTTCTCTTCCCTCCCATAACAGCAATAGGTTCCCCCAGTCCTCACTTGCCACCCCACCATCATCCACATCCAAAGATCATTAGCTGCCACTTCTGCCACCTCCAGCAGGATGCCACCACTAAGACACATATTTCCCTCCATTCCCCTGTCAGCTTCCCCCTCCAGGACACCTTGGTCCAGTCTTCCGCTATTCCCAACACCACCTCAATGGTCCAACGAAGAACAGAGAATTATTTTCCGCTTGGGGACTCTGCAGCCTTTTGAATTCAATTTCGAATTCATTAATTTAAAGGTCTGAGCAAAGTCCTTATCCCAATCCCCACAGACCAGGCCTTGTGATTATATGACAATCTATTTTCAAAGTCAGGATGGTAAGTGGCTTGAAAGGAACTTGCAGGTGGTGATGTTTCCATCTGTTCCCCATGCCATTTTAGACAGTGGCTTTAGAAGATGCGACTTAAGGAGTCTTGGCAATTTACTGCAGTGCATCTTCTGGATGGCCCTACATTGCTGCTATTTTGAATACGTGAGGGAAGGAGTGAATGTCTGTCGATGTGCCAATCAAGTGAGTTGCTTTGTCCTGGATGGTGCTAATCTTGAGCATTGGTGGAGCTGCAGTCATCCAGGCAAGTGGGCAGTATTCCATCATATTCCTGACTGGTGTTCCGAACTGGACCAAACCCCCTCAAAATATATTAACAAGATAGACCAGGCCCTAACTTTTTCTTATTTTAAAAGTTAAATGTAAGGCATTGCTTTCCAGATACAATTCTTGCAGCAGGAAGAGAACCCCAGCTTTTAGCTGTAATAGAGAGAGAAATAAGAGCTTCCGCATCCAATTTCAAGTTGGAAGCTAAAACTAAAATCCTGGTTCTATGAAGCTTGACCACACCCATTCAGGCTGCTTCTATTCTTCCAACTTTTTAAAAAAACGCAAAGCCTCAAGCTGTTTATTGGATTTGAGCAAAGCACTCAGTTCCTCTTGTCTTAACCTTTCTTCATTAAAAAAAAGGACAAGGTATACCTCTTAAGTCATAGTGTTGTCGCACTACTGACTTGTAGATGGTGGACAGGTTTTTGGAAGTCAGAAGGTGGTAACACCCAGGATGTTGACAGTCTGAGATTCAGCGAATGAGTGTCATGATGGCTGGATATTCTCTTGTTGGAGATGGTAATTGCCTGGCACATGTGTAACATAAATGTTACTTACCACTAATCAGTTGAAATCTGGATTTGTTCAGGTCTTACTGCATTTGAAAATGAACACTTTTCATATGAGGAGTCACAAACGCTACAGCACATGACATAATTGTCGGCAAACAATTTTTGATGGATGGAAGGTAATTGCTGAAGCATCTGAAGATGGTTGGGCTGAGGACACTATCCCAAGGTACTCCTGCAGAGATGTTCCAGAGCTGATTAACCTCCAACAACCACAACCATTTTCCTTGTACTAAATATGCTAGCTTCTTAGAGAAAAGTGAAATTATCCACCTCAGTCAGAAAAAAAAACAAAAGGCAGAATTGTTTTAAAAAAAAAGTTAGTGTACGATCATTTAAAGGACATTTGGACACTCACATGGATAGAAAAGGATGACAGGAAACAGGCTAAGTACAGGCAAATGGGACTAGTTCAGTTTAGGAAACCTGGTCAGCATTCATAAGTTGGACCGAAAGGCCTGTTTCTGTGCTGCATATCTCGAATAATAAATATTAAAAATCAGCATGGTTGTATCAAAATTATATCCATATATGCAAATAGATAACAAATGTTTGTTATACTCTAACATGCATTAAAATGAAGACTGATGAAGTCTTGCTGCTATTATCTAAGCTTCTGTTGCTACCTTAACCGGTTCTGATGAGGTATCACTGGACTCAAAATGTTAACTTTTTTTCTCTCCATCGATGCTGCCAGGCTGCCTGAGTTTCTCCTACACTTTCGGTTTTTGTTTCAGATTTTCAGCATCTTCAGTCCATTCTTTTACTTATCTGAACTGATGCTGAGAGGGGCCTCAGCAGCCTTGAGCACGCAGTAGGTGAAGCTGCAAAAATGGAATTAGATGCATCTTCCTGATGGTTTCAAAATAAAACTGGAAGCTGAGCTCTCTGTTCAAATGGGATGTTAAAATATTATTTTACCTGCTTCACATTCACCATGTATCCAGGGAAGAGGACAGAGCTTGTGATAAGGCAACTGTATTTATGACAGGAGTAAAACATACATTACAGCTTTCCCAATGATTCAGTGAAAGAAATTTTGACATGCAACATAATGTTAGCTCGGTAGGTTCAATGGCAGAGAGAGTTATTGAGTCAAGGTGAATCAAGAAGAGATTGAGCTGGATGTCCTCCGTACACATACGGAAACTAATCTTCTTAAGGTTCAGATCATCTCAAAGGACAGCATGAAGGTGCATATCAAAGATACGGTGATCAAAAATAAATAAATATATGAAGGGAAGGATTGGGACCCCATACAGGTACAAACATGACTGGAGGTATTTAAGGGTAAACATATAGTTAATTGAAAACTAAGGCCGGGTGATCTTAAAAGGGAGATTTGAATAGTTTAACTGTTGATGACTGTAAACAAATAAAGTACAAACGGACATGACCACTACAACATATGCAAAACGGAAACTTATTTAACTTTATAAAGAGATAATTACCATAAACAGGGTGGAAACCTGTTTACCTTGCTAAGAGATATAATCACAGTGGAATGTGCAAAACAGAAGGGTATTTAGCTTTACAAAGAGAATGATTACTGTAAAATGGGTCAAGCAGAGACTCATTTGGTTTTACAAAGGATAATAAGTCAGGACAATGGATCAACTGTGGAAAAAACATGATAGAGCAAAGAGTAGGGCCAAGGTAAAAGAGAGGAAAACATTAAATGAGGATCAGAAAATGCCAGGATGGGACAGAGGAAACAAAAAAGGGAATATACTTACAATCAATCAGTCAATATGAAATGTTACAAAAGATAACAAAACGATAAAATTAAATGCTTTCTAGCTCTAGGTTCAGAGCTTTCGTAACAAAGTAAGCAAGTTAGTAGCACGTACCTAAGTAAATAAATACCATCTAATAGCCATTTCAGAGATTAGCCTGCAGGATGACAAGGATTGGCACTGAATATTGAAGGGTGTATTATGTTCAAGAAAAATGGAAAGCTCGTAGATAGGTAGTACTGTAACTCAGGGCTAGCATTCATGCAATAGTTCAAGATGACTTTGACTCAGGAGATCAGAATACAGAACTGGCTCGGATATGGAGGGGAGGAATCGGAGAGCAAAGATGTCATGATTGGAAGTGATTCACAGGCCTCCTACAGTCATTTCAATGTGGGATGAAACATGCAAGGAATTATATTTGGGGCTTGTGATAAAGTGACAGCAATAACTACAAGATTGCTGTCAATCCACAGATATACTGGACAAATCAGATTGGCAACAGTAACCTGAATGCTTTCAAAATAGTTCCCTCGAGCAGCACATTTTGGAACTGACCAAGCCACGTTATAGTAGATTGATTAATTAATCAATTACCTTGAGTTTTTGAAAAAAGGGAGGTCAACCTCTCAGTAAATAATCCCATACAAAGCAAGGAAAACTATGCACTCTTCAAATGACTCTAGCACTACCTGTGAACATGGGATCAGTTAGATCAGTTGGCTGGATGGTTGGTTTCAGTGCACAGTGATGCCAATAGCATGGGTTCAATTCTGACACCAACTGAGGTTACCATGAAGGTCTCTCTTTCTCAACCTCTTCCCTCACCTGAGGCGTGTTGACCCTCAGGCTAAACCACCACCATTTGTTTCTCCCTAATAAGACTATGGTGACTTTATCTTGACTCTTACCTGTGAACTCTCTAATAGTGTTAATCTAATGTATCACAGAAAAAATTATTTCATGCACAGTATAAAAGAATTTAGAAATGAATAGTTATTGATCATCACAAACAAAAACATTCTGATGGTTTCTTTATCTCAAAAGATTGAGACCATATGTTCAGCTCAATTAGCATCTCTTCACTGTGTGTTTCCTTCATAGCCAAAGATAATTGATATTAAATTAGTCAAACTCAGAGCTCACTCAACTATGGGTTGAGATCCCAGTGGGCCCACCCAGTTAAAACTTTGAGGTCAACTGCCTCCATGGCGGCAATTGCTACTGTGAAAATCCTACTGAGGGTTAACACTTGCACAGTCCCTTTAAATCTAAGCTTTCAAATGGTTGTTTTTAAAAATCACCGATCTAGTCATTTTGCCACAGATAATTTTGTAGAATTAGAGTAGAGTATTAAAGGAAGACGATCCCAAAGACATTCTACAATTTAAAAATTAAGACCACATCAAGGAAGGGTTTGTGAAAAAGCTCAGCACTCCAACTGATATAGTTAAGACAATTTAAACCACAATTGTGGGACAATTTAAACCACGCAAACTTCCAAAAACTCCCTCTCCCCAAATATACTAATGTTTACAGTTTGAGATACTTTACAGGTGAACAGGCTTCACAATTCACACATTTTTAATTTTAAAAAAAACTGTAGGTGGAATGAATGCCATGAATCCCCAAGAAACTTATCAGTCATTTCCAACTGGGATTCCATTTTCTCTTCACCTCTGCCCTCTCCACTTATGTTAAAAAGTATGCAATTGATATACATTCATGCCATTTACTTTTCAGAGTTTGTATTTCAGACGAGTGGCAGTGGGATGTTAGTCTATTTTTTGTGAAGGAATTTAGTGATTAAAAAGTTCAGTCAATGCAGAACCGTAATTTTGAACTGGTATGTGTCAGAGAGCAGATGATTGAAGGCCTCAGAGAGGATTAATGGAAATATTTCATATTGTCAGATTTGAACCATACAGAGGTGAAGCGGACATATCAAGTTATTTTCAAGGGCAAACAAATCCCAATTCTAAAAACATTATACCAAGATTTCTGTCAATGTTACATCAGATACAATATATATGGCGTTGAACACAAAATGCCACCAGATGAATCTAGTTCCATGTGACAAGTCTTATGGAATTTCTGGTGAGTTGACAAGTTGGATGCAAAATTGGCTTGGTCATAGAAAACAGACAATTGTTGTTATCTGACTGAAGGTCTGTGATCAATGGTGTTCTGGAAGGATTGGTGCTGGGACTTCGGTTGTTTGCAATTTACATAAACGATTTGGATAAAAATGTCGGTGGTCTAATTAGTAAGTTTGCAGATGACACACAAATTGGTAGAGTTGTGAATAGTGAGGAAGGTTCTTAAAGGATATAGCAGGATTTTGATCAATTGGGAAGTTGGGCAGTGAAATGGCAGGTGGAATTTAATCCAGACAACTGTGAGGTGATGCATTTTGGGAAGTTGAATGCAAGATGAAAGTATACAGTAAATGGCAGGAACATTAGCAGCACTGATATATACAGAAGGATCTTGGGGTCCAAGTTGATAACTCCCTGAAAGTGGCAGCACAAAACAGATAAGGAGTAAAAAAGGCATCTGTGGCAGGCTTGCCTTCAGTCAGTGCATTGAGTATAAAAGTCAACAAGTTATGTTGCAGCTGTAAAAGATTTGAGTTAGGCCACATTTGGGAGTGCAATTCCAGTCGCCACACTAAAGGAAGAATGTGGAAGCTTTGGAGAGGATGCAAAAGAGGTTTACCAGGATGTTGCCTGGATTGGGTCTGTACTGGCTACGAGAGGTTGGATAAACTTGGACTGTTTTTGTGAGTGGATCAGAGCCTGAGGGGGGCAATCCGAAAGTATTTAAAATTAAGAGAGACATGGATAGGTTGGATAGTTCGAGTTCTTTACCCCAAGGTGGAAATGTCAAATACTAGTGGGAATTGATTTAAGGTGAGAGAAGACAAGCGAGGAAAGTTTGTTTGTTTTCGCAGAGCATGGTGGGTGCCTAGAATTCACTGCCAGGGGAAATGGTAGAAACAAATCACCAATCATGGACAAAGAGTGAAGAGGAATGCCCTGACAATGAGGATTGTGCAATTCTTTTGGGTGACAATGAAAACAATTGCAACAGAAGACATGTGCCTCTCCAGGTGGATATGTGATCACCAGATCAGATTAAATATCAAACTGCCAAGATGTGACATTGAAGTTTGAAATGTTCGTTGTGTAAGCTCCATTTTACATGTTGTACAATTATCGAATTGACAACATATACCCAAGTACAATCACATATATCTGCAATAAGTTTTTACCTTTTTCAAAAAGGGGGATGTTGTGCTATGCTTCATGGTCAATATGTCAGCACACCTTTTAGGGTCATGTTCAATATGTCATCACTGTATCAGAGCATGTGACCTGAAAGTATAAAAATCTCATGCTCCAACTTACCTCTGATCACTTGAAGCATGTTTCTTTGCTGTAACTCAACCTCATACTAACCTGGAGACTTGTGCCCCTGAGCAAAGTAATGTCTGTACTAATAATTATTTGCAATATAATGTCTGTTTGATTCTTCAATACCATATCATCCATGCACAGTTCCTTATGTCATAAGGGATAACATAAGCATTGCTGCATCAAGTAAAACACTCTGCTAAAGGCAAATTGATGCTAAACACAAAAGTCACTCCACATATTGTAAAAAGAAATCAGTAGGAGACTTGTTTAACATAGATCCAAAATCATGCACATGGTACAGACATTTCTTTGTTATTTCTTGTGGTGATGGATTCCTTGGCTTTAAAACTGGCATTTCTTGAAACAGTCCTTAATTGAAAAGGGTGGCTGATACTGACAGCAAAACAGCAAAGTGCTGGATTACCGGAGCTTTTACATAAAAATAACACTGACTTACCTCTGTAACGTCCATGACTTTAATAGCTGCCAGTTGTCCTGTTTTGACATGACGACCCTACAAACAAAAAAATTGAAACTGGTTAGAATACAGAAAAAAATTTAATCAAGCCAGTGGTTGGTGAATTAGTAAGCTTGAACCTATTCATCCTAAATGAAAACATCCTTCCAATCTGACTAGATTACAACACTTCAGTTTTAATGAGAAACATGCAAACTGTTTAAGGCCTTTATTGGATGCTTAAGATAGCCACGTTTATATCGCAAGTGTAAATCACAAAAAAAAGCTTATTCACTGCTAACACTTGGCAATTAATTTGAGATCTGTTGTCTTGTATGCCAAGAAAGTTGTTTCTTCAAATAAATTCAAGACAAAATACTCTGGATGCTAGAAATCTAAAACAAACAGAAAATGCTGGAGAAACTTAGCAATTCTAGCAGCATTGGTGGATAGAAAATCAAAACAGGGCATTACACTAAGATGATTCATGTAATTAAAACATATTTATCAAATATACAAATCTTCTGCTTTCCTCTCCCAAAGTCTGAATTCATACCATTTCTACAAGAAATGTAATTAGTTATTTTAACCTCCTTGCAAAAATAATTGTCAGATTATAATCCAAATATATAAACAGATGCAGACATTCAAATTCCTTTTTTGCAAACGGTACATGTAGTTCAGTTACAATACGTTACATTCTGCCACTTCTCCTCAAATATGTGACCTTTTTCTTGGCCTTTCCACCAAATAACACTTCAACTTTGGTGCCTGTCATCTTTTTAGTTGTATTAGCCCAACCTCTCTGGATTCACTAATTTTTTGCTCATTCTTTCTAACTTTGGTCATTATAACATTTCTGCCACTCCTCAACTACTCCATGTCCTATAGTCACAGTCACAAACAAGGCTAAGTATCAACTATTTCTTTGTCTCCCCAAACTCAAATCTCCCACCCTTCCCCGACTATATTTCATCTGCAGATACCCTGGGATTTATAAAATCTCTCAGGGTCACTATCACTGCATTCCCAAACAAGTACTTATATAACCAGCTTTTGGACATTCAGTATACCGCATCACAACTTTGCAAATTTTAGGTTGTTGAAACTCTCCCATCTTTGAAGATCTGATCCTTTTAAAACAACTTTCACGACCTCCCATCCTGCTCTACCCCAGAACATCTTCATCTTGATTCTCACCCATCTACATGACATAACCTTAGATCCTTCGAACCCATAACCAATTTAGCAAATCATCACCAGATCTGAAAAGGCACATTAAACTGTATTGCATATTACTCTTTCCATGCTCTAGAATTATTCTGAATGGCATGACATAACTGATAGAAGATGGATTTTACTGAGATTTATAAATGTTATTTTGCTGTTAGTTTAGTCTGCTTGATCCACGTGTTGATCCTCTTCAGATTTATAGTAAACTGTACAATAAAAAGCTTGGCTTTCACATTGTTTTATCTTCGTACTAAATAAACCTGCTCAATTTAGTATCAGAAACCTGATTTAAAACAGTATAACCTTTTGTAGCTTCTATACTGTTAGAGAATAATTTTCATTCAAATACTTCCCAATTAAATCAGAAGCATTTCCATATTCCAATAGCATCTACAGTCCATAACCGGATTGTAATTTTTTTTTTAAACAAACTGTAACTCAAACAGCTTATGTAAAACCTTATTCAAGTCAGCTAAGGTAAATTAAGTTCATTTCATTTGAAAAAAGGAAAATCATAGCAATTAGAAATTCATTCTGTAACAAGATTATGATTTAGTGTGCATAGGTTAATTTCCAAACTCCCATTATCAATTTTTAAATATTAACTATATTAAGACTGCTCTCTGAAAAGCCAACATTTTAAATCTTTGAAATACAATCAGCCAACAAGTGAAATTGTTCAGAATTTACAGATCCAAATAAATAAAGAGAAGGCTGCTTCTAACACTAAAAATGTGAGAAGTATGAATATGTATTCTTCCATCAGGAGAAACACCGGTTTTGGAGGGTGGGTGGGAGTGGAGTGGGTAATAATATCTTTTGTTCATTTAAAAGTTATTATATAGAATATTGAAACATCATTTGCCTAATTTCGTTCCTCAATGGCTCATGCAGTTACTCAAGTCCAACAGCAGTTATCAGAGGCTCAAGAACAACATGCAAATTTATGAGTAGCTATTTATTTCAACCGACTTGTACACCATTAATCAGGAGTTAAAAGCAAAAGGTAGATAAAAAGCTCCACTATGATAACACAGTTGTGATTATTGAAACACTGCTTCAATATACAATAACATACCTTAATTCCTGCTGTGCTATTCTAAATCATGAATAAATAAATTTCAATTTAAAAATATAGTTTTTTTCCCCCAAATTTGATCAGGATTGCTATTACGCCAAGATTTATTGTCCATCATAGACTGCTTTGGAGAAGCAGGTCCTAGTGAGCTGTCTTTTGAACTGCTGTAGTACTTGGGATGCAGGACACCCACTATGCTGTGAAGGAGGGAGTTCCAGGATTTTGACCAAGTGTCAATGAAAGAACAGCAATCAAGTTCCAGTCAGGTCGGTCTATGGCTTGGATAGAACTTGCAGGCATTGTTCCAGTGCATTTTCTGCCTTTGCCCTCCCAGGTGATACTGGCTGCAGGTTTGGAAGGTGCTGCCTTTGCCCTCCCAGGTGATACTGGCTGCAGGTTTGGAAGGTGCTGCCTTTATCCTCCCAGGTGATACTCGCTGCAGGTTTGGAAGGTGCTGCCTTTGCCCTCCCAGGTGATACTCGCTGCAGGTTTGGAAGGTGCTGTTTAAGGAGCCTTGGTGTGTTACTGCAGTTTATCATTACTGGCACAGTACTGTCAAAAAAAGTGGTACCTTTAGTGTTTCAAAAAACAATCAGTGCACGCTGTACAAATTGATCTGAACCTTCAACAGTATGCCACACCTAGTGACAAAGATTCTCATTTCCTGTTCAACACAATAATTTAATAGACAACCGATATAATTTGTGAACAAAATAAAGTGAACATTCCTCCATTTCTGCCTAAGTATTACTTTACCCCAGATAGCCCTGTACTTCTGCTTTTCAACATTTTATTAATGTTGGACTAAACAATCAGCCTTCAAATAATCATCCTGTGTAGATAAAGCACAAAATGACCAATAAATATCTGCACAAATGTGGTATCCAATAAAGCAGCCCCATTTCCATGGAATATATACCTTTACACACTAAGTTGTGCACAAAGCTACACAATAGAATATTGAAGCTCATTCAAAAAAACATAATAGTTCATTTCCTCATTTGTATGCAATTAACATCAACCAAATTCAGTCTCAAAAAGCAGATGTGCATAAAGCTATTGACCTCCACAGTTTCAAATAGATACAGAAACTGACTTCTATAAATGTGCATCATGGTCTTCATTTTAGTTTTAACTATATTCAGTTATAACACAAACTTTAAGCAGGTAACATTCAAGAAACTGAGATCATTTGCATTTAAAATGGTGCTGAGGTGGAGATGGTCAAGAGCTTTAAGATTCCTGGGAGTAAATATCAGTAACAAGCAATCCTGGTCCACAACGTCAATGTTACAGTTAAGAAAGAAAACCAACATCTCTACTTCCTCTGAACGCCAAGGTAATTCAGCATGTCCACAATGACTGTTGCCAATTTGTATACCAGAGAATGCATCCCAATGCATCAGAGCTTAGTATGGCAGCTGCTCAGCCCAAGACCACAAGAAAGGACAGAGTTGTGGAAACAGTCCATCATGAAAACCAGCCTTCCTTCCAGTGACTATATTTCCCACTGGGGTAGAGTGACAGCGCAAGGAAGGTGGAGAAAGTTTTTTTAAAAAATCACACAACACCATGTTTATAGTTCAACAGGTTTAATTGGAAGCACTAGTTTTCGGAGCACTGCTCCTTCATCAGGTGGTGTTGTGTGATTTTTAACTTTGTACACCCCAGTCCAACACCAGCATCTCCAAAAGGTGGAGAAAGGGAGAGAAACTGCACTAGAGAGCAAGTTTGTGAAAGAGTCATAAGGCATGGTCAGGTGACACAGAAACCATTTTAACTTAGCCTTACGGGTTTTTTAAAATTACTTTTCACCCACGAAAATCTCAGGTATTAAAGTCAAATGATGAAAGCTGAATTTTGAATAGTACATTTTCACTTTGATTCCAAAATAAGAGTAATGAGTCAAATGTCTAATCAAGTGACTCTAGGAATTAGAATTCAAGAATTTTTGTTACATCAGGAATCCACATAATTCAGACTGCACACACAATACCAGTCAACCTTGTGAATTGTCAATGTATATTTGAGAACAAATTTTTGGAGTAACAAGCCACAGATGCACGCACTTCGCTGTCACTTCATAAAACCATTGAATCAATTATTTGCCTGCCACTGAAGACAAACAAGTCTTGACACCTTAAAAGGTCGTAAGAACTGAACGAGATTACAAGACCACTCCATTTATGCTATTTGGCTTGAAAATTAGTTTAAGCTAATAGCACCTATATTTCTGTTTGGCATCACAGGATTGGCTTTGAAGCTGCTTCTTGCCTGTCTGTATTATGTGACCAAATCTCATATTTTGGAGTAGCCTCTCCTGTTTCCAAACCCAACTTCCTGCTTTGACTTGGAGTTTGGGGAAAGTGAGGTTTCCGAGCATGGTGGCAGAACAGGCATTCACGGTAAAAATAGGCTGGGTGCCTCAAACAGCTACAAAAGTTTTCTTCTTAAAGTTAGAGGAATGTCTATTAAGAAGCTTGAGGAGTAGCCTCAAGACACCAGACGAAGACTCAAAAGTTCTCAGATCCACAAGAGAGACAGTCTGACATATTGACATTTGATGTATCATTCCCAAATGATAGAATGTTAAGTGTTAAGTTTTGCTGCTTGATAAGATTTGCCGCTTTACCCTTCAAATTAGTGATTATCTTTTCAACAGCCTGGTCATTCTCAAGATTTTCACACTTTAGGATTTAACATTAAGTTCAAAAATTTGTTGTAATATCGCAACAATTTTTTTTCTGATGGTCTTAAGAAACCAAGTACACCATTTAAATTGGTTTTAACAGGAAAATGTGATAATTTGTGATTCACAATCAATTTTCAAGACATGTACAATTTTAATCACAGGCTTATTATATTAGCACATCTTTAGTTGAATATACAAGATTAACCCTCTCAAAATGGTTGTTCTTTCATATTAGGAAACTAGATATTTTGTTGATGTAACTAAATCAATTTTGGACAGCACTGACCCTTCCCCTAGGGTATTCCCTTCAAGATCATAGAAAAATAGTACTCAGGGCTTCAAACAGTCAGGGTTTGGTGACTTTAAAAGACATTTCTTCAGAGTATTGGTTACAAGTGCTCAAATTCTCTTTGAAGAACTTGAGATAGTGATAAAGTTGATGCTTGGAAAATAAAGTTACCTATTCAGCTCAAACCTCAACTAAGAACATTAAAAAACCCAAATTAAGCAAGTTATACCTTAATTAAACTTAATAAAAGCATTCACAAACCAACAAAAGCAACATATGCATGCAGATTTCTGATAGCTGAACAAGAATGTGCCCTGAATGGTTACTGTAAGTGAATAATTAATCTAATTGACATTTTAATATTGCACTTGATAAAGGATTATTAATTTAGCAAGGAGATATTAAATTGAAAGGATTATATGCAGGATACATAGCTCAATTTCCATCACTGTTCAATACAGATAAATATAGTGTCTGGAGAAATAGTTTTCAATTGTGCTCATGCTGCATCATTAGAAGGCTGCCGAAACAAAGTACAGCAAGACAATGCTTCTAACACTGATGTTGGCTGATCTAAATTTTCAGCTCTTCATTGTGTTTGCAAAGGAAATCTAAAAGAATTAAAACAGCTTTGTACATAGTCTTTCAAGTTGCATCTATAATCAGATGATTAACAATTGTTTATGTGAATTTGCATATATTCAGAAACAACATTCCTTAAAACTCGACCTTCTCCATGTTAAGACAGGAGACGTGCATTGTGTTTACAAAGCTAATTACTTCAGCTCCACGCACTCAACATCACAACACAGTAAATTATTATCAATATATTGGGACCACAGCAAACTTCCTTTCTGTCTAAATACAAACGGAAGTGCGATCTTACCTGGTCTTCCCATTATTTGATGGCAGCTCACATGAAGCTCAATTTTTTTTTCTGATGGTCTTATTAAACCACATGGAGGACAGAATTCACACATTACAAAAATCAGAATGGTGTGTTGCCTCCCTGGTGGCAGGATCAAAGATACCTCGGACAGGGTGCAGAATGTTCTCAAACGGGAGAGGGAGCAGCAGAAGACCGTTGAACACATTGGAACTAACGTCACAGGAAGGGAAAAGGATGAGATTCTGAAGGAAGAATAAAGGAAATTAGGAAGGAATTTAAAAAGGAGTTCTTCGAGGGTAGTACTATCTGGATTACTCCCAGTGCTAAATGGTAGTGAAGGTAGGAATAGGAGGATAGAGCAGATGATTGTGTGACAGTGGATGTGGTGCAGAGGAGAAGGATTCACATTTTTGGATCATTGGAATCTCTTCTGGGATAGAAATGATCTGTGTAAGGGTGGATTGCATCTGAATTGGAAGGGGACTAATATACTGGCAGGGAGATTCGCTAGACCTGCTCGGAATGATTTAAGTCAGTTAGGTGATGCAGGGGTGGGGGGCCAGGGCAAGATAGTGAGGAGAGAGATCAATCTGAGACTAGTACAGTTGGGAAAGGATCAAGTCAAACAGTCAGGGCAGGCAGGAACAAAGCAGAGAACAAGGTAGGACTGATAAATTAAACGAGAACAAGGTAGGACTGATAAATTAAACTGCATTTATTTCAACGCAAGAGGCCTAACAGGGAAGACAGATGAACTCAGGGCATAGTTAGGAACATGGGACTGGGATATCGTAGTATTTACAGAGACATGGCTCATTGATGGACAGGACTGGCAGCTTAATGTTCCAGGATATAAATGCTACAGGAAGGATAAAAAGGGGGGCAAGAGAGGATGAGGAGTGGCATTTCTGGAAAGGGATAATGTTACAGTTGTACTTAGGGAGGATATTCCTGGGAATACATCCAGGGAAAGTTATTTGGGTGGAACTGAGAAATAGGAGAGGAATGATCACCTTATTGGGATTGTATTTCAGACCCTCCCAAAAGTCAGTGGGAAATTGAGAAACAAATTTGCAAGGAGATCTCAGTTAGCTGTAAAAATAATAGGATGGTAATGGTAGGGGATTTTAACTTTCCAAACATAAATTGGGACTGTCATAGTGTCAAGTGTTCGGATGGAGAGGAATTGGTTAAGCGTACAAGAAAATCTTCTGATTCAGAATGTGGATTCACCTACTAGACAAGGTGCAAAACTTGACCGACTCTTGGGAAATAAGGCAGGGCAGGTGACCGAGGTGTCAGTAGGGCAACACTTTGGGACCAGTGACCATAATTCTATCAGTTTTAAAATTGTATTGGAAAAGGAAAGAACGGATCTAAAAGTTGAATTTCTAAATTGGAGGAAGGCTGATTTTGATGACAAAAGGTGAGAACTTTCAAAAGCTGATTGGGGGAAGATGTTCGCAGGTAAAGGGATGGACGGAAAATGGAAGACCTTCAAAAATTAGATAACTAGAGTTTAGAGACAGTATGTTGCTGTTAGGGGACATGAGATAACTTTGGTAAATAGGGTTACGGAGAATCCAAAGGGGGTTTACAAACACATTAAGGACAAAAGGGTAACTATGGAGAGAATAGGGCCTCTCAAAGATCAGCAAGGCAGCTTTTGCGTGGAGCCACAGAAGATGGGGGATGATACTAAACAAAGTATTTTGTATCGGTGTTTACTGTGGAAAAGGACATGGAAGACGTCTGAAAACAGATGGTGACATCGAGAAAAATGTCCATATTACAGAGGAGCAAGTGCTGGAAGTCTTAAAATGCATAAAGGTGGATAAATCCGCAGGACCTGATCAGGTGTACCCTTGAACTTTGTATTCTGGAAGCTAGGGAAGTGGTTGCTGGGCCCCTCGCTGAGATATTTGTATCATTTATCGTCACAGGTGAGTGCCAGTAGACTGGAGGTTAGCTAATGTGGTTCCACTATTTAAGAAAGATGGCAAGGACAACCCGGGGAACTATAGGCCAGTCAGCCTGACATCGGTGGTGAGCAAGTTGGTGGAGGGAATCCCGAGGGTCAAGATTTATGCGTATTTGGAAAGGCAAGGACTGATTATGGATAGTCAACATGGCTTTGCACATGGGAAATCATGTCTCACAAACTTGATTAAGTTTTTTGAAGAAGTAACAAAGAGGATTGATGAGGGAAGGGGGTAGACGTGATCTTTATGGACTTCAGTAAGGCATTGGACAAGGTTCCCCATGAGAGACTGGTTAGCAAGGTTAGAGCTCTCAGAATACCAGGAGAACTAGCCATTTGGATACAGAACTGGCTCGATACTGGAAGATAGTGATGGTGGAGGGTCGCTTTTCACATTGGAGGCCTGTGACAGTGATGCACCACAAGGATCGGTGCTTGGTCCACTGCTTTTCATCATTTATATAAATGATTTGGATCTAAACATATGCGATATAGTTAACAAGTTTCAGATGACAACAAAGTTGGAGGTGTAGTGGACAGCAAAGAAGGTTACGTCAGATTACAATGGGATCTTGATCAGATGAGCCATTGGGCTGAGGAGTGGCAGATAGCATTTATTTAAATTAAACTCCATGTGTTGCATTTTGGGAAAGCAAATCTTAGCAGGACTTATACACTTGATAGTAAGGTCTTGGGGAGTGTTGCTGAACAAAGAAACCTTGGTGTGCAGGTTCATAGCTCCTTGAAAGTAGAGTCGCAGGTGGATTGGATAGTGAAGATGGTGTTTGGTATGCTTTCCTTGATTGGTCAGAGTATTGAGTACAGGAGTTGGGAGGTCATGTTGTGGCTGTACAGGATATTGGTGAGGCCACTTTTAGAACATTGCGTGCAATTCTGGTCTCCTTCGTATCAGAAGGATGTTGTGAAACTTGAAAGGGTTGCCAGGGTTGGAGGCTTTGAGCTTTAGGGAGATGCTGAATAGGCTGGGACTCTTTTACTTGGAGCATTGGAGGCTGAGAGGTGCCCTTTATAAAGGTTTATAAAATCATGAAGGGCATGGATACGGTAAATAGACAAGGTCTTTTCCCTGGGGTGGGGCAGTCCAGAACTAGAGGGCATAAGTTTAGGGTGAGAGGGAAAAGATAGAAAAGAGACCCAAGGGGCAACGTTTTCATGCAGAGAGTGGTGCGTGTATGGAATGAGCTGCCAGAGGAAGTGGTGGAAGCTGGTAAAATTACAACATTTAAAAGGCATCTGGATGGGTGGATATAGGAATAGGAAGGGTTTGGAGGGATACAGGCCGGGTGCTGGCAAGTGGGACTAGTTTAGGTTGGGATAGGTGGTCAGTGCGGACAAGTTGGACCAAAGGATCTGTTTCCGTGCTGTACATCTCACGCTGCTTTCTCAAAAGAATGTTGATGTCAAAGACAAAAAGACCAATCACCAGGAAGTTTTTATGCCAAGAATCCTACAAATTGCCAAATTATATTTGAACTGGGAGCTTAAAAATGGTCACCTCAAAACAAGCCGATTGAAACAAGGCTTTTTCAAAATGGAGTCATTTATCACACACACACCAACCTACACACATACATTTATAGCATGTCTTGTTTCTTGTCTTATTCAAAGTTAGGCCCAAATGTTGAATCAAGTGAGCTTTGTAGACAAATACGGAGGAACATACAACACAAGGGGCCAATGCCTTTCAGAGGATTACAGCGGTGAGACCATTTCATTGCTTCTAAGCACTATTACAATTATTTTATGATGCTTCTCGCTTGCAGATTTACAGAATTTGAATCTAGTTTTTTTTTGGGTGTTCCTCCAATTAAAATGACTCTATTACAAAGCAAATTGATAAAATGAAGTTCGTTAGCTGTCTCTAGCCAAAAGGCTAAGGGTTTGTCTAAGAGGAGGTTTGGACTGGAACATAAATTAAGACCTTGACTCACTAACAAGACCCATTTCAACCTGACTAAATCTGGAGAACAGTATAATTATAACATAAGTGATAGCTTCCAATTAATATTTCAATGGTACATGAATGCTGGATCTTATGTTGTAATATCACAATGTCACTCAGTTTCCAAAGCTGTGAAAAGTTTGAGATGTAGATAAATTACAAACAAAAATTAGACCGTGATTTGTTCAGCATTGTGGACAATGGGCAGCTTCTTTTTGATTTGAGTTAACAGTTAAATAGGTTTAATGGCTCAAGACTTTGATTTGATATCTTCAAGACAATGCCTTCAATGAAGGCAGTTAACCATTTTAACCAAAAAAATACATAAGACTTCAGAAAAGATTGGTGTTTGCTTGTGTATTCTTTACAAACATGTTTTTACGAAGACACTTGACTTATTCTTTGACAGACTGACTTAAAACATAGCAAGACCATACTCCCTAAGCAAGCCGTGTCTGCAAGACTTCAGAGCCAACCATGCATCATTGATGACTTGATCACACCAGCCAGAACATCAGAGCAACAGACTGCAGAACATTTAAATTTCATCGTTTTTTCCTTCAAGTATAACATATTGACCAAAGCCTTTCATTTTCTCCTCACAGAAAGTCAACCTCTGCAAAGAAGTGAGTGCACATGGTTTGTAATTTTTGAAGATACTTATAACAAGAAATATCTATCCTTCCATATTACTAATTGGATATGTAATGCAATATTTGCATCTTTATTAAATGACTTTTGATTTGATAATAAACCAGTAATTGTGTTTACTGAGGAACATAGTTAAAGGATATTATTTAAAACCAAAGGTATATTAGACAATCATGTTAGTAACTTGAAAAAATATTTTTCTTTTATGTTGCAACTTTTGGGTAATGGGACAAGATCAACAGTGCACTCTCCCAGCTTCACAGTCATAACAATGTCAAATATGTTAATGTTATCTATTCAATGTGGACAAAAGAGCTGAATGCTAGAAGAGACAGTAGAAATATTGTTCTTAAAAAGCAGATAACATCTGAGAAGGTGTATGAAGGATCCTGACTAAAGTTGAACTGAATGCTGACTGGGAGGCATTTCACTGGTTAAAATCATTCCTACCACAAAAAGAATATTGCCTTTATTAGAGATCAGTGATCTCAGGCCCACTACATAGGTGCAAGAGCTCCTCAGGGATCATCTTTAGCTGCTTCATTCAACAGCCTTTCCTCTACTACAAGATCAGAAATGAAGATGTTTACTGATGGTTGCAGAGTTCAGTTTGATTCACAATTCCCCAGATTCTGAAACACTCAATTTTTCAAAAAAATACCTAAACCATATTCAGACTTAGATTGAAAACTGGCAAGTAATATTCATAGCTGAAAATGTGTCGCTGGAAAAGCGCAGCAGGTCAGGCAGCATCCAAAGAACAGGAGAATCGACGTTTCGGGCATAAGCCCTTCTTATGCCCGAAACGTCAATTCTCCTGCTCCTTGGATGCTGCCTGACCTGCTGCGCTTTTCCAGCAACACATTTTCAGCTCTGATCTCCAGCATCTGCAGCCCTCACTTTCTCCTCGAAGTAATATTCACACACAGAGGTACCAAGCAATGAACATCCCCAACAAGAAACAAGTGTTTTCCTTGACATTCCATCACAGTTCGATTGTTAAATTCCACCACAAATTCTGGATGTTAACTAGGAAATTAACGATACCAACCACATACTGTAGCTGTGAGTACAGCTCATAAGCTGCATATTCTGTATTGTGACTCACCCAACTCCACCGAGCCTTTCTGCCATCTTCAAGGTGATATCCAGGAGAGTGATGGAATACTGTCCACTTCATAAGGAGTGCAGCTCTAATAAAACTCAAAGCTCAACACCACAGAAGTAGCTGGCTTGATTGGCATTGTTTACACTACCCTAAACTTTCAACTCTCTCAAACCAACACCTCCAAGATCCCCTTCGAGTCACACACCATAATTTTCAAATCTAAACACCTTTATTGTTTCTATGTAAAAATCCTCTAACTCACCACCCAACAGCACCTTCGGGACTATCCTCACCATATGCAATATAGTAGTTCAAAACAGCAGCTAACCTTCACTTCCAAACCTGTCTAAGAATGTACAATAAATGCCGGCGTCAGTGATACCTGTGTTCTATGTATTAATAAATACTCTTTTAAAAACATCTGGCCGGTGCATGAATGCTTTAGTTTAAATCAGAAACTGGATGCAGCAAAGCTGTGCCACATGTTTTTTACAAGAGAAAGTTCAGTAAAGAAGCATGTAATAGTTCCATGGACAAGGCAAGTTACATGAAAATTTATTGTTAGCTATCCTAGTTTTGGTGTCAGAAACCTAATACCAGGCAGCCCTTGTTGATCCAATAAAGAGTAATATACAACCGATTTCTACTTTGTCCCTTTGTTCCTGTAATTCACATTTCAAAGATTCTTCTGCACTTGACATTCAGGCCAAAACTAATAACTCTGAGATAACACCGACACATTAGATATAGCTTCAATTCTACTCAGTTTTACATTCCATGATCCCTTGCAGCTAGTTCATAAGCACAATCAGGAGAGGGTTTTTTAAAATTTTAATCCAGAATATAAACCATGAGACAATTGGGAGCATCATGAAAATAAGCATCTATTAGGAGGACAGAAAACACAAAAATAATTATGACTATCACTATATTCTCAGTTGGAAAAAAATTTTTGATTGACTTGAGGAGGATGATATTTCTAATTGCAGCTAATTAAGGTTAGGTACAATTGTTTCTCCCAGCAAGGTGTTTAATTCTGTTATAATTGTGACTAAATTCCAACCAAGATATGAAAATTATTCTCCTGTTCAATTCATAATGGAGGATGAAATTCTGTGCTAAATTCTCCAAAGGAAACTTTGACTTAATTAGCTTTAACTAGTATATTGTACTATATTTTAAATTCCATCCATTTGTCACCATTACATTGAATGAAAACTGATGCTCTTATTTCAAGGGGGTTAGAGTAGAAGAGTAGGGAAGTCTTACTGCATTGTGGTGAGACCACATCTGAAGTATTGAGTGTAGTTTCAGAAAATATATTATTTCATTACAGGCAGTCAGAGCAGGGTCAATAGGATGATCCCTAGTAGGGAAGGATTATTCTATGAGCAAATGTTAAACTGATTGGGACATTACTCATTGGAAGTTAGAAGAATGAGAGGTGATCGCATTGAAACATATAGGATTCTTAAGGGACTGCTGAGGGGATGTTTGTCCTCATGGGAGAGTTTATGACCATAGGGCATAGTCCCAGAATAAAGGGGCACCAACTGAAGACTGAGACGAAGAAGAACTTCTCAGGGAATCGAATATCTTTGGAACTCCTTGTCACAGACATCAATGTTGGGTCTGAGTCCTTGTGTATATTTAAAGCTAAGATAGATAGATTCATTATCAGTGAGGGAATCAAAAATTATAGGCAAGGGCAGGAAAGTGGATATGAGAAGTGGCAGATCAGCCATTATCGTACTGGAAGAAAGGGCAGCTTCAAAGGGTCAAATGGCCTACTCCTATTGCTATTTCTTATGGACTTATGGTATTACATATACAAATAAAAAATGGTATAGACCCCAGAATAAATGGTTAAAATATAAACCTTGAAATTAATAATGACAATGTACAATCTACAATGGAGGTCAGAGTATTCTAGATGGATTAACAAAGATTAACAAAGTCACCTTACTCACCTATCTTGCATGGAAAAGACAAAATGATAATCTAGAATGGGATAACAGCAGAACAGAGATTTATAGTCATAGTTGCATTCATTCATTAATATCTGAATGGCAATTCCTTATAAGCAGGCTATATGTTATATTTTAACAGTGGTTCTGCAGTTATGGTGGCCTATTCCTTTAAGGTCAAAGGTACAACAGCTCATAGGGTAATTAGCTTTCTCTCTCACCTAATAACCAATGTCTTCCAAACTGGGTATTTCCCTTAGCAAACAGTAATTAAGCTAATTGAGCTTGGACAATTCTGAGCCTTAACGGCATAGGTCATATCGGCTAGCTTCATAGAATAGTTAAAAATCACACATCACCAGGTTTATTTGGAAGCACACTAGCTTTCGGAGCGTTGCTCCTTCATCAGGTGGTTGACATCCACCTGAAGAAGAAGCAGCACTCCGAAAGCTAGTGTTTCCGAATATAACTGTTGGACTATAATTTGGTGTTGTGATTTTTAAGTTTGTAAACCATTCAAACATGACCTCTGGAGCAGGTAGGTTTCAACCCAGGTCTCCTGGCTCAAAGGCACCGTCACTGCACCAAAGAAGCCCAAGAACTCAACACTTAAGACATTTTCTAATCAACCTGTTCACAGATATCGCTCCATACCGCTGGAGGAGGTGGGACTGAACTCTCTCTCCTGGCTCAAAGGCAGTGACAATATCACTGTGCCATAAGAGCACCAACTCAGCTCTCAGCACAAGAAGTGCAATGATCAGAACCTGCTCTCAATTAACTATGGAGGTGATCTGTTTTGAGTCTTAAAGAAATCTGCATTTCTAACTCTGACACTATCTGTTGAGCAAAATTAGGAAATCACTGATAGCTTGGATAGAGTACATCCCGAAGGAAAGAGACTCATAAGAGGTGTTTTGGAAGAAAGACTTCAAGGAGAAAGAGGGAGGGAGTATCAATTGAAGGAAATTAATGGCAAATGCAACAAAGAAATGAGGAAAGATTACTAAACCATGGATTAGCCTTTGGTGACCATGTAACATACTGCATGTAACAGTCTGAGGATTGTGCCATTGTAAAATGGCACATCGTCTGAATTATTGTGAGCAAAACCACAAAAGTTTACTGATACATATAAAAACCAGTCCAATTAATGTATGTCACCACACTCAAAACATCACACTTGCACCTGGCTGACACACCACATAAAATGTTGATTTTATGATATGTATGAAGAAAAACAGGCTCATAAATATGAAACTTTATTTGTTTTTAACAAATGCTGTGCACAACCAGACCACCAACTACTGAATTTATTGGTCCAGACCCTTCAGTCTCCAGATCGTCCATGAACAGATGTAAAACTGATGGTGGGTGATTGGACCTACACAATTCCTGATCCATGGGAATTGTTTGAGAAAATTGAATTTCCAATGAGCAACTCCCGTTTCTTGTGATGCAACACAACAGCTCAGTGGGAATCGAAGACTTCAGACAATTCTGGTTTATTTGCCTGGATAATAATAGACAGACACAACCTAATCTAACTCCTGGAAAACTATGCTACTGCTGCTCAACCCAGCCCCTCAATGACCACACCTACCCACAAATACCTCCACCTACCTGACCACCTCCCCACAAGCTCCCTTCACTGACTGACTCTCAGCCATCTACCGCGACCCTACCCACTCCTCTTGCACATCCCACTCTCCACCACTCACCTCACCAATCCCACCCTACCTAGTCACTCTCATTCATAGTGAATAGTTAAATTTAGAAGAGGACAGCTAATGACATAGAAAGGGACATGATTTATCAGCATCCCAACCCCTTCCCAATGCTACTTCACTACAATGGAGCTCTCTGTGGAACTGTTCACTCTGCATTTCATAAAGACAAAGGGGGTCAAAAGATCCAACCATCAGGATGCAGAGCACAGTGGCAATCCAAATCACCTTTTGCATGGAATCTTAACACAGAACCTAATGGTTTACAATTAACAATGTACTACTGTGTCCAGTCATACAGACAAATTAACATTTAATGTAAAATTTCCTGAGGATCAGAGAAAGAGCAAGTGCTTAAATAATCCCAATTTGTAGACGCTGGCCCCCAGAGAAGCATCGTACAGAAATATAATGGCATTATAGCAGTTGTTTTTTTTAAATAGCACTAAAATTTGCATATTTTATTTTACCCATAGTGCTTCAGCATACAACAAAAATGATGGAGTAATCCTCATACTCAGGATAAATGGGTATCCGATGGCTATTCAGTGTGCACGAGGAAAACATTCATTTCTACAAAGTTACCTTAAAAATATCACAAAAAAACCAGAGAGGTTCAAACAGAAGGCCGTAGCTAAGTTAAAATACATGCAGCCAGAGGCGAATTTGGCTGCAAAAGCTCACAAAAATGCAATCACAGGGGCAATGAAATTCTCCACTACATGGGAGAGACAAAGTCTGTGAGAAGTTACTCCTCCAATTAGAAATTCTGTCTTTCAATTCTGGCAATTATTGATTGCTTAGCTATATCCTATGCACAAAAAGCAAGATGAATCCAAGTTGCCCTATCAATCTACTCTTGATTGTCAGTGAAGGAAGGGCTCTCCAACTGTGCAATACATATATATTTTTATTGGAAATATAAACATGAAAAAAGGGAAGTTGGACTACTTTTCTGCAGAGAAGAATCAGTTGCATTTCTTCACAAATCAAAAGAAATGTGAGCTGTGTGGTCATTTAATGATTACACAAGGGTACATAATTTTGCTGGAAGATGGATTTTGATGTTTTTATATGGAACCAGGTGCCTTTGAAATAAAAACTGCCGAACAACAGGATTTGGACAGGTTAAGTGGAAGGTTACCATTGGCCCAAGGAGCAACTGAGACAAAAAATGGCCAGCAACAAGTAAAATCGCACACTTACGCTCTTGCTTTTTTTTTAAGTTAGGAATACAATACTCAAAGACTTTGGAGAAAAGAAAGAAAGAAAACTTCTAATTTAGGCCAGGTCCCAAGTCCAAGTGATGAGTTACCAAATTGAGAATTGCCATAGTTGACAACATAATATTATCTGCTAAAACAAGAACCGACTTTTGAAAAAAATCACCTCATTTTTCCTTCTTTCTTGAAGTTTGATCTATACACCATCTTTTCTTTGCTGTTTTCCACTCAAATGATCTATTTTGGTATATTGTGTCATGTCCAATTAACCATTGTGCATGCATGTGTATGTCGAGGGGGAAGAGTTTAAGTTTCCTTGAGCAATTTATTTGTTTTTGCCACATGCCAAAGGACAAATACTTGGTATAATAAGTTTTAGTTCCTTGTTCATTGATGAAACCTGAGAAGAGTTTCTTTTCTCTTAGGTAGTGGTCACAGTCAGGCATTAACCATCCTAGAGATTAAACTGGTCATATTTCATACTTGTGACGACTTGTGGAATATTGGAGCTTGATTTCCAATGCACTATTGTCACCAGGGATATGAAAACTGTGCTATCAAGTGGCACTTGCTCAGGAATAACCTGCTCACTGGCATTCTATTTGGCTTCCAACACATCACAATACAAACTCCTCTGAATAGTCTGTTAGGCTTAAGCATCTTCATCTGCTGCTTCAAAGACATTCCCTCCATAAGGTCAGAGGTACAGATAGTCAATAATGGTTGCTTGACACACAACTCAACAGATACTGAAACAGTCCCATGTGCACATGCAGCAAGACCTGGACAACACCTTGGTTCAGGCAGACAAGTGGACTGAAAATTTCAGTGTCGTGCACTGAAACTCAAGCCCCACTATTCCCAGAGTCACTATAAAGTTAAAAATTTTGAAAAGTGCCTCAAATTCCCAATATAGTTGTCTGTTAGACCCAGATTGCCAGAAAGCCATAGATCATTTTTAAAAGAATTACAATTTAAAACCAATAAACAGACTTAAACTACAGGTAAAAATAATGGGGTGGCACGATGGCTCAGTGGTTAGCGCTGCTGCCTCTCAGCGCCAGGAACCCGGGTTCGTTTCCTGCCTCGGGCAACTGTCTGTTTGGAGTTTGCACGTTCTCTCAGTGTCTGCGTGGGTTTCCTCTGGGTGCTCCGGTTTCCTCCCACAGTCCAAAGATGTGCAGGTTAAGTGAATTGGCCATGCTAAATTGTCCATAGTGTTAGCTGGATTAGTCATGGGTAAATGTAGAGGAATGGGTGGGTTGCTCTTTGGAGGGTTGGTGTGGACTTGTTGGGCCGAAGGGCCCATTTCCAACTGTAGGGAATCTAATCTAATGAAACTTTGGCATATAACTAATAATTAAAACTCTTACTTTCTTACAAACTCCCCTTTACAAATAAACAGGAAGAAAAAAAAGCGAAAGACTGGGAAGATAGTGCACCAGGTCCTATTCACAGGATCTGCTGAGATGCTTCTTTTGATCAGAACACTGCTTCACAACCTTCCTTCTCAGGATGCTTTGTCTCATTTACAGGAGGCACAGGATAACTGATTCACACTTCTAAAGGTCTCTGATTTATTAATTACAAGTGATAGCTTATAACAGCTGAAGGAAAGCTAAATAATTTTGTTTTCAGGCTTAAAATGGGTTTCGCTGCAGAAAACAGAACAGCTTGGGTTTGTAGAGATCTGATGGCTTTTCACTATCTTGTTCAGTTACCTGAGAACCAGCCATACAGCTGTTGGTAGGCAGAAGAACTCTGTCATCAATAACTGGTCACTAGTCCAGAAACCAATCAGCTACTTGCTGCTGGCTGCATCTTCATTTGTACACCGCCTTTGTCTCAAGCTGATCTGTTAAGCACCTACTACTTCTGGAACCAGCAGCAGTGTAAACACTATTTGCAATGAACATCAGGTTACGTACTTTCCAAAATGAGCAGGAATCCCTCAACAATCCTTGGTTTTTAAAACAGTTATTTTCTGGTTGTAGCCCACAAATCAAAAATACAGATAAGTAAAAGTCTTTACATGATAGCTGGATAATATCTAGGTTTGGGCTGACAAGAGGCAGGTAACATTCACACCACACAAGTGCTGGGCAATGATCATCTCTGACAAGAGATAATCTAACCATTGCTCCTTGACGTTGAATGACAATGCCAGCACTGAATCCCCACTAACAATATCCTGGGGATTACCGATGACTGGGGAAACTAAACTGGACCAGCTATATACTGTGGTTACAGAAACAGATCAGAAGCTTGAAATTCTATGGCAAATATCTCACCTCCTGTCTCTCCAATGTGTGTCCACCATACATCTCCACAAGTGATGAAATACTTGTCTCAATGGGCACATGTTCAACCATAGATGGAAATGTGTTGCTGGAAAAGCGCAGCAGGTCAGGCAGCATCTAGGGAACAGGAGAATCGACGTTTCGGGCATTAGCCCTTCCGAAACGTCGATTCTCCTGTTCCCTAGATGCTGCCTGACCTGCTGCGCTTTTCCAGCAACACATTTCCATCTCTGATCTCCAGCATCTGCAGACCTCACTTTCTCCTCAAACATGTTCAACCATACTCAAGCAGCTGAACAAAACATCATGCTAGATTGAAACCTCATCCACCACCTTCATGCCCGAGGCACACTAGTCTCAGTGTGCATCATCTGTTATATACACTGCAGTAACTCACCAAGACCACTTGGGTGGCACGGTGACACAGTGGTTAGCACTGCCGCCTCACAGCGCCCGAGACCCGGGTTCAATTCACGGCTCAGGCGACTGACTGTGTGGAGTTTGCACATTCTCCCCGTGTCTGCGTGGGTTTCCTCCGGGTGCTCCGGTTTCCTCCCACAGTCCAAAGATGTGCAGGTCAGGTAAATTGGCCATGCTAAATTGCCCGTAGTGTTAGGTAATAAAGGGTGGGTGTAGGGGTATGGGTGGGTTGCGCTTTGGCGGGTCGGTGTGGACTTGTTGGGCCGAAGGGCCTGTTTCCACACTAAGTAATCTAATCATCTAATCTAATCTAATCACTTCATACCATCTTCCAAACCCATGACCCCTATCACCAATGAAACCATGGGCAGAAGAGGCATGGGACCATCATCACCTGCAGATTTATTCCAAGCATGGGACCATCCTGACTGGGTCATAAATTTCTTTTCCTTCACTGTTGCTGACCCAAAATTCTACAACTGCCTCTGTAACAGGGCTCTGAGTGTTTCTGTTAGTGAGATAGAGAAGTGGAGACCTGCAGGAAAGCATTATACACTGGGGTCTGCGCAACCAAAGACATGGCCACCAGCACATATGTTAAAACAAAGGCAATGTCCAATTTAATTCTATTGTCAGGGTCCAAAAATTAAAGCAACTTATAACTGAATTACAGCTAGATGATTCCATGGGAGAAGTGATAAACACAAGAAAAGTGAGCTAAGCAGGGTGTCGGGTCAGGTTGGGCCAAGGAAGGAAGTAGAAGACGTGAGATGCCCGGACACTAAGTAAATTCTCAGTGAATTGAACTGCTTAATATTGGCTTGCAGTGTGTACATTCATATCTAAAGGAGGAAATCTGAACAAAAAAAATTATCACAAATACATAAGTTAATGTTACTTTGTCACTGTATTACCTAAAATTAGGTCAAGAAATTATCAAGATGTTAAATCTCCAACAATAAAATAGATTGTTACTCTTGCCACACTGTGAAGATTTATTCATTACAATTAACCTGTCAAAAATGAAAAAGTAAAAACAAATTTTGATTGCACAGTATACTCAGCCATATTGCATTGGTGTCAGAAATATTTCCACAGACATTGTGAGCAGCTGCCTTTGGCATTGCTCATGTTAAGAAGAGGACTTGTACCAGTCTCAAAATGTTAACTTAGCTCAATGGTCATGATGAGGTGCCAGTGTTGGACCAGGTTGGACAAATTAAAAATCTCACAACACCAGGTTATAGTCCAACAAGTTTATTTGGGAGTACTAGCTTTCGGAGCCCTTTTCCTTCATCAGGTAGCTACCTGACAAAGGAGCAGTGCTCCGAAAGCTGCTGTTATGAGATTTTTAACCTTGGCTCAGTGATAGCATTCTCACCTCATCAGAAGGTTCATATCCCATTCCAGAGAATTAAGCATAAAAGGTGATACTGCATTGCATTGCGAGTGTGCCACACCTTGGCAGAAGAGTAGTTATTATTCAGGAAAGGCCATTTCATTTGCCTGTGAGATGTAAGTAGAAAACCCCATGGCACTATTTTAAAAGAATCAGGCAGTCACTATCATTTCCTGGCCAATATTCATTATTTGTCCCTCAAAAACCACTAAAACAAAGCACCTGGTGATTTATCTGTGCTGTTAGGAAATCTTGCCACAAAATTCATTGTATATTTGCCAACATTGCAACAGTGTCTACTATCTTTCAAAGCTCTTTAAGCCTGTAAAGCACTTGAGGAAATCCTCTGGTTGTGAAAAATGCAACATAAATCAAATCATATGATCATCAATCAGCCTCATAATGCACAATACATAACCCAAAGTAAAACTGTTCTGTACCTCCTTACCACTAAGACATATTTTAAAACAAAACTAGCCTCAAATTCCATTTATTCCACAAGAAACACTGCAAATTGAAATGTTCATTTTCAGGCTCCAGCAGAGGCATATTGCATTGTTTTCTTTCAAAAATACAGTGTAACAAAGAATGTTGCCAGAAGACAGCTGATGTGCCACTTTGTGTCGATTTACTGACAACACAATTGGCACACTTCAATACTAATACTTCTGAGCTGCAATCTAAAACTAACTAGTACATGCTAATGGGGAGAAAGTGAGAATGGCAGACGCTGGAGATCAGAGTAGAAAGTGTGGTGCTGGAAAAGCACAACAGGTCAGGCAACATCCAAGAAGCAGGAGAAATCGACCTCTTGGGCAAAAGCCCTTCACCAGGAACGAGGCTGAGAGCTGAGGGAGTGGGGGTAAGGTAGCTGTGAGTGCAATAGGTAGATGAAGCTGGCGGTAATGATGATTGGTCGTGGAGGAGAGTGGAGCAGATAGATGGGAAGGAACTTGAACAGGTAGAACAGGTCATGAGGGCAGTGCTAAGTTGAAAGGTTGGAAATGGGTTAAGGTAGGGAGATGGGTAATGAGGAAACTGGTGAAATCCACATTGATGCTGTGGGTTTGGAGGGTCCCGAGGCAGAAGTGGGAGGGAGTGTTGAAGTGGTCAGCTGTCCTTGCTGCAGTTGGAAGGGAGGGGTTCAAGGGCAGAGGTGCAGGGAGTGGATGACAATGCACTGGAGGGCATCAACCACCACGTGGGAGGGGAAGTCACAGGTCTTTAAAAGGAGGCCATTTCTTTACGTAAAGCGGATAGGGATGGGAGGAAAACCCACCCCCCCACGGCTGACCACTTCAACTTCCCCTCCCACTCCACCAAGGACACGCAGGTGCTGGACCTCCTCCATCGCCACTCCCTTACCAATTGATGCCTGGATGAAGAAAGTTTCATCTTCTGCCTTCGGACCCTCAAACCCCACAGCATCAATGGGGATTTCAACAGTTTCCTCATTTCCCCTCCCCCACCTTATCCCAGTTCCAACTTTCCATCTCGGCACCACCCTCATGACATGTCCATCTTCCTTCCCATCCATGTGCTCCACCCTTCTCTCCAACATATTACCATCATTCCCACCTGCATCTACCTATCATACTCTCAGCTACCTGATGAAGGGCCCTGTCCCAAAACGTCCATTCTTCTGCTCCTCGGATGCTGCCTGACCTGCTGTGTTTTTCCAGCAACACACTCTCAACACTAGTACATGCTAATATCTGAAGTTCTCTAATTAAACACCAATTGATGTCACCTTTTGTTTATGTAGCCCAATAAAGTCACAATCACAAGACAGAAAGAAGCTTGCATTTTCTAAGTCTCAGATATAAAACAGATATTTACTGACAATAAATGTTAGATTTGCAGGCAACTGAATTGAAAATTTGAGCCAGTTAAGAGCATAACTGAACACAAAACGAATACAGAGATGGAAATGTGTTGCTGGAAAAGCGCAGCAGGTCAGGCAGCATC
>NC_057715.1:64645129-64651906 GCF_004010195.1 Chiloscyllium plagiosum | reverse complement strand
GCTCTTCCTCCAACCGTCGTGTTGTTGTGGTCTGGTGATGGAGGAGTCCAAAAACCTGCATATCCTTGTGGGCGCAAGTCTTGCACCTCCTGCGGTTGCAGGGGAAGGTGCGGGGAGTGGAGGTTGGGTTGGTGGGGGGTGTGGATCTGACGAGGGAGTCACGGAGGGAGTGGTCTTTACGGAATGCTGATAGGGGAGGGGAGGGAAATATATCCTTGGTGGTGGGGTCCGTTTGGAGGTGGCGGAAATGGCGGCGGATGATGCGCTGTACATGGAGGTTAGTGGGGTGGTAGGGGAGGACCAGTGGGGTTCTGTTCTTCAAGGACCGCAATTTCCCCCCCGACGTGGTCGACGATGCCCTCCACCGCATCTCTTCCACTTCCCGATCCTCCGCCCTTGAACCCCGCCCCTCCAACCGCACAGCATCTGCAGACCTCACTTTCTCCACAAAACGAATACACCCAAAGAAGCATAAAATGACAGGAATCATGCAGTTTATAAAAAGCAGTGAGATGGTCACTATCCTCTATGAATTATAAAAGTATAAACCAAATTCATAGAATATCAACAACATTTTTATAGTGACTGCCTTGAAATTTTTTCTTATAAAAATAATGTTTGTTACATAATGGAAATTATAAAAGTACATTTAAAACAAATGATTCAATGCAATAAAATTTAAAAATAGCAAAGTAAATTCAAAGCACTTCTCCAGCCAAGTCACCGACCATAGACCAATGGATCAGTCAGAACCGCAGAAAAACACATATCAACATCAACTTGAAGGTATAAACACAGTAGCAGCCTTGAAGTCCCTTGCATGCACCAATTTCTAGAATTAGATTGATAATAAGACTGCCTATTCACAAAACAGCGCTGACTGCAATATTGAGATTAAATTATTTTTTCCAAGATAACTGGAATTGGTTTGGCATAAATACCAAACCATGCATGAAATACAACTTAATAACAGCAACTTAAAATTCTTCATTTGTTCTTTAATTTTTACTCTAAAATCTCAACAAAAGGATAATAAAAGATAATCCATTGCTGCTCTCTAGTAAAGACAAAGACTTGCATCTTTCTAGGATAGCTGCATAAAATAAAATTAGAGTGAATTGATTTCAGGTAGGGAAAGCAAATATCAGAAATTATTGCTTTGTCTGTCATGTTGAGATTTACATGACATTTGAATTGCTTATTTCAAACAAAACTGTTAACTCCTAAATGGAATCCTTCAGAACCAGAGGTGAGATATCAAAGGCAGCTACGTTTGTAAATTGGTAAACCATAAACTTGACATTTAACTAAATGCAACAAAATTACCCTTCTGAAGAATTCACCATGTTAGTACATAAGTAAATATTGAACATTGCCTTAACCACCTTTTGAGAAATGAGACACGATACCTCACTCAGGAAAGGTGGAATTTTGCAGCAAGCTCCAATAGTCAATAAAGTAAGTTATGCCTGCACAGCAAAGAAAAAAAAAATTATTGTCAATGCTGCAGGTTTGCTTACCAGTGGAGCTCCCACAGGGAAAAATGATCAGGCCTTTTCCAGTCTTACTATCTATACTCATGACCAAGATAAAGCAATGGGGGACATAATTTGTAATATGGAGATAGCATAAAGATTTATGCAAACTTTGGGAATGTGGCATAAAAAAAACTGTCATTAAATATTGATGTTTTTGAGGAGAGGACAACAGGACCATATTTAGCAAACATTCTTTAAGAAACAGAATATAACTCCGATGGTTAAAAAACCTCCAGCATGATTCATAAAAGAATCATTACTAATTTCACAAAGCTATAACTGTTGTCAATAGGTAATAGAACGGTATTCACAGCACTATTCATTGTGAAATGAAACACGTTATTCTGTCCTTGCACAAGGCCTTGGTTAGGTCTCAGTCAAAATACTGTATCCAATTTTGGTCAACCATCTGGTCAGTGATGCTGAAGTCTAAGATAATGAAAACACAGGGACTCAGTGCATCCTTGCAAGTAACTTTATTAAAAATAGGGCAGGGAGGACCAAGAATTAAACACATAAATTATGAAGGGGAAAAATCAGAATAGGTGATCTCTGGGATAAATTGCCAATCTGAGCATAACAGCTGATTCATAGTGCACCTTAAAGAGAGAACAGATTACTGACCATTCTCGAAGCAAGTAAATCATAAAACAAAATACATTAATGTGTTCAAATGTGAACATCTAGATTCATTCTAACCTTTTAACCAGGTGAGATCACAGCAACCCATCAAATCTAGCCCAGAAAGATGACACTTCGAGGATGCATCAATAATCCAGTTTTACCCAAACAAATGAAAAGAATCTAGCCCATAATTATCAGAGAAACAACTTACATTCATTTAAAAAAATGCAAAAATTCTTCCCAAGACACTCAGGAAAACATTGAAAGCTGAGCAAATACAATTTGAATAACTATTGATCTCTGCTGCACTCGTGCCATCATCTAAAAGTTGTACATTTGAATAGTAGTCATGATTTGGAGATGCCAGTGTTGGACTGGGGTGTACAAAGTTAAAAATTACACAACACCAGGTTATAGTCCAACAGGTTTAATTGGAAGCACTAGCTTTCGGAGTGCCACTCCTTCAATCACCTGATGAAGGAGCGTCGCTCCGAAAGCTAGTGCTTCCAATTAAACCTGTTGGACTATAACCTGGTGTGTGTAATTTTTAACTTTGTACATTTGAGTATATTCAGAGTGCAGACATAATAACTCCGGGTCATCCAAGAATCAGACCACTGCAAAAGAGGCCTTTCATAAACTTGGTTTCTTTATATCAAACATTTCTTTTGCATTCAAAAACATTCAACTCTTTGTAACATCTAAAACTGGTCACATACCTGGGAAGATTTTCCAAGGCTTCTGAAAAGGCTGCCCAGCAGAAATGCTCTTTCACTTCAAGACTCTGTCCTCTAATTTCTGTTACCATCAGTCATTCTCAGTTTGAAATTGATACTGTTGCTTTAAGTGCTTGTCAGAACTCCCTTCTCTTGATCCAAGTTTCAAGTACAGTGAATGACAGGTTTTTCTTCCTTCCTCTCAGCTCTCATTATCACTAGATATCCCATTACAGGTACTGACTCAGTCATTCTTTCCCCTCCATACTTTGTTACAGCTCATCCGACTCAGATTTTCTTTGCTTTTGCAATTATTAACCTTCTAAAACCCAAAGCTGGCAATCACCAGGTCACCACTTCTCCGTTTTAACTCATCTGGTTCCAGTTACTTTCCATCCGATTGGTGTTTCTTGTTTCTCCAGCATATACTGTATCATGAGCACTCATTTAATCCACGGTTCTTACTTAACATGGTCACTGATACCCTTTTGGCCTATCTTCACAAGCTCCTTCAGTTCAATACCATCGCTGTACTGCTCAGTTGCCTGGATTAGACATTTTGTACATTCCCCTTTCTCTCCAATTCATCACCGGTGAAAGCCTGGAGTGTGGTGCTAGAAAAGCACCTTCATCAGGTTTTTGCCAGAAATATTGATTCGCCTGCTCCTCAGATGCTGCCTGACCTGCTGTGCTTTTCCAGCACCACACTCTCGACTCTGATCTCCAGTCCTCACTTTCTCCACTGGTGAAAGCCCATTCAGTCACCTTGTTATTCCAGCAGGGAGCTTAAATACTTATGCACTTTTCTAAATCATTTCAAAAGTATTCTCAAACCATATCTTTTGAGCAAGTATTCAATCAACATTTCTAATTTCAATCTGTCTTGGCATCAGTGCCCCAACTGTACGCATTTTCAGAAGAAATTGAAAATGTTTTAATATGGAGGTGGAAAAATTAAATACAAATTTCATGCTTTTATTATACACAGATTTTTACATCAGAGTCCAAGGTAAATAATATTTACATAAATATTAGGAAATATCTGAACTAAAAAAAAGAGCTAGCAGGACAAAGCAGATCTATCAGGCTAGATTTCATATAAATGTTTTCCTTGCTAGGGGAGTGCCTTATAAATGCTGGCACTCTTTAGCATTCCTGAATCTCGAAGTACAGGCATCTTATGTGTACCATCTAAGAAGTCACAAGCTAAAAATTATGATGGAGGAAACTGAAGAAAACTCTAGCTGCTGCAGCAATCGGAGAGTATGTTTTTAATTATTTCACTAAATCAATATTAAAGTACTATGCCTTTTTAAACAGTTTTGAACTGGAATAAACCTTAGAGTTAATTCTCAGCTTTGTCTTCTAATTGAAAATAAAGCAATGTTTAAAACCTATAGAAAAATACACCAATTTATCAGAGGTATACAAACTTTTAGCTGAGTTTTAATTTAATGTTAAACTACAAATTTAATGTTAAAAAAAACAGCCTTCCTTCATCTTATCTCTGTTAACTATGGTTGGCCTTTGTGACAGGATGATATTGGCAGATTGTCCACAGTTATGCCTCCTCTTGGAGTAGTCTGATTTGGACTGTCCATGATGGTATGAGTGGAACATTAGTTCAAGTGCCTCTTAGCAAACAAGCAAATCAGCACCAAGATTTTCCCACAAAGTATCTCATTAGCTGCTGCTATTTTAGGTTAGCTGAGAGAATTCACTTACAGAAGTTGCTTCTTAGGGAGACAAAGAAAATGGATTGCCTTTGTTTAAACTAAGAACGACACTGTCTCACATCCATTGCCAGCTACAATTATATTCACTCATTGCTTGTTATATAGCTAATAACTGGAATAGTACTGAGTTTTAAATTGTAAAAAAACACTCCTTATACTTCATAGATCTGTGTCTAAGCAACAGGTATTAACAAATTTCAATGAATTGTTCAATAGATATTCTGTCAGGAACATTCCCTCCTATGTTTTGAAAGGCAGCATCTACCTTCAAAAAAATGCACTGTTCTTATCTGCAGAAGATATCCTTTGCAGGTACCTGCGAAAACAATACTATAAATCAACAAGAAAATAATAGAAACTAACTGATTCTCAACACTTCTTCAGTTTAAAAATCTCCAAATTTAAAATTTTTTGTCTCTTCATGTTCATCATTTCTTTGCTTGCTTGTAAAATTCAGGATAACAGCATTTATCACTAAAATCATCACATTAATTATATTAAAAATGATGTTTTCAATCACCTGGTAATAAATAGCATACTTTTATTTAAAAAAATACAACCAGCAGAAATGGATGTACTCCAAACAGCAGACCGATTATAGAGGGAATAAATTCGTCAAGGTGAGAACCCTACTTGTGGCAGTGAAACATAAGCAACAATAAAACCAATGTTTCAAATTAATCTAACAGAGAACATTTGCAATTAGTATCATCCCTGGTAAGAATTTTGAGATTGCATTTAATGCGTATTTGTTCTAATTAAAAACCCATTGACTTTGAAACAAAGTACTAGCAACAGCCAAACTACAATATGGGAATGATTCTGCTTCCTAAAACTCAGTTCCATTCAAAGGCTTTTAACAAGTGAACTGAACCCTGTAAAATGAGGCAAGATAAGCTCATTGTTGACTACAGCTGGAGTTTTTGTGTCTAATCCGTGTTAACGACAGCAAAATCCATTAGATTATCCTGCGGGTGATGATATGGTAGAATCTAACTGCCTAAGAGAGACACTACACTGTGTTGAGTAAACGAATAGCGAAAGAAAACTTCTAGTTGATTACCTTGCACTCAGAACATCAACCATTCTTTAGACCATTACAAATCACACAACACCAGGTTAGAGTCCAACAGGTTTAAATGGAAGCACTAGCTTTCGGAGCGCCGCTCTGCTAATGCTTCCAATTAAACCTGTTGGACTATAACCTGGTGCTGTGACACTTGTAACTTTGTACACCCCAGTCCAACACCGGCATCTCCAAACCATTCTTTAGACCAACACATTAAAATTAGCTGTAGTCAGTTAATGTTGACTTGTGAAATGATGGTTGCCACTTCAGTCAGGAATTTAAAGCCCTCTCGAAGGCAGTAATGCTGAATTGTAGTGATCACAAGGTCATACGATTAAAAGTCTTGTCCAATGTTACCATTTGTTAAAACGCATTTCAGTGCATCTTTGTTAGGGACAGGGGAGATTATAGTTCTCTGCTTGAAAACGTGCATGCATGAGAACTTAAAGTGAGGCCAGTGATACCTCACGATCAAAGCCTGACAACACAATATCTGGACATACAATCAACAGTCAACAATTTCAAGATAATTGTAAAAAAGAATTAATGAGTTCAGAAACTTTACACAAAATTTAAAATAATGATAGCTTGCTTGCGGTTTATCAATGTCACCTGTGCTGCCAAAGCCTTTGGTACTAGACAATATTGATTATTAAGGTGGTAAAAACAATGACTGCAGATGCCGGAAACCAGATTCTTGATCAGTGGTGCTGGAAGAGCACAGCAATTCAGGCAGCATCCGAGGACAGGCAAAATCGACGTTTCGGGCAAAAGCCCTTCATCAGGAATAAAGGCAGAGAGCCTGAAGCGTGGAGAGATAAGCTAGAGGAGGGGGGGGGTGGGGAGAAAGTGGCATAGAGTACAATAGGTCAGTGGGCAAGGAGATGAAGGTGATCGGTCAGGGAGGAGAGGGTGGAGTGGATAGGTGGAAAAGAAGCTGGGCAGGTCGGACAAGTCCGGACAGGTCAGGGGACCGAGTTTCTGGAGGTTAGAAGCTAGGATGAGGTGGGGGAAGGGGAAATGAGGAAACTGTTAAAATCCACATTAATGCCCTGGGGTTGAAGTGTTCCGAGGCAGAAGATGAGGCGTTCTTC
>NC_057715.1:64586306-64644781 GCF_004010195.1 Chiloscyllium plagiosum | reverse complement strand
GGGGTTGGGTCTGAGGGCGGGGGTGCGGGATGTGGATGAGATGCGTTGGAGGGCATCTTTGACCACGTGGGAAGGGAAATTGCGGTCTTTAAAGAAGGAGGCCATCTGGTGTGTTCTATGGTGGAACCGCTCCTCCTGGGTGCAGATACGGCGGAGGCGGAGGAATTGGGAATACGGGATGGCATTTTTGCAAGAGGTAGGGTGGGAAGAGGTGTAATCCAGGTAGCTGTGGGAGTCGGTGGGTTTGTAGAAGATGTCAGTGTCAAGTCGGTCATCACTGATGGAGATGGAGAGGTCCAGGAAGGGGAGGGAGGTGTCAGAGATGGTCCAGATAAATTTAAGGTCAGGGTGGAATGTGTTGGTGAAGTTGATGAATTGCTCAACCTCCTCGCGGGAGCACGAGGTGGCGCCAATGCAGTCATCAATGTAGCGGAGGAAGAGGTGGGGAGTGGTGCCGGTGTAATTACGGAAGGCACTGTGAGGCAGCAGTGCTAACCACTGAGCCAACGTGCCATCCCCTATGGCTGACCTATCATGATCCAAACAGCTACCCAGGTAGCCTGCCACGGTAGCCCTCTAAATTCATGACTTTCAAATATATATCCAGCTCTCTTTTGAAATCTCACACAGTATCTGCCTCCACCAGTCTCCCAGGCAATGCATTCTAAATCCTAATAACTCTGCATAAAGAATCTTTTACACACCTCACTCTTAGCTGTCTTGCTGACAACGTGAAATTGTGACCTCTAGTTACTGATATACTCAGAGGAAAACATATATCCTTCTTTACCCTGTCAAAGTTGTTCATAATTTTGAACATTTCAATATGGTCACATCTTAATTTTCTTTGCTCCAAGAATAAGCCCAATTTCTCTAATCTATAATTCCTCAATTCCGGTATAAGTTTCCTTTGAACTCTCTCCAAGGCTTAACGTCTTTCCCTATATAAGGTGCCCAGAATACTTCAAACGTAGCCTGACCAATGATTTGTAGAGGTGCAGGATCACTTTGCTTTTATCCGCAATGCCTCTACACATAAACTGAAGCCTTAACAACTGTTTCAACTTCCACAATCATTTTCAGAGAAGTATGCATGTGACCCATTCGGTCCCTATACTCCCCTCATTGAGCCTGTATTGTCTGTCCATGTTTCTTCAATCAAAATGCATTACCTCACATTTCTCTGCATTGAAATTCATCTGCCAGGTATCTGTCCATTGGTCAACTTGTCAACGTCCCTCTGCATCATCCTCACAATTCACTACTCTCCCTAGCTTAGTATCATTTGAAAATTTAGAGATTTTGCCTTCAATATCCAGCTCCAATCGTTTATGTAAATCAGAAAAGACAAGGGTCCCAACACTGATCTCCTAGGAACACAGAGTTTAACTCACCTCCATTCTGAGAAATGCTCATCTATATTGACCCTCTCTCTCCTACATTTAGCCAACTTTTAATCCATACTGCTAAAAGCCCATCAATTCCAAACATCTCTAATTTGTAAACCAACCTGCCATGTAGCACCACATCAATTGCTTTCTGGAAGTCCAAATATACAACATCCACAGCACTATCCTCACTCATTGAGTTACTTGCTGAGTAGACACAGGCAATGAAATTTGTCAGACATAACCTTCTCTTGACAAAGCCATATTGACTGTCTAGTATTAAGTTATTTTTCTCTAAGTGCATAATTTCCTTATCCCATTGTATGGCCTCCATTAGTTTGCCCACTATTTACATTAAGCTGACAGGTCTGTAATTAGATTAGATTAGATTACAGAGTGGAAACAGGCCCTTCGGCCCAACAAGTCCACACCGACCCGCCGAAGCACAACCCACCCATAACCCTACATTTACCCCTTGCCTAACACTATGGGCAATTTAGCATGGCCAATTCACCTGACATGCACATCTTTGGACTGTGGGAGGAAACCAGAGCACCCGGAGGAAACCCACGCAGACACGGGGAGAACGTGCAAACTCCACACAGTCGCCTGAGGCGGGAATTGAACCCGGGTCTCTGGCGCTGTGAGGCAGCAGTGCTAACCACTGGGCCACCGTGGGTTGTGGGCAGCACGGTGGAACAGTGGTTAGCACTGCTGCCTCACAGCACCAGAGACCCGGGTTCAATTCCCGCCTCAAGTGACTGACTGTGTGGAGTTTGCACATTCTCCCCGTGTCTGCGTGGGTTTCCTCCGGGTGCTCCAGTTTCCTCCCACAGTCCAAAAATGTGCAGGTTAGGTGAATTGGCCATGCTAAAATTACCTGTAGTGTTAGGTGCAGGGGTAAATGTAGGGGCATGGGTCTGGGTGGGTGCGCTTCGGCGGGTCAGTGTGGACTTGTTGGGCCAAAGGGCCTGTTTCCACACTAAGTAAGCTAATCTAATCTAATTATCCTTTGGTTATCCTTTGTCCCTTTCCAAAAAAAAAATGCTACATTTGCAAACTTCTAGCCCTCTCGAAAAGCCTTAAAATTTTCAATTAACTGCTCTGTAATTTGCTCCTTTACCTCACTCAGCAATTTGGGATACACCCAGCCAGACCATGTGACTTCTCTACCTGGAGTGTTGCCAACCTTGATACCATCTCTTCTTTATCTATCACCATACTGCTTAGTTATACAGTCATAAAGTCATGTAGCATGGAAATAGACCCTTCAGTCCAATTCATCTATGCCAACCTCCTAAGCATAAATACTCTGTAGTCCTATTTGCCTGTGTGTGGTCCATATCCATCTAAACCTTTCCTATTCATGTACCTGGCTAAATGTCTTTTAAATGTTGTAACTGTACCTGCAGCTATTCCTTCTTCTGGTAGTTCATTCCACATAAGAATCACCTTCTGTATGAAAAATCTTTCCTCTCACCTTAAATCTGTGCCCTCTAACTTTGGACTTCCTTAACTTGGGAAAAAAAGACCTTGGCTATTCACCTTATCTATGCCCTTCATGACTTTGTAAACCTCTGTAAAGTTACCCTTCAGCCTCCGACACTCCAGGGAAATCAGACCCAGCCTATTTAGCCTCTCCTTAGAAGTCAAACCCTCCAGTCTAAGCAACATCCTTGTAAATTTTTCAGCAGCCTCTTTGTTTTTATAGCATCCTTTTTACAGAAGGGTGACCAGATTTATATGCAGTATTCTAAAAGTGGCCTTGCCAATGTCTTGTACAGCTACAACTTGATGCCTCAACTCCTAAACCGTATTCAATGCTTTGACCAATGAAGGCAGGCATGCCAAATACCTTCTTTACCGCCCTATCTAAATGCAATGCCTTTTCAAGGAACTATGAACCTGTAATGCCCGAGGTCTCTCTGTTCAACAACACTCCCTCCATTAACTGGGCAAATCCTCACCTGGTTTTGCCTTACCAAAATGCAGCACCTCACATTTATCTTCATTCATCTCCATCTGCCTCTCTTCGGTCCACTGACCCACCTGATCAAGATCTCTTTACACTTAAATAACCTTCTTCACTGTCTTCTATACTATCAACTTTGGTCTCATCTGCAAACTTACTAACCATGCCTACTTTTATATTCAAATCATTGATATAAATGACAAACAACTGTAGACCCAGAACAGATCCTTGCAGCATACCACTGGGCACAGACCTCCAATCTGAATAACAACCCTCTACCACCTGTCTCCTACCATTAAGCCAATTTTGTATCCATCTCAACATATCACAAAATGGGAGAAACTCAGCATGTCTGGCAACATTGGTAGAAAGAGAACCTTCTGAGTCTAGAATGACTTCTTTACAACTGTTCAGAAATTCTGGAGTCATATCAGACTCAAAACATTACAAGTGCTGCCAGACTTGCTGAGTTTCTTCAACATTGTCTGCATTTGCTTCAGATTTCAACAATCAGCAGTAATTTATTTTTATGCAATCATGCCATGTTGCCTGCCAAAATTCCAAAACAAGTTGTCATCCTCCATAAGGTCTGCTTTTGCGAGGAGTGGCAGCTCAACCAGTAGACTGGTGTTTTGCTAAAAATTATTTTTAAAATGCAAACTAGGAAACTAGGTGGGACATATTGTTGTTAATCAAGGATGACATTTCTGTAGTACGTGGAAAAGACATTCGTTAAGGAAGTCAGGATGGAGAATCAGTTTTAGTGAAGATGAGGAACAGTAGGAGAGATATGTCATCAGTGGAAATGGTCCACAGGGTCCCCTAAGTAACCACAATGTTGGAAAGAATAGACAAGAAGAAATAATTGGGTGCTTGTGATAAGGGGATGTAATAATCCTGGGTGGCATTGTTCCATATATAAACTGGTAAAGTTAAATTGGCAGTAATTACTTAAATGAGGAGTTATTAGAATGCTCTCAAGATTGTGCTGCTCAAAGACATCATCTGAGATTGAGCACTGCTGGTTCTACAAACAAACAAACAAGGGACAAGAATAAGCTACTCAGCCCTCTGAGCCTGCTTCACTATTCAATAAGATTGCAGCTGACCTGATTTTAAACCAGAACTTTACAAACCTACATATCCCTAACAATTTTTCATCCCTTTCGTAATCAAAAATCTACCTCTGCATTAATAACTGCCTTTTTAAGGAAAAGAATTCCAAAGACTCTCAAACCTTCAGATAAAAAAAGTTTCCTCTTCTCTACTTTAAATGTGAAATGCCCCTTTATTTGTAAACTATGATCCCTAGTTCCAGATTACCCCTCAAGAGGAAACAGTGTTCCAAAATCAAATTCTCCCGGTGTCAGACATGATCTAAGTCACTTCAGACTCTTCTAAACTCCAGAGCATATAAGTCTAGCCTGTCTAGTCTTCCCTCAGAAGGCAATCCACTCATTCTAGCTATTCATCTTGTCAACCTTCTCCAATCTGCTTTCAATGCATTAAGATCCTTCCTTTGATAAGGTGCCTCACAGGAGGCTGCTGAGTAAGGTGAGAGCCTATGGTATTCGAGATGAGCTACTGGCATGGATTGAAGATTGGCTGCCTGACAGAAGGCAGAGAGTTGGGATAAAAGGTTCTTTTTCAGAATGGCAGCTGGTGACAAGTGGTGTCCCGTAGGGTTCAGTGTCGGGGCTGCAGCTGTTCACTTTATATATTAATGATCTGGATGAAGAGACTGGGGGCATCCTGGCGAAATTTGCTGATGATACAAAGTTAGGTGGACAGGCAGGTAATTCGGAGGAGGTGGGGAGACTACAGAAAGATTTAGACAGTTTAGGAGAGTGGTCCAAGAAACAGCTAATGAAATTCAATGAGCAAATGCGAGGTTTTGCACTTTTGAAAAAAAATGAACACAGGCATGGACTATTTTATAAATGCTGAGAAAATTCATAAAACCAAAGTACAAAGGGATCTGGAAGTGCTAGTCCAGGATTCTCTAAAGGTTGATTTGCAGGTTGAATCAGTGTTTAAGAAAGCAAATGTAATGTTGTCATTTATATCAAGAGGATTGGAATGTAAAAGCAGTGATGTGCTACTGAGACTTTATAAAGCTCTAGTTAGGCTCCATTTAGAATATTATGTCCAGATTTGGGCCCCACACCTCAGGAAGGACATACTGGCACTGGAGTGTGTACAGCGGAGATTCACATGGATGATCCCTGGAATGGTAGGCCTAACATACGATGAACGGCTGAGGATCCTGGGATTGTATTCATTAGGGTTTAGAAGGTTGAGGCGAGATCTAATAGGAACTTACAAGATAATGCATGGCTTAGAAAGAGTGGACACTGGGAAATTGTTTCCGTCAGGTTGGAATAGTAGGACTCATGGGCACAGCTTTAGAATTCGAGGGGGTCAATTTTGAATGGAAATGAGGAGACATTTCTTCAACCAGAGAGTGGTGGGCCTGTGGAGCTCATTGGCAAGGAGCGCAGTGGATGCCGGGCCGTTAAATGTCTTCAAGGCAGAGATTGATAAATTCTTAATCTCTCAAGGAATTAAGGGATACAGGGAGAGTGCGGGTAAGTAGGGTTGAAATGCCCATCAGCCTTGATTGAATGGCGGAGTGGGTTGGATGGGCCAAACGGCCTTACTTCCACTCCTATTTCTTATGGTCTTATGAATACAGTGAACTGTATGGTATACATTACCCCAAATACAGTCTCAGCAGTGTCGTATATAACTGAAGTATACTCTTGTATTAAATTTCCTTCGCAACCAGAACATTTTATTTACTTCCCTGATTATTCTGTACCTGCATGTGAATCATACACGAGGACATTCACATCTCTCTGCATCTTCTCAGCATTTAGATAATTTATTTTGCTCATTCTCTCTGCCAAACTAGACAATTTGATACTTAACCAGACTGTACCCCAGTTGCTAGATCTTTGCCCACTCACTCAACCGCCCTCTTTGTAGGCTCATTGTGTCCTCTTCACAATTCACTTCCGTATCCATTTTGTGTCATCAGCAGATTTAGCCAACCAGATAGCAGTGGGTCCGCAGTCACATGTGGGCTAGACCAGGTAAGAATGATTTCCTCGCAGATTTCTTTCCCTAAAGAACATCAGTGAATTGGATGGGTTTTTATGACAATCAACTGTGGTTACAAGGTCACCATTCGATCAGTTTTTTATAACAAATCTTAATTCCAAATATTGATGAAATTCAAATGTCACAATCTGATATGATGAGACCCAAATATACTGTCACTATCTCTCCTTGCGGTAATAGAAACCACAATATATTTGAATCGTGCATCCAATGGGAGAAGGTTGGATCCAAGTCAAGTACTTCAAACCTAAGGGCAATTATGACACATGAAACATGTGCTAGTCAAAGTGAAGTGTCATGTTTGCTCGAGAATAAACCAATAAAATGTGTTTGCGGCAGACATTTAAATGATAATTCAGAATATTCAGAGTAAGTACATTCCTATTATAAAGAAAAATGCAAAAGGGATGACCCACTATCCATGGTAACCAAAGGACTTGGGGAAAACATCAAATTTAAGCAAACAGCATATATAACTATGCAAATAGGAGTGGCCGGTCAGATGCTGGTCAGAAAAGATAGATAAAACAGAATAACTACAAGCATACTCAGGAAGAAGAAATTAGGGTATGAGAGGAAGCAAACTAGGATTGTACAAACAATTATCAAAAGTTTCTACAGTTAATTAGAAATTAAAAGAGCAAGTAAAATAAGTATTGATCCAGAGAGTAAGAACAGGGAGGTAATAGTAGATTATAGAGAAATGGTTGATAAAAAGAGCAAGCGATTTGCTTTGCTTTGGTCTTCACTATAGAGTAAATAATAAATATTCCAGTCGTGACTGTATATCAGGTGGTGGAAGAGATAGAGGAACATAGCAAAACTACAATCACAAGGAAAGCAATACTCAGCAAACTAATACGGTTGCAGGCAGAAAAATCTGAGTCCAGATGGACTTCATTCTAGGGTCTTAAAAAGAGGTGAGGTGGTAGGTGTACTCGTGCTAATTTTCTAAAATCCCCTCAACTCAGGAAAGATTCCACTGGACTGGGAAGTAGCAAATATACCTCTCTATCCATGAAGGGGAAAACATAATAAACAGAAACAATAGTTGTAGGCCAGTTTGTTTAACATCTGAAGAAGGTAATATAATTTATCATTGAAATGATTACAGCTGCACATTTGGATAAACTCAAAGCAATTAGGATGGGGAGCTTGGTTTCATAAGGGGAAATCATATGTAACCAATTTATTGGAGTTCTTTGAAGGCATAACATGTGCTGTGGAGAAAGGGGAGTTTGTAGATGTACTGTATTTGGATTTCCAGAAGACACTTGATAAGTTGCCACATCAAGGACTACTGCGAAAAAAACACTCTTGTTGTTGTGGTTCTGTTTGCCGAGCTGGAAGTTTTTGTTGCAAACGTTTCGTCCCCTGGCTAGGCGACATCATCAGTGCTTGGGAGCCTCCTGCGAAGCGCTTCTTTGATGTTTCCTCCGGTGTTTATAGTGGTCTGTCCCTGCCGCTTCTGGTTGTCAGTTTCAGCTGTCCGCTGTAGTGGTTGGTATATTGGGTCCAGGTCGATGTGTTTGTTGATGGAGTTTGTGGATGAATGCCATGCCTCTAGGAATTCCCTGGCTGTTCTCTGTCTGGCTTGCCCTATGATAGTAGTGTTGTCCCAGTCGAATTCATGTTGCTTGTTGTCTGCGTGTGTGTGAATTTGACTGGGACAACACTACTATCATAGGGCAAGCCAGACAGAGAACAGCCAGGGAATTCCTAGAGGCATGGCATTCATCCACAAACTCCATCAACAAACACATCGACCTGGACCCAATATACCAACCACTACAGCGGACAGCTGAAACTGACAACCGGAAGCGGCAGGGACAGACCACTATAAACACCGGAGGAAACATCAAAGAAGCGCTTCGCAGGAGGCTCCCAAGCACTGATGATGTCGCTTAGCCAGGGGACGAAACGTTTGCAACAAAAACTTCCAGCTCGGCGAACAGAACCACAACAACGAGCACCCGAGCTACAAATCTTCGCACAAACTTTAAACGCTCTTGTTGCAAAAGTTAATGTCAGCATGAATAGGAGGCTGGCAGAAAACAGTATGCTTAAGTGGGTCCTTGCCTGGTTGGCAGGATGTGATAAATGGAGTCCCACTGAAATCTATGCTGGGGTCACAACTTTTCATAGTTTCAATCAACGGCTGAGATGAGGGCAATGAAGCAGGTGGTCACTAAGTTCACAAACTACACCAAGATAAGTCAGAAGTTATGTTGCGAAGAAACCATAAAGAAGTTGCAGACAGACAAATAGTTTGAGTGACTGGACAAAGCCTGGTAGACAGAGCACAATGTGGGAAAATGGGAAGCTTTTCACCTTGCAGGAAGAATAACAGCACTGTGTTAATGAAAAAACCAATGATTGTAGAATTGAGGTTCAGAGGGATTTAGATGTTCTGATGTACAAGTCACAAAATGTTACAGATAGAAACCTTATTACCTGACTGTATTACCTAAAAGAAATTAATGAGAATGAAAAAGTGGAAACTAAGAAGTAGTCCCAAAAAAAAAATCAACTAGTAGCCACAAAGGCATGTTCCAAAAGAATTGTGCGCCCTGGTGTGAATACCACTGCTCGTTTTTAATATCATTTCACTCAAGTGATGCTTGAAACATTTCACCACTTCAGAAGTGAATTTTATACATTTCTACCTATAGCAGTGCTGCCATTTACAACTGTAATAAACTCAAAGTGAAGTTGTTCTCCTGGTCCACAGAAACAGAGGACCACTTCAAAAACGTGTCTCTAGATTGATCGCTACTCATCCCTCACGTTGTACTCGATTTCAATAGAGACTCAATGGTACAAAGGGATATGGGTGTCCAAGTTTGTGAATTCCAAAGTTAGTACACAGATATATCAGCAGATTGGGAAGACAAATGAATTTTGTTGTTTATTGTAATGGGAATGGAATAAGAATTAAGTGAGCTTTATGTGGTGGTAAAATCATACTTGGATTTACTGCATATAATTTTGGTCCACCTATTTGAAAAATGATTAAAACTGGTTCTAAAGCAATTACAAGAAGGTTCACTCAATTCATTCCTGGGATGAAGGTCCTACCTAAAAAATGTAGTTGAACAGGTTCAGCACATATCCTTTGGCAGCTGGATGAATGACAGATGACCTTCTTGAAAAATAACTGATTTCGTAGGATTGGGAAGGGTAGATTTCAGGAAGATGTTTCTGCATGCGTAGGTGGGTGACTAACACAGTTTAAGCATAAAAGTTCTTCCTTCCAAAACAGCATGAGAAGAGATCTTTTTCTGAAGGTCCTTCGATTGTGGAATTGTTTTCCCCAGAAAACCAGCTAAGATATATCTTTGATAGGGAGGTTAAGAGTTATATATTATCATGAAACGGGACTGAGACCACAAACAGATTAGTCAAAATCTCATTGAATGGTGGATTGGGTTTGAAGAACAAATAATCTACTCCTGTTTCTATGTTTTTCTTGCAAATAGTTAGCAATGGTACTGGATGCTATTCTTATTTCTGAATATATGACTGTTCACATTATCTAGTGATGTAATTTCACTAATTCCAGTCCAAACACATGCTCCTGAGACTTAAAAGGGATAGTTTGCTGCCAAAATTAACTCTGTTTTTAGTTCCTAAGTAAATGCACATTGAAAAGCTTGCATATATAATTATTTTCCAATTGCTGCCCTGCAGTGCAAGTATGCCAAAAGATCCAGGGCAGCATAAACATTCACATATTGTTGATTAATTTTAATTAATCTTGCAGTTATTGCAGCAAACGTTATTGCAAGACACCAAGTGCAATTTTAACCGGAAAGTGGCTTAGTCATCTTCTACACAATCATTTTAATTTGCTATTATCAAAATAATTTAGTAGCATGGTACCAATGTGCCATACATTAAAATCTAGGCACTCGATCTTTGTTAATTAAAAGGTATATAGTAACATTGTCCATGTACAATGCCATTTTTATACCTCTTAATATTAACATTTAATGTGTTTAATACATTTAACATAATTTAAATTCTCTATAAACACAGGTCTGCATCAAGAAAAAAATTCAGACCTAAAATTTCAACCTATCCTTCTTCTGGTGTAATGTGACTTTTCTACATTTCCAATATTTTCAGCTTTGAATTCATGATCATCAAGAAGAAACATCCCAGACAAGTAATTTTTAAAGCAGTATGTTCTCCCGATAACTGAATGAGTTTCTTTTTATAAATGGCCCTCGCCTTTCTCTCCCCCTAATTATTCATGGAATATGGGCTTCACTGGCTGGGATGGTATTTATTGCCTATTCCTAATTGCCCTCAACAAGGTGGTGTTGAGCTGGCTGAACTGCCACAGTCCATTTGATGCAGATACATCGACAATGTTGTTAGGAAGGGAATTTCAGTATATCAACCTAGCAACATGAAGGAACATACTCCCAAGTGAAGATGAGGAGTGGCTTAGAGACAAATTTGCACATGGTTGAGCTTCCATGTAACTGCTACCCTTGTCTGTTTAGATAGGAGTGGCCAAAGGTTTGGCCAAAGGTTTGGAAGGTGCTGTGTAGGGGGCCTTGATGAATTGCGACTTGTAATCAAATGGCTACTTCAGGAATTCTTGAATTAGCCAAGGAGAAAGAAGATTGCTTTGTTTCCATACATAATTTTGTAAATCTGTAATAGTTCATAACTTCTTTTTAAAAATTGACTTATATCATTATGACCTTGCAAATTGTTCCTCACAATATATTGAGATGGCATTTTGAACTTTCCTCACACATATGTGACCCAGTGTTCCTCTCAACCTTCACACAAATCCATTAGTATCACTAATCACAGAGATATTATTAAAATCTAAAAGAAATAATTGAAGATAAACTCATCAAAGACCTTTCTACCAGAGATCACAATGTCAAGAAAGCCTTGAATCGAAGCTCCAACTGCATTCAGGTCAGTTTCTTAGAACAATATGTTCTTGAACTAAAGAGGCTACTTTAGACTGAGTACTGTGTAATGAAACAGGTTTATAGTGATTTCATAAAGGGTTTTCTGTGTAACAGTGATTACAAGAAAGATTAAGAAACCTGTGCCGAAAACCTGGCTCCTGAAGATTGAAGACAATTACAAAGACAAAGAGGCAAAAGCAGACTTTAAAAGTTGTTTGAAAAATGTAAAATAAGCAGTGGTAGACATTTGAGATGACAAAAGCAGGCTAGTTAGCTCAGTTGACTGGACAGCTGGTTTGTGATTCAGAATGGTGTCAACAGCACAGGTTCAATTCCCAAACGAGCTCACCATGTAGGTCCCACTTCTCAACTTCATTCCTCACCTAAGGCACAGTGAAACTCAAGCTCACCGCTAGTCATGTGTCTCTCGAGGGAGCAGGCCTTATGGTCCTCTACCACTATGGTGACTTTACCTTTAAAATATACGCTAAACTCTCAACAAAGAGAAAGATTCATTTTATTCCAAATAGGATTAGTGGCAGTGAAAGCAGCAAATAGTTTTTGGCCCTCAAAGTGGGAGGATGAGGGTGCAGCAGCAGGGATGGCTTGCTGCAATTGTACAGGGCCTTGGTGAGACCACTTGTGAAGCAGTGTGTGCAGTTTTAGTCTCTTTTTCTGAGGATGAATGTTCCAGCTATGAAGGGAGTACAACAAAGGCTTACCAGGCTGACTTCTAGAATGACAGGACTGATGTCTGAGAAGACTGGATAGGTTTGGACTATATTCATTGAATTTTACAAGATGATTATCGGGGGGTGGAGGGGAAAAAAGAGGTGCCATGGGGAGAAACCTCATAGAAACCTATAAAGTTCAACAATATAGACTAAAACACAGAAAGGGTGCTCCCGATGACCAGGGAGTCCACAACCAGAGTCACAGTCTAAGGACACACTGTAGGCTACTTAAGATGAAGTTATGAAGTTGAGGAGAAATATCTTCACTGAGAGCCTATGGAATCCTCTTTCACCAAAAGTGGTTGTGTCAAAAAGTATGGCACTGGAAAAGCATAGGAGGTCAGGCAGCATCTAAGGAGCAGAGAGTCATCAAGATGAAGGGCTTATGCCTGAAACAGCGACCCTCCTGCTCCTCGGATGCTGCCTAACCTGCTGTGATTTTCTCGCGCCATACTTTCCAACTTGGACTCTCCAGCACCTGCAGTCCAACTTTCTCCTAAAAAGTGGTTGTGGCTAAATCACTGAATACATTTGTTTTTTAAAAAAGGGGCTTAGCTGTAGTTCTTAGAGCTAAAAAGGGATCAAAGGATATGGGTGAAAGCAGGAACAAAATTCTGAGTTTGATGATCAGTGAGGATCACACTGAATGGCAGAGCAGGTTCGAAGGGCTGAATGGCCTACTCCTCTTATGTTTTTATTTCAACTGAGGGGTTTTTTTTTCTCTGATGGGAATAGGTTTTATGAAATAATTAATGATTTCCCCTCAATTGCCAAAACCCCCTTACTATGCCATACTGACCAGCAGGTCCACAGTTCAATTGCTGACCAGAGCTGATTTCAGCCAGGGTAACATACTGAGCAGTTTGGCAGTCAGTGGGTTGTGGGTTGGGGACAGGGTTTCAAGGAATGTGAAGAAAAGGGGCAAAAGCAAAGTTTGTAATATCGACCATGATTTCCTTTTCTCTTGCGTAATATAGTTGAAACTACATTCAAAAGTCTGATCACAGACTTACCAACTTTCTACTCCAGACAAAACTGAAATTTCAGCAAAAGAAACACTGCAAACACAAAGGCAAGGAAGAATAAACTTTCCAATAAAAATTCTGCCCAAATATTAACGTCACAATCCTCCCGGAGCCTCAAGCACAATATCAAGCAAACATAGGAACAGTTTTCGAACATATTTTGAGTTCTGCACTTGTTCTTGAAGTGGTTTCAGGTCCTAGCCACATAGTAACTGCCTCAAATTATAGTCACGGAAAACGATACAGTTGCTGATTCCACAAGAAATTTGTGTAAGATTGAATGATACCAATCTTTTTCATCAATGGCTACATTTTCCCTACAGTGGAGAATATTTTGCGATAAATGTAAAACCAAAAATAAGCAATTTTTTCTTTGCTTGTCTGTGTAATGTTCGCAGCAAATTTTGATCTCTGGTTGAACCAGAAAAAGATACAACTGCAATAGGTGCAAACCAAGACCATCTTTTAAAAATCAGCATAAACTGTCTCAGAAATTAGTTAAAATCAAAGAGAATATTCTAAAGCTAGTGTAACTACATTATATTCCATTACATTTTGCATTCAGAGAAAGACAAAATACAAATGATCAGATGCTAATTATCATTTTGAACAGATTTGACAATGGAGCATTCTCATAGAAAAATTGTTCTGTGCGAAATTTGATCAGAGAAAGTGCAATCTAATTTCAGTTGAAGAGGGTGTTGCCTTGGTCTTACCAATCAAGATCAGCACTCAAAGGATTTGAAATCAATTTTAAGTACAGGCGGTTGCCAATTGCCTCAGTAATGGATCATCAAATATAATTTTGTTAGTAGAACCACAGGATAGCATGAATACAAAGCTTGGATGCACCCTAGTTAAGTATCTCGCTCCCTTCCACTGAAACCTTGACATCTTTATTATGTATTACAGATCATATGGAGGCTAAGACAGGATGCCAAAGGGCATGCTAAGAGAATTTAAGGAAAATCACTTTTGGGACCCTATATGCACCGAATGGAAGTCTTCCAAGTAAAGACTATCAACACATTCAGTTAAACAAATTTTCTATCCATGCTGCATTGAATCAAAAAAATTATGAGACACATTAAATTTCAATCTCAGTAATATTTTAAAATCAAAACTGATTTAATTTCAGGATCACCAACAAAAAAATGAATCTTATCTGACAATCATGTGATAAGGTAATGCCATAAACTTATATACATAGTCAATGTTATATTTCCTTGTGTGCACTAAATTAATGTTGGGTAGAAATATGAGTATGTACAAATTCCATGTATAAGCCAAAAAACTCCTGCTCAAGAGAAAACCACTCACAAATTGCACAATAGCATTACTTTCAATTAAGTTGAAATTGCATGACCAAAATGCTAAGAAAAGTCATACAATCTAGGATATATTTAAAAGTATAAACTTGCTCCCATGTACCCAAGAGTAAAGCTTGCATTTCAAAGTTCAATTGTTCTTTGCAGACTCTTTAATTGTCATTGTTGTGGAGAACACAAACCTCATGAGAAGTCATCTGATCAAGATTTATCTTAATTTTTAATATTAGCTATTTGGCAGTACAGAATGTGACTATTGCTATAAAAAGGGCACAATGTTAGTAATGTGCTGTGCTTTATATACATCAGGACATATCACAAGAATACCATTTCCAAGAGAAAACCTACAATTATGCTGCATGGGAGGAGAGTGCTGATTGGTTGACAAGTGCACTCTGACTGACAGAGGCTTGCCATGATGAATATAGCCATTAATGGAGTTCGACAGTTAATAGCTATTTTTTGTATAAATTTTAAGTCTATTAAGACTGCCCAGAGTATTTTGTCATATCTTTTGAATTGAAACTGGTGCAGTGCGTTTAAATGTTCCCTGCGTATCAAATATGTAGCTTCTAGTTCAAGCAAGTGTGCCATACTATGAGCCCTAAATTTATTTTCAGCACAAGTCCTTAAATATTCAGGATTATCCAGAATATTCAGGGCAAATGCCTAATTAGAAAATCATTTTGAATATTAGACACAGTGCCAAGAATTTTAAAAGTGCAAACTGATTGGGTTCAGCCAGTGCTTCATTGTGAACAGGAGCCCCATCAGGTGCCTAAATGATCAATAGGATTTTTATGTTGGTAAACTCAATGTGCTAGCAGACCAACAATGGAAATATTTTCGAGAAAACAATAAATGTCATCAATGTTTTAGTAGGAGTTTATTTAAGTAAACTAGAAAAGTATTTGCAAATAAGAATGCAGTTGAAAATGTATTCATTTCCAGTTATTGCAGAAACATCATATGAATTAAAATTAATCAGTCAAGGAATATTCACAGGTATAATTCTTCTCCAACAGATTTTTAAATCTTAGGGAGAATACCAGAAGGAGGCAGCATGTGAAGGAGTGACAGCATAAAGCAGAGCAGATGCAAATTAATTTCAAGTACTTTTTACTGACTACCTGACACTGGTAAGGCCATTTCAGCTAGTCGTCCCATCTCTCTTTCTCTCTCTCTCTCTCAATTCTATGCATCAAGTTTTCATTTTCAAGAAAAGCAAAGAAAAAGACTACATTATGCACATGGGTATGTCATCCATAGGGTCCATTAAAACATTTCCCCTATCCCTTAAATGATCAGTTAAAACTATACTTTGAAACATCAGCTGTTGGCAATTTATAATTAAGGAAGAATTATTAACAAGAGAGACAATGAACATTGTTTTGATGCTGTCTTGACATCCATTTTTACATGCGTCAGCAGGATATGCTGGTTAATATCAGTGAACATAGTGCAACAGGCTTTCCTGAGGAAATGCCACAGGGATGGAGTCATACACGATCACTTCAATGAAGAAAGCAGGAGACGAAAGAGAAGCCAGAAGTTTTTTTAAAAAACAGCAAGAAAGGGAGCATTGTATTACTAACCATTATAACTGTAACATTGTATATGTCTTTGTTCATTGGAAACTACCCAGAAATCTGGAACGGGGGGGGGAAATAAAAAGTTCAAAATCAGCATGCAGTATTTTAAAAAAATCAGTCAGGCCTACCAGTAGACAAAAATACAAATTTTTAACACGAATTAAAAATTTCCAACATTTGATTGGCAATCTCCAATTTATCTCATATCAACACAATGTTAAACAAATCTGCCTGAAATAAGTCATTTGATTCATAACAATTCAGTCATATGCTCACACATGCATGACACACGAATGGGTCAACTAAGCCTCATTGGTAGCACAGTATCCTGAATCAGAAGGTCGTGAAGTTGAAGTTCCATTCCAAAGACTTGAGTTCATAAATCTTGGCTGACACACAAGTGCACTGTCTCAGATGCCACCTTTCGGCTGGGATATCAAATAGAGGCAATGCCTGCTCTTTTGCAGGTACATTAAAGACTGCACTGCACTGTCCCAAAAGAAAAAGCATGGGCAGCTTTCCTTACTGTCTCTGCCAATAGCCATCCTCTTATCAAAATTAAGTACAAATTATCTGATCATTACTGCATTGTTGTTTGTGAGAAATAGAGAGCACAATATGGCTGCCCTGTTTCATCAATAATGACAAGACTCCAAAAGCTTAATTGTAAAGCACTTCTGGATGTCTCAAGATTGTCAAATGACCCACATAAATCCAAGTCTTTTTTTTCCCCTGTTGCTTACTGCATTCTGTAAAAAGGTATTTTCAGTTGCCTTTGTTGGCCAGCTTCAGGATGAAACTCTTTGTTTTAAGAACTGAGAAGCCAAGGTTATAGGTCACAGTGAATAATGCAGAGCAAAGATGATCTAAAAATAAGCAAAGTTAGGTGTCAGCAATAAGGTGATATCTTAAAGACCCAAAACATGTAACAGGAAAAGAACAAATGTCAGAGGGAATTTCAAATACAAGGCTCAGGGAGACATATAGTCAGGTGAGGTGTATGATGTCAAAACTAGAGTACAAAATCAAACTTTTGAAGCATTGTTTTGGTTCTAAATGTAGGAGATGAGGCAGTTAATCTGAGCACATTTTCTAGAATTCAGAACCACGTTGTCTTGCATGTCCATAACTTGAGCTCTCATTATGGATAGGAGCCTCATTTCTAATCCCTCCATTCAAGAGGTGCTCAAAACTGTGGCCTTCACAAATTGTCATGTCAGCTGTTGTTGTTTCACTCTGTACTGAATTTGCCCTTTTAACCCCATATTCTCTCTTTCCCCACCCTGGTACATTTATTTCTCTTCCTACTTACTGACAGACCTTTCAAACTGTGAAATTCTTTTACTTCCTTAAAACAGTTTGTATTCAAACATAATCAAACAGTCTAACTGGAGTGAACTTGGCAAATAACTTGCTACTGAGCCGCACAAGGAGATATTATGGCATACAGGGAAACACTGAAAAGGAGCAGTGAGAAGAGAGGTAATGAAGCAATAAGTTCCACAGTTTAATGCTCAGACAGTTGAAGGCATGGCAGCCAATGGCAAAATGACTAAAATCAAGGATAGTGAAAAAGTAAGAATTAAACATGTACGCACGCTGAGCACAGGGATTGCAGTGAAAGGGAAGGGCAAAGCCAATGTTATGGACCAGGCCAGAACCCCTCAAAACATTAAGGTAACCCAGACCCTAACTTTTTCTTATATTAAAGGCAGACGTAAAGTGGATAATCCAGGAGTGATGCACCTGGTCAAATCACTCAGCTTTAAGTAAAACAAAATTAATTTAAATACTACGGCTGACACATGAACAAAAGAAACCACAGTTTAGAATAACTTTCATTTGGAAGCGTACCCAACTCGAAATTGCAACTTAACGAAAGAATCATAGAAACCGTAGCATGGAAACAGCCAACAAATCTACACTGACCCTCTGAAGAGTAACCCACCCAGACCTATTCTCTATCCTATTACTCTACATTTACCACTGACTAATGCACCTAACCTACACATCCCTGAAAACTATGGGCAATTTAGCATGGTCAATGCACCTAACCTGCACATCTTTGCATTGAGGGAGTAAACCGGAGCATCCGGAGGAAACACACATTGACACGGGGAGAGCGTGAAAATTCCACACACAGTCGCCTGAGGGTGGAATCAAACCCGGGTCCCCTGATGCTATGAGGCACTAAACCACCGTGCCGCCCAAGCTGTTTCAATATCAGCAACATCCCATAAACACACCGCTTGGCAAATGGTAAATTCAAACTCAGGTTCTTACAGGCAGGAGAGATTGCAGAAAGAAGAGTCAGGCAAGAAACATCTGTTGAAGCATGGAACCTTTTTCCGCTGTACCAGTTTCTTTGTTACCAGTAATTTCTGACTGCCTGCTGAAATAAACCAAGCTAGAAAAAAAACTGAAATGGGAGGACTGGCTTTTGCCTGCCATTGTTTAAAGTAGCCACTTTCAGCCATATAGACACCTCTGCTATTATGACCCCTCTTGAAAACAAAACAAGGACAAAATAACCTTGTTAAAGGGACAGCATTGTCACATCTGAAAAGGATTTTAAACACAGAAAAGAATTTTTTGAAATGTGACAAGACTGCCAGTTCAAACATTATCTGAAGGGTAATATCTCTGATAATGCAGTACTGGTCACTATTAATCAAAATGTTACCCAACTCTGGAGTGGGGCTCAAAACCAAAATACACTCAGAAGACAAGGATTTAACAACTGAGCCAAATTGACATTTTTAGTTTTACTTCAAGTTTAGAAATAATTCCATGGCTACATCAAGGTAACAATGATCTGTACTTGCATAGCAACTTCACTGCAATAAACCTTAGGGATTCTTTAGGAGACAACAGAATTTGCCAACAAGATACACAGAGATATTCAGACCGATTATCAAAAGCTTGATCAAAATGTTTAGATTAGATTACTTAGATTAGATTACTTACAGTGTGGAAACAGGCCCTTCGGCCCAACAAGTCCACACCGACCCGCCGAAGCGCAACCCACCCATACCCCTACATTTACCCCTTTAACCTAACACTACGGGCAATTTAGCATGGCCAATTCACCTGACCCGCACATCTTTGGACTGTGGGAGGAAACCGGAGCACCCGGAGGAAACCCACGCAGACACGGGGAGAACGTGCAAACTCCACACAGTCAGTCGCCTGAGGCGGGAATTGAACCCGGGTCTATGGCGCTGTGAGGCAGCAGTGCTAACCACTGTGCCACGGTGCCGCCCAAACTTAACTTGTTAACTTTAATAAGCAACTCAAAAGGAGCAGAGAGGAATAGAGAAGTTTAGGAATTTCCAAACTTAGAGCAGGTAGCCAAAAGGCACCCCTGTCAAGGTAGATTGAATGAAATTGGAAATACACAAGTAGGTAGAACTGGACAGCCACCAAAACATTCAAGAGGGCTAGAAAGCATTACAGAAGTGAATAAATGGTACACAATGGCACTGTTGTGTATAGTCTGGAAAAAGTCCCAGGTAGAAACTTGAGCCCGTACTGAGATAATAGGATTCAAGTGGGAAAAATCAAATCTATAATGGACAAAGAGGAATACAACTGGCCTCACTATCATTTTCAAAGCATGTACTCATTTTGCGTGACTTCTTTGTGAGAAAGCATCTACAATCACGGGAAGGAGAACATGTGCTCAAGGTCCATTCATCAATTAGATCTGTAACAGTATGGCTTCCACAGGTGGAAGGAAAATTTGTCAAAAAAAGAGATCTATACCACTTCCACACACATATTTTGATCACATTTTAATAGAAAATCCTTACATGATGATCAGGTCCCCCAAATAATCCAATAACCATTTTCGGATGCTATGTTTAGATTTTCTCTATTTTAAAATGGCACATCAGAAGATGAAGGACTACTGTATTTGTAAAGTCTTCTCAGCATGGAAGGTGGAATCCACAATGCACACCAAAATCTTCATTTGTTGACAATGTTTTCTTTAAATGCTTGTGTGGCAAAATGCTCCATTCCAATGGCAATGTGTTGGAGAAAGAAAGACAAACCTAGTGGGAAAGTGCATGCATGCAGCATATATATAGCAGGTCCTTGTGTGGCACCAAGATTATGCAAGCTGGGCATGAATAATCGAAAGTCCTGCATGGAACAGTTGTTATTAGGCTTCACAACTGAAGAGCATTCCAACAAAGTAACAATATTTTCCAGGACAAACAGATTTGTAAATAATCATATGAGGTAAGTATTCTTGCCTCAAAGAAGTAGAGAAGCACTACCCGCAGTGCCTTCACAAAGGCAATCCCAAGCTCTACCTTGGCTCTTCACACTGTCTGTACCTTCCAACAGAACTGAAAACCATGGAATTAGAAATCACAATTCACAATACTTCCATGTGATTATAATAGAACGCACCACAACTCCTATGAGCAGAAACCTACATCAGGTATAACAGTTGCAATTTAAAATGCCACAGGGGTAACCAAAATACGACAGGATACCCATCATAAGTTGCTGATCAAGACAATGGAAAAACAATGTGTTCATATATTTCAGGCTCATTTAGAATTGTTTAAAGTTGTTCAATGGTAGAAAATACCGTTAGATACCACAAAATTGTGAAAGCCTTTCTAAATCCTTGAGTAGTTAGCCTATTAACAAAGATGAGCGATCATTTGCACATGTACAACAAATGCTGCTCTTCAACTCTCCAAAATTCTCCAACTTTCGAAAAACCTCAGGGCCAACAACTTCAATTTTTAGACATCTGGCAGAATAAAAGGTCAATTTTCTAGCAGTCAAACAATGGAACCCTATGTGCCAGCAATTTAATTAAAATTTGATGGAGCATTGCATTGAGACAGCAAGTTACTACTTGTGTCCGGAGAACACAGCCCTTAATTGTAGTACAGCTCGAGGAGAAAGTGAAACAAAAGAATAATGTAAAATACAATTTAAATATGCAAACAATGAACAGAAATCAAAAAGCACCATAAAGATCCAGAACAGTGATAGAAGAGTACATTGCTTTTTACATGCCAATATTTATAGAAGGCACACAGACATCAACTGAATTTAACAGAAACATTTCTTTCAGACTGGAAGAGGAACTTGAAAGTGTAATCTGATATTCCGTGGACACTGATCATTTACTGATAGAGGAATTTATTTGAAAAGCACTGCCTCAAATGCTGTTTTTAGATATATTCTGGGGTTGCTATCAAAGTAAACTTCCCTTTGCAGCAAAATGCTGAACCTGTCAAACCAACAAGTTCCTGTCTGGTTTGCTGGCTAACAGACATATGTATTGAAGAATACAGCTGTATATTCCCTAAAATCACTCATTACACTATTTGGAAAAAAAACAGATAATAAAGAGAAAAATCCACAATCTTTTTATTATTTATTCACTCATGGGACATGGGCATCACTGGAGGGCCAACATTTACAGAGGAACCTCGATTATCCGAATATCAATTATCTCAGGTCCCGATAGAAACATTACATCAAAGTGCTGTTTCAACCCTGATCATATCTTTTGTTTACAGGCACAATGATTAAAAACTAACTCAGCTCACTGAAATGCTGCCAAGAACAGTCCTGGACAGTTCAGGCACCATCTCTAAATGACTGACCTCCCGCCCCCTCTCTTCCCCCACACTTTCACTGGAGTTCTACACAAGGGTGTACCCTAAATCCCCCTTCCCCAGATAATCTCTCCAGCACTGTCCTGTACAGGACAGAGGTGAAACTTGTCAAAAAGTTGCATGTGGGTGGGGGGGCACGCGCTGTTTGGAGACTTACCTTACAAAGGCAGCACAAAGGCACAAAGTCGTACAGTCTAGCTGCCCTGCAGTGGGGGAGTGGGGGTGAATGGGGATGCGGGATTGGGGGTGGGCGGGGTGGGGGGGGGGGCAGTGTGGGACTGAACTGGGTTGGGGGTGGTTGGGGTGTGGGGGGCAGGGGCAGGGGCTCACGCGCAGCGTGCTCGCATGCAGACTTCGCAAAAACCTCCAAGTCCCAGAGGAAATCAATTAACTGAATAATCGATTATCCAAACCAAATAATGCCCGCCCAAGCTCGTTCGGATAATCAAGGTTCCTCTGTATTAGTCTCTAGTTGCCCTTGAGAAAGTGGTAGTGAGCTGCCTTCTTGAAACACTATGGTCCATGTGATGTAGGTCTGATCCACAATGCCCTTAGAAAAGGATTCCAGAATTTTGACCCAGTGACAGTCAAAGAACAGCAACATATTTCCAAGTCAGAATGGTGAGTGGCTTGGAGGAAAACTTGCAGTGGTGGTGTTCCCATGTATCTGCTGCCCTTGTCCTTCTAGATGGAAGCGGTCATGGGTTTAGAAGGTGCTGTCTTGTAAAATAGATATCTTGCCAGCTTAGATTTGAAAATGTTAAGATTCTTCAACTTCTTAATGTAAATAAAATGAGGGAGTTGCACAACTGAAGTCTGAAGTTAGCTGTCTCAAACTGAGCAATTTTTTGGGAGCGTGCAATACGAGAAAGAAACCTGGGTCAAATCTCCAGTAAGCACTCTAAAAATCAATACACATCAAGATTTGTTCCTGGCTCGCTCTCTCTTCTCTCCACCCTCACATTTACGAAACAACCAGCATTTTTTTTAATAATTTCAATTAGACCATAAAGATGAAGGAAACAGAATAAACTATTACACCAATCAAGTTAGAAGAGGAAGGATAGGAGGGAGCACGTTATAAGATGCAAATATATCTTGATTTCAAACTGTCCCTATCAACAACAGTAGGCATCAAAATACAGCATTAGAGCACAATCCTGTGTTCTTTAAGAGTTTTATTCCAAAGTTGTTAACTAAATGGGTTATTTAAAAATTAATCAGACAAATGTTTAAACTGTCTATCGATAATTGTTTCCCTCCCAAAAACTATGTTTTGATTCAGTTTATGACTGTCTCTTTCTCTCAACGCTATTATCTGTTCATCTCGGATTCATTTATTTTGTGACCAAAGCTGAAACTTTTACTTTTAAAAAGGCCAACTCATGGTCAAATAGTATCAGTGATGTACAAAATGTATTACATGGCAATAAAATTCTACTCCTAAAGTGTCTAGAAATTACTGAAATCCATTTGAAAACATATTAAAACAGCACTAGATATAATAAGATGGCATGCAACAAATCCAACTTGTGACGTAAATTCACACTGAATTAAGAAATAAAAAAACACCTGTTAAATTCATCTGTGTTATGCTTTTTATTTGGTTAGAATATTCTTCCAGGTTTCACGTGATAGAAACAGTCTGTTTCCTCAGGGTCATACCATAAGGCTGATCCTTAGCATCAGAGATAAGGGAAGATAGGGGAAATTAAAGCTTTAAAACCTTGAAACAAAGTAGCTGAAATAACATTAAAACAAATATATTATTTCACATGTAACAGCAGGCTGAATTTGTGCTTCATATGGGTTGGATTTCCAGGTCTGAAGGAGTTGAGTGTGACGGTTGGTGTGGTCAGCATGTCAATACTATTCCCTCATCCAAGCGATTTTGGTAGAGGCATGCTGGGGGGTAATTAACAAGGCTACTCGTGCACAAGCAGGCAGTAGACAATTCAGCTGGTTAAATGTCGGTCAGATAGCGACTGGTATTTTCCAGTTTGTCTCTGAATTCCTGAAGACATTGAAAACAGTTTAGCGCCCTAGATGTGGCCTGCCAGGCAGTCAGGGTGGAGAGTGCATGTACCTATACCTGATGTATATTCCTTAAGTAGCAGTGCTTCGAATATCAGCCATTGCCTGTCTACCTTCAAATCTTTTGGCAATTTTCCCAATCCACTGTATGTAACACCCTCCCCATCACAGGGGTGCTACAGCGCAAAAAGTAATCTTTCCACCCATCACATCTGCACCAGCACTCAAAACTATGACTTACTGCCATTCTTTGCTTTTCCCCATATCCCTGCATGTCATTTCTACTCAAACCAACATCTGATGCCCTCGAGTGCCTCATTCGAGTCTGCCTCCACCACACTGCCAAGTTCCCACAAGCTACTTGTGTGAAAAAGCTTTTTCTCTCATTGCATTTTATTCTTTTGCAAATTACTATAATTCTATGCCATCATTCCTCATGTCTTTACAAGCAGGAACAGCTTCTTACTACCTACTCTATTCAGACCTTTCATGAGGTTAGAAACTTACCTTCTCTCCAGGAAGAAGGATCCTAAATCACTCCAATCTATCCTCATAACTGAAGTTCCCTGGAACCATTCCCATAAACCTCTTGCACATTTCCAATGTGTTCACCTCCTTCGATAATGTGATGCACAAAATTCTACAGTTCAGCACACAACATCCTTGCTCATGTTCTCTATGTCCCTATTACTAAAGCTCAACTTAACCTACTACCTTCAATGATCTCTATACATACAGTTGCCTCTGCTCCTGCACTGCTTTAAGAATTACATCCCTTTTATATGGTTATATTATCTGTGCATATACAAAACGCATCACCTCACACTCCTCTATGCTGAAATTAACTTATAATCTATCTGCCCAGTCCAATTGTCTGTGTCATTTTGGAGTTCTACACTGTACTCCTCCGTTTACACTGCTTCCAAGTTTGATATTATCAACGAACTTTGAAATTGCCCAGAATCTAGGTCATCAGTATACATGACGAAAAGCAAAGGTCCCATTATGACCCCTGGGTCCACAGCAAACCTTCTTCTAGCATCACTATCAGTCTCCTAGTTGTGGTCACATTGGTACTGTCCCTTTTATTTTTAAAATATTAGATTAGATTTTCTATAGTGTGGAAACAGGCCCTTTGGCCCAACCAGTCCACACCAACCCTTCGAAGAGTAACCCACCCAGACCCATTTCCCTCTGACTAATGTACCTAACACTATGGGCAATTTAGCATGGCCAATTCACCTGACCTGCACATCTTTGGACTGTGGGAGGAAACTGGAGCACCTGGAGGAAACCCACACAGACACAGGGAGAATGTACAAACTGCACACAGACAGTCGCCCGAGGCTGGAATTGAACCTAGGACCCCGGTGCTGTGAGGCAGCAGTGCTAACCACTGAGCCACCGTGCCGCCCAATTAAGTTTTCTTTCATTAAGTTTTTTTCTCAGAAGCGTATTGCATCACACTGTCAAATTCCTTCTGGAAGTCGATATACATATCAATTTGATTACCAACATCAACCTTTTCTGGTATGTCTGGGAAAAAAAACTCCAAACTAGTTAAATTCAATTAGTCTCTTTAGAAATCCATGCTAACTCTTTCTAATCAACACATCTTTTATCATGTGCAAATTAATTCTAATCCAAGTAATTGCTTCCTCCCTAATTGTTTTGAGAAGTTTGCCTACCACTGATGTTAAAACTTGCAACTTCATAATTTATTTTAAGATTTAAAACTCTAGTCTCAGAATTAACAATGTCACATTCAAACTTAATGCGAATTTGTATCATATTATGACCATTATTTTATAAAGGCTGCTGTACAGCAGGTTATCAATTAGTCCTTTTTCAATACATAATATTAAATCCAAAATAACCTGATTCCCAACTGACTGCTCAACATGCTGCTTCCAAACCCCATTTGGTAAACATTCCAGGAATTCATCCATCACAGCATTAGCATGAATTTAGTTAACCCAGTCTGCATAAATTGTTGTCACCCATTATTAATCTATTACCAAAATCTCTCATTAATATTCTGATTTATATCACTTTGAACACTAGCACTAGTGTTCTGTGCTCAATAAACAATGCACACTTGTAGGAATTATTGACACTTACTGTTGCTTGGCTCCACACACATTTAATTGACATCTTCATGCTTTGATCTAAGATCCTCTTAAATTAATGAAACTATCTGGACCCTTATTAAGTGCCATGAACTTGGCTCTGACTGCATTTCTCTGAGCAACCAATGTCCTCACCAGTATCCACAACCAAAAAAAAATTAGTGAGCAGGGCACATAAAACACCTACACTACTTGCACACTGATTAACCATTCTCTTTCTGCCTCCATGTTCCTAGCCTGTGGCTTATCTTCAGCCATCACTTAGAGCTCCAAAGCCTAATGGGTAAAGGCTCTGCAGCTGGCGATACTTTCTCACATTCATCTAGATTATGAATTATAGCCACCTTCTCATATGCGTATCCCTCACAACTGATCTACCTTGCCATGCCTCTACTTCATCTTAATTAAAAAACATTACTAGAACTGATAAATCTGACATACCTAACAAACAAGTTGAAATAAATCATGAAACCTCTTTACCTTTGCAGCAAACTCCCACATGAATCTAATTTGCTACTCACTTAGTCTAAATCTTACTTAGGTATAGTCTCGTGACCATGCACCCCTTTTGCAGGAAGCAACATAAATAAAATTTGATGGTGACTTTTCATTTTTTTCAATATGCTGACATGTCTATTTCACTACAAGCAAAGAGTGAAAACACATCTCAGTAGAAACTACGGACTTCAGACTTGGAGTCGGGAGAAAAACACAGTTGAGTTATACTGTAAAAGAAACAAACAGTCACAGTTCCAATTGGGGGAGGGTTAATAAAGCCTTTTGCTTTCACTTTTTGTTCAAAAGGCCAAGGAAAACTGGATCAGCAGAAAACGATGAGCCTTCAAGACACAAAAAGAATCTTTCAAACATTCTAGTAGGAAATTGACCTGCGATACTGTATCTTATAGTACTATAACACCATTACAAGTTCATAAAGAGGTGAAAGGAGAAGGTCATAATTGGAACTTTAATCCATATCCACATGAAAGGACAATAACCAAGTTGTGCATATTTATAATAAATTAAACATAAAAAAGGGATTCGTAACCTGAAAATTTATAAAGTAAACTTTTCAAAAAAACATGCATTTAGAAATCTCCCAATAGAAAAATGTCCAAAAGTACTTACTTCAAAAAAGCACAAGAAAAGTCACTGAGCCAATAGAATAGCCAGCAAGGATTTAAGATTGAAAAATGAGGCAAGAGAAACAAATTTGGAAAGGTTTAGTTTGGAACACTACAAAGCTTAATGAAACAGGTGAATCCACAAACGACAATGACAATGGGGAAAAAAAAACTGCAATCAGAAAAGCAGCGTTTTGCTTTGGGAAAGGTATCATGGAATAAGTGAAATGGCAGGATTTCAAGTCAAAGCCAAAAGCTAATCTTGGTCAATTAGGGTAAAAGGTAAGATGACAGAACACAAGTTTCAGAATTTTTGACAGGCCAGAGCTTAGGGAGGCTGAAGAATGGGGGTGGCAGAGAGCACTTAAGTAATTGGATGCATTTGCAAAGAGAGACTACATGTGATTTCAGCAGAGTGACACGGGTAGGCAAGATTCCACCTCTAATATGGTTCGCCATCCTCTGAACCCCAACTCATCTGCCACTGAAATTCTCTTCTTCATTGCCACCATCTGAAGGCCCAATTATATTAAAATTCTCAGTGTGACCTCCGTTGCAAATGTCACTTCATAAAAATCAAAATCTATTATCTCTTGATCCATTGAAACACAGAATCGTCAACCTATTTAAAGTGGAGAAGTAATCCATTATATAATGTGCTTGCTTGTTACCCAACTCAAAAGTTATTAAAACTGCCGTTGAAAACATAACTTCAAACAAATGGAGAAAGAGACTTTATACATAGAAAAGTATAGAGGAATCAACAATTCAAATGCTGTTACAAAAGTGAAACAAGTTATTAAGTATTAAAATCAAGTTTTTGTGATGCCCATATCTTACTTAAATCAATATGCATTTCAATGTTTCCTTAAACAATTAAACACATTTGAAAATTCTTCACAGATGCTATCAAAAATTAAGACACAATCCAAGAGCGAGTAACTGGAAAGACTAGGCTGGTTAAACTTTGTACAAGAAAAGACTAAAAGGTGGGAGACAAGGAGGAGTGTAAGATTTTGGGAAGAAATTCCAGCATGTGTGGTACTTTGTAATCCAATGGCACTGCTTGGGAAGCATTAAGGTAGCAGCCAGAAAAACAGAGTTTAATGGATAGAAGCAGGGAGCAAGATTTTCAGCATAAATACAGGAAATTTATGCCTAAAGATGGGTGAGCAATATATTAGCTGTACAGGAGGATAGAGACAGCAGTTTGAAGGGAGCTGAAGAATATCTCAAAGTGGAGAGAGGCTACTTTTAATAGTCGAGAGGGACCAGGGCATGTACAAAAAAAACAACAAACAGGTTGGGTAGTAACAAACCACACAATATTACTGAGAACGATGTAGAGAACCTTAAGAATTTGGCTAAGATGCTTAATATAGTGCAAAGCGTATTGTCAACGGTGTTAAAGGATTGAGGTAGGTTGAAAAGGGACATGTTACCTTTGCCACAAACACAATGTCATCGGTGATTTCAATAAGTTATATTGCTATTGGTGTAGGGGCAATCTAAATGGAGGAAGTTAGGCAAAGTTCTGGGAATGACAAATATGATTTTCAGAGGCAGCAACATATTCAAGGACAACAAAATTTTTATAGTCAGAGCCAATTAACATTTTAAAATATTGTCTCTATTGTAACATAGGAAAGTTGGCAGCCAAAGTATGTACAAGGTCAAACATAAATAGCGTGTCCAGATTATCTGCTTTTAGTGTTCTTGATTTCGGATAAATATTTGTCAGAATGCTGAGGCGCAGTCCACTGCACTAACTTTGGCATGGTGCGATGAGCTTTTTTTAAACATTCACTGGCAAGGTAAAGTTGTGCCTCAGTTTATGCCTGAACTGAAATATAAAAAGGTACTTTTGACAAGTATGCAACTTTGTAAATTGTTGGTGTACTGTAAATGTCCTTGTCTCTATATTTATAGAAAGAGAAAATCAGATGTTTCTCTCATTTCTGTGCTCTATCCAGTTGCTCTTTTGAGTATTCCCAAATGCAAGCGCAGTATGAGAACACCACTCAGCACAATTATGATGCCCTCAATAATCACTGTCAGGGTTTGGTGAACAATTGAGATTTGGGTGAAAAACCATCACTATTGTAAATGCCATCCCACAACTGTAATTCACAAGTGACACAAAATCCTTTTGTTTAAAATAAGCTCTAAACTTTATGATCTAGAATAATACAACTCCCTCTGATGTTTACTGCAAGGAACTAGCTGCAATTTCACAGGGATAGAAACTTTTGAAAGAAATCACCTGACATTGCATTATTTGGACTTCTTAAGCACTTATTTAATCAGAACAAGACCAGTGTTATTTCAGATAGTCAAATGATAAGTGTAAGCATTAGACTTACCCTGCACTGAAAGTACAGTTCACACTCACTACCGTAGGTTAGTCACTGTCTCAATTAATTTTTCTATTCCCTTTAGTCTCCATAACCACACCTTAATTTCGTGTTGAAAAATTATGATTCTCATATGTATTCCAGCAAACTTTGTATAGCATCAATTAAAATCAGTTCTACTGCAGCAGACCTCAAATTGAGATGCATAATATTGGGCATCAGAAATTGAAATATCTGGAAAATTTCATGAAAGCAATTAGCTCAGACAGGGGAGAGGAGGAGAGAGAGAAAAGGGAGAGAAAAATTTAAACTGTTTCCATTTTATTTGTTAGACTGCACTGGACACTGTATTGAAAATATGGATGTCTAATGAGCACTTAACCTTGTGTGAATCTCCTGCTCAGCCATACTTTACCTCTAAATCTCCAGAAATTTCCATCTATTCTTATCCCTGTAATCCTAGAGTGGTGTAATGGATACAGTTACACAGTCTTGGGACCAAAGATCAAGTAATACAATAGTACTGACAGAGTATCTCAGTTTCCTCTTGAACAGTAAGGATTACATTTTGCACCATGGAACTGAAATTTACAAAACAAGCAGTTTAGTTCTCAAAATTGCCTTCCAAAGCTTTCACTACAACACCAAGTAGAAGTTTCCAAACAAAACAATGTCAGCAAGTTTGACATCGAGGCAGACATATGAGAAATTGTTTCCTGGATAAATATTGGTTTTGTAACAAACAACTTTAAATCAGCAGCTAAAACTCAACTAAAATTTATTTAGACAGTTTAATATAGCAAAAACATTTTAAAGTACTTCATGATGCAGGATAATCAAAAAAGGATATCAATGCATAAAGGTATTAGACAATGTGGACCATTAAGTGATCGAGGTGGCATTTTAGTTTGGAATTCGGTTAGAGGAGGAGAGGACAGTGTGGGAGAGGGCTTTATTCAGGGAATTTAACAGCATTCAGATCCAGATGGCTGAAGGGATCGTAACTAATGTTGGAGTGTAGGGACAGAAAGGCTCAGAATTAGAGGAAGAGCGATAGTCTGTGTTCTAGGGCATGGTTGGAGGCACTTACAAAGATAGAGACAGAAAAGGCTATGAAAGGTTTTAAAACACAAGAATGACAATTTAAGGTTGGAACTATAATTTATCAAGAAGTGGTCAGTGAATGATTCCAAGATTGAAATGGAAAACAGTGTTGAATCGCCCAAGATTAACTGATGCCATTATTGCTTTAGAATCAGACAATTTTCCTTGTAATCTAGTAAATAATGTAGTAGAGAAGAAGGACTATGTTTCAGAGGGCACCATCTTTCAGATAAGACATTAAAAGAGAGGTCATGGGTGTCCTATTTAGTTGACACAAACTTTATCATATAATTTGAAGAGCAGCAGGACACTAACGTTAAATCACTCAACCAACATGACCAAGACTGACCAGGGGGACATTCCAGGTCATTCTGCTATAATGCATGCATCATCAGCACAAATTGGCTATAATGTGATTGATGAATTGTAGACGTTGTTTGGATAATGCAAACTTTCTACTGAACAGGTATAGCAATTTGCTATTAGCGCTCTTCTACAGCACAATTTCCAACAGCGCTTTTCCATAGCGTGAGGTTGTAGAGGGACACACAGCTGCTGCGTCATAGCAGAATGGCCTGTATCCCATTGCTGTTCATGAGCATGCAATTGTCTCCTGTTGCAGAGATAGGGACACTACAATTGCATCAGCAGGAGGACATCCCCTTGTCTCTATTTCCAACATTACATTAAAAGTACTTCATTGTCTATGCAGCCTCTATTTGCATCTAGTTGGAAAGACACTTTAGAAACATAAGCTTTCTTTCCCAGTGCAAGCTTGGCCTGGTCATGCCTAAAGATTACAAAGGCAAGAATGAACTTAAGTTTTAGTAGTGCCAGAAGGAGAAGTAGCAATTCTATAGAGATGGATATTAATGTTCTATTGGGAGAAAACATGGGCTCCAAAACTGACTACAAGGTCAAATAAAACACTGTGGCTGTGAATATTGTGACTTAATCTGAGACAGTGGCTTGACAGAAGATAAACAGAATCAGCAGCAACAGTATTTGGCTTGTCGTGGGGATTCCAAAGATGATAGCCCGTGTCAACCCCATGTTAACTGGAGGAAATTGAGGTTTTCTGACAGCAAAGAGATACTGGAAGTTTAGCAAAGATGACAGAACTAGAGCTGTACATTAAAATAATTGTACAGTGTAGAAGTTGACCAAATACCTGAAGCTGAAAAGCAATATATTGTTTTTTATTTTAGCTTTTCAGGATCAGCAATGGAAATACACAGCCAGTCAGGCAACTTGAGTTGACAGAGAATTATAGGGTTATTGTTTCACCAATTTTTAAATCAGAATTTAAAGGTCATGGCTCTAAAACACTAATATCTTTCTTGCTGTGTAGATGCTGCCAGCTGGCTCAGCATTTGATTTTTTTTTTATTTCAAATGAAGAAGCAAGCAGGGAAAAATATTTGGGAATTCCAGAGACAACACTTTAGAGCAGAAGGTCCTTCTGAAATATCTGGAAAACAGTGTGCATGCAAACAAGAAATGTTTATTTAAGCTGGACAGTAAGTAAAGCATAAGAGGATGACAATTTTGCAATGCCCCATCAAGACTGTGGTCAGTATACAGAACTAATTTACTAAACTAATGCTCACAATACACCAAGTTACATTGCTCATTTTCTATTGTGAATTTTGGGATGAAGTCAAGGGATTGTCAAAACTTGACTAAATTCAACAGATTACACTTATGTATTATTACAATACTTATCAAATACATTCTGCAGCTAGATCATATTTCATTCTTCCACTTCAATAAAAAAGCAAAATTTAAAAAGTGATTACCTCCATGCCCTTACAAATAGTAAATATTCTGATACTTTATGACTGAATTAAAAATCTTCTGTGACATCAACCTAATTTAACAGTTTATTTAGCTATTGCAAATTGTGGGAAACATTTAAGAGGCAACTTAAAGAGGCAACATTTTAATACTCTATGTGAAGAGTTGGCAAGTGGACTCTGGTTGGTAGAAGTGTTGCCATGGAGAATGTACTAGTTAGATGAAGAGAGAGACAGTTAATTGCCAAACTTTGTTTAAATTCAGATCTGACAGGTTGAGTCCAATTGGTCAGTTTCTCAGGACAATGTCTTCACCAGAGAATGGCAGCCGCTCCATTTGTTCAGTGGAAACTGGCAGCCAGCAATAAGCTCACAGTGCAAACTTGACAAACACTGGATGCAAAATCCATCCTGACAGATTATGGATATTCTGATCAAATCATTTCTCAATATCACAAAGTTATGGATAGCCTTACTATATCAACTTTGGGTGAAGGGGGGGTATTTCAGAGAAAAGAAAATCGAGCCTCAGGTGAAGCTGTTTTACGCTGTCACTATGCAGTTGCAATATAAATTTGCCACTAAAATGTGTACACATTGCACATGTTTCAACTCAACATAAAAGGCGACAGTCATTTTCTGGCTCATTCCTCTGCCTTGACCAGAATCAATCAATCAGTCTGATTTTAACAAGCTAAGATTGATAGCTAGCTATCAGTAGCAATCAACTATCTGGTGAATTCTCCATAGCATTGATTCTATCAGAATCCAATTGCCAGTCATCACTCATCCCTCAGACAGCGTATTTTACTTGAATACTTGTGACACTCACTTTAAGGAGGTCTAGGGTTTGTTTTAATGAATCTGGAAGCTGTATTATTATTTCAAATTGTCCTAATGAGTACCTGATGAATAGTGATGACAAAACATATTTTTGCAGCAGATTGCAGCCTACAATTCTTGATGTGGTCTCTCATATTACAATGGAAAATTAAATTTTATATTCCATTTTTGAAATGTAAAATAATTCACAGCAACTTTCTCTCCTCTTATCAAAAGTACAGGTTCTTTACTCAAACTTGTGCTATTCCTTATAAGTATTTGCATAGTTTATATGAAAAATCCCTCTTCATCTTCTGGCTTAATGTTTTTGCCGTAAGCTAACATGAACATATCGATGAAGGATGCTCAATTTCTTGCATTGATTTATTGACAGTTTATAAATAAAATAAGTTCACGAACAACAGGTTCCAGTTTCCAGAAATTCTATTAAACCACTTTTTTTCCCCCCATTACCTATGGATACATTTCTTGTGTTATGAACCTGCACTAAAGTTAAAATAGCAATCTCGGAGTGAAGGAAACATTGATTTTTTTTTTGTTCCATGAAGGGCTGATTTCTTCAAAACTGGATTCAGAAAGTCATTTTGAACTGGAGGTAAACACAGCATGGACAAGAAGTCATATTATTTTAGTTAAATGACTAATAAGCCACCTGGGGAGATAATTGCTCATGTGTTTTCTGCCTTAGGTTTTGTCCCCACAGAGATGGGGGCCAAAAATAGGTTTATTCAGAGAGAAAGAGGTCCCTAACAGCAGATGTGCTGCTAACAGTAATTTCCAAGCAGTCAAGGCTGGGAGCAATCCTGAGGTGCTTAGAAGAAAACTCTCAATGCAGAAGGCAGTGGAAGCATCAGAGAGAAAGGCAACCGACAGGACTATTGGAGCTATGAGTTTAAGGAACCCATGCTCATTAGTAATTATGAGCTAAGTGAACAGCTTGTTTAAAAGAGCCCTTGAGGCATTAACTGAAAAATAAAGCAGAGTGTAATGCTGAGAAATTCACTGATAATGAAAACAGATTTCAGCTTTGATAGTTGAGCAACAGTCATTATTGCGAACATAGAGGTGACCCTTCTGAAATTTGAGTGTTTTTAAAACAAGTGCTGGTGCAAAAGGATTGAATCTATCTTTCTGGTATTTGTAATGAGGCTTTTCAAACACTTTCTCCCCCCTGGTGTCGTATAGAGCATGTCTGTGTATTATACTTCTTTTCTTTAAAAGAGCATTAACAGCTTCTTGTTCAGTGATTGTACTTCACATTAAACAAAAATAAAAGAAAATGACAAAACTAATTACGTATCAAGCCAGTTTTCCCTCTTTGATCAGATATGTCCAGTATTCACTTCAGCCGCAATCATTAACTCTTGCTTGTACACTAAGTTTGTTCTGCAAATACTGCCTAGATTCAGGGAATAAAAAAGCAAGCCATGAAGAACGTTTGGATCTCCTCACCCTATCTAACAAAGAGCAATACAAGTCAATGAAGGATTACTAATGCAGCATCATAACACTCTGCAAAAACCTTTCTTGCATAGGCTTATGCATATTGGATCTGCTTTTGGGAGAAAATGGGTTTGACAAGTAAATTTATTTTACGTTAATAAGTTTTAAGAAGTGATATTAACAAGAATGCGAAAGAAATGCCACCAACAAGGACTCCACTACAGCTTCCAGATTCATTAAAACAAACCCTAGACCTTCTTAAAGTGAGTGTCACAAGTATTCAAGTAAAATATGCTGCAAATGCACTTTTGCTGGATAAGACCCGGTGTCTAGACAGTCAAAAAGCTTTTCCCCCCAACCAGGTTCTGTTTTCTCAACTCTCGTACAAGCGGAATTCCATGGGCAGAGAAAGAATATGCTTCAAAGAAATTGAATCTTTAATAGCACTGATATTAATTGACTGGAAGAAGTTTGGTACCATCTCTCAAAATGGGAACAATTTGTTTGTCAAGTTGCACCAAATGCCATAATGATGAGGTACAGCAACAGGAAAGGAAACAAAATGAGGAAAATTCTTCTCGTTGGTTCCTCACCACCTGCCATGGGTCCAGTCTGACAGATGTTCCTCAATGTATAGCCTCCTCCATTAATAGTGGTGCCGCCAAACCACTCTTCCTTCCAGTATCTATTCTGTGCCTTTGTCACACACAAGGGTGCTTCCAGTTGTTCTGAGGAAATGTGATAACTAACGATCAGCAATAAGTTTCTTTGTCCCCATATTTAACCTAATGTCATGGGACTTCAGAAGACTTAGGAGCATCCAGGGCAATGCACTCCAAATACTATATCACTGTACCAGCATTACTGGTGAGTGTTTCCAGCCTGTAGGACAGAACATACCCAGGAACATACCCATCTTGCAAAATGTCCAGATTACAGAGGAGGAAGTGCTGGATGTCTTGAAACGGTTAAAAGGTGGATAAATCACCAGGACCTGATCAGGTGTACCCTCAAACTCTGTGGGAAGCTAGAGAAGTGATTGCTGGGCCTCTTGCTGAGATATTTGTATCATCGATAGTCACAGGTGAGGTGCCAGAAGACTGAAGGTTGGCAAACGTGGTGCCACTGTTTAAGAAGGCTGGTAAAGACAAGCCAGGGCAGAGCAGTAGATGTGATCTATATGGACTTCAGTAAGGCGTTCAACAAGGTTCCCCATGGGAGACTGATTAGCAAGGTTAGGTCTCATGAAATAAAGGGAGAACTAGCTATTTGGGTACAGAACTGGCTCAAAGGTGGGTGGTGACGGAGGGTTGTTTTTCAGTCTGGAGACCTGTGACCAGTGGAGTGCCACAAGGATCGGTGCTGGGTCCTCTACTTTTTGTCATTTACATAAATTATTTGGATGCGAGCATAAGAGATACAGTTAGTAAGTTTGCAGATGACACCAAAATTGGAGGTGTAGTGGACAGAGAAGAGAGTTACCTCAGATTACAACAGGATCTGGACCAGATGGGCCAATGGGCTGATGGAGTTTAATTCAGATAAATGCGAGGTGCTACGTTTTGGGAAAGCAAATCTTAGCAGGACTTAAACACTTAATGGTAAGGTCCTAGGGTGTGTTGCTGAACAAAGACCTTGGAGTGCAGGTTCATAGCTCCTTGAAAGTGGAATTAGAGGTAGATAGGATAGTGAAGAAGGCGTTTGGTATGCTTTCCTTTATTGGTCAAAGTATTGAGTACAGAAAATGGGAGGTCATGTTGCGGTTGTACAGGACATTGGTTAGGCCACTGTTGGAATATCGCGCACAATACTGGTCTCTTTCCTATCGGAAAGATGTTGTGAAACTTGAAAGGGTTCAGAAAAGATTCACAAGGATGTTGCCAGGGTTGGAGGATCTGAGCTATAGGGAGAGGCTGAACAGGCTGGGGCTGTTTTCCCTGGATCATCGGAGGCTGAGGGGTGACCTTATACAGGTTTACAAAATTATGAGGGGCATGGATGGGATAAATAGACAAAGTCTTTTCCCTGGGGTCGGAGAGTCCAGAACGAGAGGGCGTAGGTTTAGGGTGAGAGGTGGAAGATATAAAAGAGACCTATGGGCAACTTTTTCACACAGAGGGTGGTACTTGTATGGAATGAGCTGCTGAAGGATGTGGTGGAGGCTGATACGATTGCAACATTTAAGAGGCATTTGGATGGGTATATGAATAGGAAGGGTTTGGAGGGATATGGGCCGGGTGCTGGCAGGTGGGACTAGATTGGGTTGGGATATCTGGTTAGCATGGACAGGTTGGACCGAAGGGTCAGTTTCCATGCTGTACATCTCTATGACTCTGAGTGCTAACAGAGGTTTCTGGAACATTAGCTGTCAGGCATGATTCTATTAGCATGATTGTGTCAGACTATTACTTAATTCATATGTGGGACTGCTCTCTAATCTTGGGGGCAAAAAACCCCAGATGTTAGCACAATGGACCTTGCAGAGTTTAAGAGAAGCATATGCCATTCCAGTTTCCAATGCTTAAGTTGATGCCAATTGTCCACCAAGCTGTATTCCTTTTCTACTTTTCTGTCGTGTTGATTGAAATTGCCTAGCAAGTCACTCAGTTCTAAGGGCAATTAAAAGTCAATCCCACTGCTATGGGTTTGGAGTCATATGTAGACCTGACCTGACCAGGAAGGAATAACAGATTTCCTTTCCTAGAGGACATTAGTTAACCTAAGTATTTTTATGACAAGCTATGACTAGCTTTAATATTCCAGATTTATTATTTACTTGTATTTAAACTCCATTAGCTGCCATAGTGGGATTTGAGCTAGAGTCCCCAGAGCATTAGTCCATGCCATTTCATCAAAAGATCCAGCATTTAAAAACTGACGAAAAATGTGTGGCACGTGCCCACTAATACCAGTTGAAAGGAGCCAAAAAATCCTGTGTCTTATCCATTCAAGTGTAATTAAGTTTGCAACTGTGGTGTTAAGTCTTCATTGCTATCAAACAACCACTCTAGCACTGAAAACTTATTGCATCTCATTCCTTCAAATCTCAATTGCCGTTAGAGCTTTTGTAAAATGTATCCCTCAGATACATCCAGCTTTCACCTTTTGTACATTATTTTACATTAAGTTTAATTCAATGGTTTAGACTCTCCGTAAGTAATCTTCAGTTTGATTGAAGGTTCACACTTGTTTTCCCTGTGCACACAAGTCCCAAATCAAGGGCAGAATCATATCCTGACCAAAAAATTGTGCACAAGTGCGCAAATCAGAATTTCAGTGCACGATGGAGTGCATAATTTGCTTTGAAAATGACAGTTATTTCAATTTTATAAATCTCGGTCTCCTCTAATTATGCATACTGTGAAACAACATTAAATTCAAAAAAGGTCTTATAATCGTTTTTATGTCTTGAAACATCTTAATTATAAGAAACCATTTTCTTAAATATGGATAAGTCAATTCCAGCAACATGTTGTAGCACTCTCCTTCAGTCTTGTGCATGCTTAAAAGAATGCACAAATAAATCCCAGAGAAAAAGATCCAAGAATCAGACATCAGGAATGCTACAGTACAGAAGATCAAATAGGTGTGTATTTACATAAAAAAGATTCTGTGAATGCTGGAAATCTGACGACAACTGTAAATCTGACAAAATTAAAACACTGAAAATACATTCAGCAGATCTTTAATATTTTACAGTTCCTCCAAAAAGGTCATAAATTAAACATAAATTTCCTTTTTCTTTTCACAGATACTGCTCGCACCACTGAGTATTTCCAGCATTTGTTTTTATTTCATTGTTTACACATATATTGGATAAGGATTTATTGCAGCTGGCAAGTGAACAGGGAGATCTTACTATTTCCTGTTTAGTTTTATGACCCTTTGCATTGATAAGTGAGAGATGCCCTGTACAGAGATACTGGGATCTATAAAGAGGATGACCAACTTTGCATCTCCATAATGTATAATGAAGTACTTGTTAATGAACAGCGCAGCATGATCCAGGAAGTGTAAGCTTTAATAATGAACTTGATGTAAATTCAGTCCCATTATGTATCCATCTGGGACAGGCCAAAAGCTAACTTCTTGCCAATACGCCTGCTGGACAATATGTTTCATGCAAACCTTACATGAAGTGAAGTGCATTTCATAAATTAGTTGACAATGGCAAATCTAAAATTAGCTTTCACTTGTTTATTTCATATTAGTTAAACTAAGATGTCATTTTGCATATGCTTAAAAAGACATAAAAGAAAACCGACTAGGGTCGGTGATATTAAATTGTAGAAAAGTGACTGAATTAAGTTTTGAGTTATTTAAACGTCAATTAAGCAATGAAAATAGCAAAATTAGAAAATTTGAATTTGAATTAATCCACTACCTGAAAAATACATTTTGAATATAAAACTGTGATACTAAGTTGCACTTTCAAAATGTTAGAAAATATCACAGAGCCAGAGCCAAAAAAGGGAGACAAACTGCAATTTTTATTCTCAGGGATTAGTGTGCGCCAAATCTCTCCATATCACCACAATGCATTGTGACAGCAACTAACAAAAGCCTTCAGCCTCAATAGCAATGGAAACAACTTAGCTTTTTACATTTGTTATCAATTATTATTTACAAACAAACATTCACTTTGACCTATTAAGAAGTTACAAAATTTGGAAAATCTTTCGTTTCATCGTTTCTCAAATGGATGATGCTTAGATGCTAATTCCTCCTTCTTGCTCCAGAAGGACCTAACAATATTTGTTGTGATTGGAGGGAAAAACAGAAAAGAGTATGTCATGAGATGTACCAGGAGATACAAGAAACAATTTTGGACAGCTCATGACTGTGGCCTGAAACTTTACGCTTCTTTTCTTTCTCCTGTTCTTTGCTCTTCAATAGATTCTCATCACATGGCAAATTGATACACTGGGCTATATTGTGCTTCTTATCAATGGTATTTGTTCATGATGGTTCTATCAGCTGCTCCAAAATGGAAAGGCAAAGAATACCTCAGGGCAACAGCATCAGCCACCCTGTTGCTGGGGCTTGCCTGAATGTCCTAACGTCCAACCACTTACCTGCATCAGAAATGGCATCTTTCCAGGTGCAATCAGTACATAGTCTCATTGGTGCCACAGGAGCAATGACCTGAGCTCCCAGCCCTCCCACTGATCAGCAGCTCCTGGAAATGGGCAACCATCCTTTAAAATGTCAACTAATTTTTCACAAAGTACACCTGTAAATCCTAGTATTATGTCCAGATTTCAGGATTGCTGCCAGAATTGTAAAACAACATTGCAAACTTTATGTGAGGTTATCCACTTAAATCTGTGGATATGCATCTTAAAACATACATTCAGCATTTCACAATGGCTAACATCAAGTTAGATATTAGAAAATTAAAGTTTTAAAAAATAACAAAAAGAATTGGAACAGTGAAAACAAGTGGCAGGACACAAAGTAACAAATTTGATAAATGAGAATAAAGGACAATCCAGAAACCTACACAGAAAAATGTCACTTATACTTTTCAAGCCAGTGTACTTTATGATGAACACGTGCATTGCTTTGGGATTGAAATTTAAGATCAACCAAAATAATAATCACACACATTCTTTCCATATTATCAAAACATGTTGGAGAGTTAATTATGCACACTAACCATCTGTTTTTCAATCCAAGTGTCAAACTAGCAGTATTTCCTTAGAGAAACAGCATTTAATTCAAAACATTTTGAAAACTATTTCTTTCTCCACAGTGAAGCCAGATCTGCTGAGAATATCCAGCATTTTCTGTTTTGCTTTTTAAATACATTAGCTGACATTACTTGAACATTCCTGTCACACACCTTGAAAATTAACAGCATTTTTATGAGTCAGGATTGGAGCAATATTGAGTTACTTGGGAGAATTACACCAAATCCACATACTTATGATTTTACAACAATATATAGCTGTAATGAGCACAGCTGGGCTCTAACACCCATCTACATTGTGAAATTCTGAAAGCATTTTACATGAATTTGCCCATTCATGAAGGTCTCCTTGTTGCCATGAAATGAACCAGAGAAAGAGCTCACACTGTCCTTGCTTATAGTGGTTATGCACAGGGAACCGTGAATGTGGACAATCGATCAATGGATACACTGATTCAAAGCCCCACTCTGAAAGTAGTAAATCAAATTGTAAAATAATCTCCCCTATTCTTGTATAAACTTAGTCAAGTGTTGTTTATAAATAATGATTTCATTGTACATCCTGATCACAGTCATTCTGACACCAAAAGGATGACATTCAGCCCATCAAGTCCAGGTTCACACGGTCATCAGCTAAATATTCTTAATATATTTTGTCTGATACCATCAGAACTCTTTTTTTTCATGCATCCTCAGACCAGACACAAACTTCACAGTCTTCATTTCTTATCTGCCAAATATGGGTATTAAATTGTGTCTCCCATGGCAGCAATAGCTTCACTATGTTGCTTGCATGTACCTAAAATAAAACATCACTTTTGAACTAACAATCTGTCGGTGGCCATAAAAAGAAAAAAGCAACACTGATAATGGTGTTGCCTTTCTAAATTAATTGCAACTCATCATGAAAGGTAATACCACCATACAAGAACTAAAGAACAGCTTATTTGCACCAAAAGGTCAGTTAAGACTCCTACCACTGTGCATGTTTACCACTGTGCTCTAGACATTACAATGAGATGCAGTGTAAAACTGTAAAAATGGGGCATCTAAGTTCTAAACTGGAATTAAAACATTACAAATGATATCTTACATCTCTCTGGTGTACCTTATTTTAATTGTATATTTTCAATAAATGACTCCACACCCAAATGCCTGAAGGCTTTAACATTGTGACTCAGAGAAAATGTGATCCACCTATAGTATTTCAAGAACAGTATTGTGTAATTCGGAAATCTAGCTCAATCCAACCCTAATCTAAATCTAAATTTGAAACAACACATGCGTGACAGTAACACAAAGACATCATACAATTGATTTCTTGCATCTGCAGTATGAAGAAAGTGTCAGAATTTCTCCCCAGTCCAGGTAACATTTGTACACAGAGAAACAAAAGGTAACCTTCCACATTAGTGACTTTTCGTAGGAACTGGGAAAAGTTGGAAATGTCACAGGTTGTAACCAAAGAAAGTGGCAGGAAGAGCAAGTTTGGGAGGAGGAGACATAATTGAAGTCTGGGATATATAGGGAATAACTTAATGGGAGAAAGAAACTATCAAAATGGAAAGAAATGGACTTAGAGACAAACATTGAAATCATTTACAAATAGATTCTTCAATTTGAGAAAAGAAGCAGTGATGATCTGAAACTGTTGAACACAATTGAGAAAACTGCTCAGGTTATCAAGGGACAGTTCACCTCTGGAGATCTTCACTTCCCACTCTTCATGGCCTCTCACCACATACTCCCAAATGTACAAAACTGTCATAATCAACCCCACCTAATTCAGGCAAATTCTAAAATGCAAATTAATTGGACGAGGCAGTGATATTATACCAAATTTTCCTGTGAAAGTTTCAAACTACATAAATACTTTATTAAATACCAAATAATTGACTCAAACATCAATAAGCAAAAGTGATTGTTTGGCCCTAGTTAATGCTCCCATATTACCTGCCAAATACTTGTGGCATTGCTAAACTTTAATGAACAATAATTTAGTTTGTGTTTGCTGGAGTGATTGCTAAGTCTTTAAAATACATTAATTCAAAACAGAGAGAAGAGCAAAACAAGAGTAGGATAGGATACAAGAATGACGATCACCATCTCAATACCTAGCCCCTACTGAGGAAACCTGAGATGAATAACGACACCAATATTTTTCTGTATCCAGCTCGAAAGTAGAAAAAAGTTTAACTGGATTGTTGATTTCCCCAAACAACTAAACTTTATCAGGACAGTGACGCATACATTCTGTATTCTCCAAATTGTTATATTCTAACCAATCTGTTCACAAAAAGTCATAGAGATGTACAGCATGAAAACAGAACATTCGGTCCAACCTGTCCATGCCAACCAGATATCCCAACCCAATCTAGTCCCACTGGCCAGCACCCGGCCCATATCCCTCCAAACCCTTCCTATTCATATACTCATCCAGGCGCAGTGGTTAGCACTGCTGCCTCACAGTGCCAGGGACCCGGGTTCACACTGTAAGTAATCTAATCTAACCTAAAAATGTTGCAATTGTACCAGCCTCCACCACTTCCTCTAGGAGCTCATTCCATACACATCACCCTCTGCATGAAAATGTTGCCCCTTGGGTCTCTTTTATATCTTTCCTCTCTCACCCTAAAGCTAAGCCCTCTAGTTCTGGACTCTCCCACTCCAGGGAAAAGACTTTGTCTATTTATCCTATCCATGCCCCTCATAATTTTGTAAACCTCTAATGTCACCCCTCAGCCTCTGATGCTCCAGGGAAAACAGCCCCACCTGTTCAGCCTCTCCCTATAGCTCAGATCCTCCAACCATGGCAACAACCTTGTAAATCTTTTCTGAACTCTCAAGTTTCACAACATCTTTCCAATAGAAAGGAGACCAGAATTGCATGTAATATTCCAACAGTGGTCTAACCAATGTCCTGTACAGCTGCAACATGACCTCCCAACTCCTGTACTCAATACTCTGACTCATAAAGGAAAGCATACCAAACGCCTTCTCCACTATCCTATCTATCTGCGACACCACTTTCAACAAGTACTCCAAGGTCTCTTTGTTCAGCAACACTCCCTAGGATCTCATCACTAAGTGTATAACTCTGGCTAAGATTTGCTTTCCCAAAATGCAGCACCTCGCATTTATCTGAATTAAACTCCATCTGCCACTTCTCAGCCCATTGGCCCCATCTGGTCCAGATCCTGTTGTAATCGGAGGTAACCCTCTTCGCTGTCCACTATACCTCCAATTTTGGTGTCATCTGCAAACTTACTAACTCATCCTCTTATGCTCACATCCAAATCATTTATATAAATGACAAAAAGTAGAGGACCCAGCACCGATCCTTGTGGCACTCCACTGGTCACAAGCCTCCAGTTTGAAAAATAACCCTCCACCACCACCCTTTGTCTTCTACCTTGAAGCACACCTCTGAACCCAGTGCTGGTAGTTCAGACATAGGAATACTATCACTGCACGGGCCATCATTTTCCAAATTAATATTAAGATGATTAAGAAATTGTAATGTTAACAAAGCTTGCTTGAAATAAACAAGCAATTACAAATCATTTTAAACAGATATGAAAACTTGCAATTTTTTCCCCGCTCCTGCCCTTGCAGTCACCAGAACTATTCAAACCCTGCCGATCTCTGATCACTTAATTAAAACATTGGTGGGTACAAACTACTTCATGGTCATGTTCTCTAATTTCTTTCTTCTCTGATGAGACCACTATTCATCCACTTCAATTTCATTCCACAACATGACAAAATAGTATCACAAAAATAAAATGTCAAAAGGAAAAGAAAAATCTGAATTTAAAAAAGCACCTTCAAGTACTCTAAGCTTCTCAAATATTTTAAAGCTCAATTAAATAGGTTAAGCTCTAAATTGTACTTAAAAATATAACTAAACTACAACAGTAACTTTATTGCACAATATCAAACTTTCAAATGTATTCTGGTCTAATTACACAACATTCTAGATGGTCAGTATCAGTAGTAAAGAATGTTAGTTTTTGTAACAAAAATGTATTAAAATTTAATGATTTTGTCATCAACTACATTAAGACCACAAAGCTATTTTATATACACACACACACAAGAACCCACTCGAAAGCTAACCAAATAATCACCCAATAGGTAGAAAAACCATGCTTTAAAAATGTACTGAGAATTGAAAATAATGACTTGAAAAATAATCTTTTACTCCTAGTTACCATAATGAAAATCATTTTCAAAGTTATAAAAGACATGCCAGCTAAACAAAGCCAATCTTTGCAAGCTTTTCTGCAGTTTGATTTACCAGTTGTTTGTGCCTCACAAAATAAACATCTGTATTAATTCTAGTTTGCGCATCAGTCGTGTTTAAGTCGTCTTACATACCCTTGCGACATTAAGTATGTTACAAATTACAACTCCTGCATTCGTTGCAGATAAAAGTTGTTGGGAAGTGGGTGCAAAGATCTTCTTGTAACTGTTTGCGTGAACAAAGGAAAGGACTATTTCTGCCTCTCTCTGCTGGGGCATCCAGCCTCCTGCTGATGGCCAAGAATGCTGTACAAGGATACCAGCAAACACCTGTGTATATTCTGTGTTCATGGTGGTAGCTGTCGCATCCCCATCAAGTGGAGGAAATTACAAGGCCTGTTTGGTTTAGTGTGGTACAGGAAAATCACTTCCTGGTCTAACCAGAAGAATTTCTTCTAGTTAACAAGATAGTTTATTTCACATTAGCAATTGGTTACTTTGATATGATATTCAATGTGACAGAGACCTCAAAAAGGGAGGATTCGGTGTATGTCTCAGTCTAGATCCTAAACTGTTGCATCAACAAGTCCACAAAAATCATGTCATCAAAGGGAAAGCACTCATGATACTCCCCAGTATTAATTCTTTCAGATCCACCTACATCATTTGCCGTCCAAGCTTTTTTCTCGTTATTAATAATATACATTACATTTACCACTAACCCTTCTTCCCAGAGGTCACACTGCATATCTGACAATCCAGAGGTTTCACCATTCACCCAGAACATGTTCTCTCCAGACTTAGGAGATTGGCTTTTGGATGGGTGGAAGACTGGTCATTTTAATTGGTTTCCTGAATGTCTGATATTCCTGTTCGAAGGAGCTCCTTAACTTCTGCTATTTAGCCTTTTCCACTTTTTGGATAAGAGTGAGACTGGAACATGCTTGCTTACTAAACAGTCAGAATTCTTAATTGGACAGTGTAGATTAGTTATTCTATTTTTTTGGCAACCACTATATTGGAATGTTGCTTGTGTCATTACTTGAATCTCCATGCTCTGTCTCCTGGAACATGTAGTTGCAGCTGAGAACAGCATTTTCTTAACTGTGGCCCACTATAGGAAATAGAGAGTGATACTTGCCCAGATACTGAATTTGAAATCCAAGAGACGACAACTGACACAAATATCAGTTTGACAAAAAGTCTGGAAGGTTTTGGATTGCATATTTCTAAGAATATGTTAGGTTCTGAATGGAAGTTTGCACACAAGAGCTGGAAGGTTCATTTTCAGACACTTCGTCACCATAGCTTCATTCAGAGGCTCACTGAAGAGGTTACCTAGCATGGTGACGAAACATCTGAAAACGAACCTTCCAGCTCAGCGAGCAAACCTATATCCAGAACCTCAACCTGAGCTACAAATCTTCTCAAAACCCGTAGAATTCATACAAGAAAAAGAAAACCTATCACATTCACCTGTGTGAGAAGCTGATTGCTTTTCTGTCCCCTTCTGCACATTTTCTGAAGGTGACTTATTGTGAGAGAGATAACATTGAATTTTACTAGCTATGGTCTGGGCCTGTACGTGGTGTGTTGCTCCATAGCGCTGTCAAGCATTTTAGTGTCAGATGCCTCATTTCTCACATCATCTGGGATTTTTTTACCTTAAGAATCAAATGGACTCTGCTCATCTGTTGTGATTAAGGTTGAATTTAACATCTTAATATGCTTCTTCATTCTCCATCTGAATGGCATACTCTAGTATCAGGTCTCTAACACAGAGTTATCGACAATTCTTTCTCACACATAAATTCTGACTTAAGGACGACTGTTGCAGACCATAGGCAGTGTTACATTTCTTCACTAACCTGTAAAGACCATAATTAATTCACAAATGGCTTCTCTTCTTCATTATCTTAGAAATTATTTGTCCAAGATATCCAACTTCATGTTAATTTCAGAGATTGGCTAAATAAAGTCTTCCCAGCAATATTATCATAGATGCCAATGAGGCCAGGGCATGTGACTGAAGTGTCATTGGGGGACCGCTTTGAGACCAGAAATAATAGAAAGAATTCTATTATTTTTAAAATAATTCTGGAAAAGGATAGGTTTTGTAGAAAAATAAAAGCTCTTAACTGGAGGAAGGCAAATGTTGATGGTATGAGACAGGAACTTTCAAGGGTTGACTGGAGTAGACTGATCCATTGAGAATTTAGGAGGCATGTTTAGTAAGTTTTCAGATGGCACCAAAATTAATGGGAGAGTCAACCATGAAGAAGTTTGTCTAAGATTTCAAAGGAATCTTGATCAATTGGGCCAAAGGGCAAACGAGTAGCAGATGGAGTTAATTTGGGTAAATGCAAGGTATGAAGGCTTCTTCTGTGGGGTTCTGAAAAATCTTCAGCTCTTCCCTACTGCTGACTATGCTGCCTTTTTAAATTACTGTTATGGATGTGGGCGTCACTAACTGGCCAGTATATATTACCCATCCATGGTTACCCTTGAGAAGAAGATGGTGAGCTACTTCCTTGAACCACTAAGGTCCCTGCTGTGGGTTGACCCAAAATGCCACTCAGGCGGGTATTCCAGGATTTTGACAATATATTTCCAAGTCAGGATTGAGATATATGAGCAGATGACTTGAAGATTCTGTGGATCCTACACTATTGCTCACCATGTATTATGAGCAGGTCAGGCAGCATCCAGGGAACAGGAGAATCGACGTTTCGGGCATAAGCCCTTCTTCAGGAATGAGGAAAGTTTGTCCAGCAGGCTAAGATAAAAGATTTCACCAGTTTCCTCATTTCCCCTCCCCCCACCCTGTCTCAGTCAAATCCATCGAATTCAGCACCGCCTTCCTAACCTGCAATCTTCTTCCCGACCTCTCCGCCCCCACCCCAGTCTGACCTATCACCCTCACCTTGACCTCTTTCCACCTATCACATTCCCGACGCCCCTCCCCCAAGTCCCTCCTCCCTACCTTTTATCTTAGCCTGCTGGACAAACTTTCCTCATTCCTGAAGAAGGGCTTATGCCCGAAACGTCGATTCTCCTGTTCCCTGGATGCTGCCTGACCTGCTGCGCTTTTCCAGCAACACATTTCCAGCTCTGATCTCCAGCATCTGCAGACCTCACTTTCTCCTCATGTATTATGAACAGTCAAATAGGGGAGATGGCAGCATTAGGTAATGTAACTTGACTAGGCTGAGGAGCTGTTACACAAATTCAAATTCTACCATAGCAGCTGCTGGAATTTGAAATCAATTAATAAATCCAAAATTGAAAGCAAATCTCAACTGCGTTTTGTTTCTGAATTACTCCATGTGGCTTCACTATTTTCTCTCAGTATTTTAACATTGTGTCTTATTCCATATTTAAATTTAACATGGCTTTTGTTCACAATGAAGCAGCTCAGGCAAATCAAAACCTCTAACATACATTTGCAAAGTTGCTGAGGTACTCTTCTTCGTCCCCCTGTCCATATACTTTATGTTCCAAATCTCAACTGTTTAGCAAGATTCACCTTCTAACTTTTCTGGAACAAATATCAAGTTACAAGAATGCATTTAGCTGAGTGACACTACTAAGAAAATAATATGAATGCAACATCAGAAAACTAGAAATGCTACGACCCTGGCTCTTTAAACAGAATTGTTCTATGACTGAACCCTAGCTTCCCTAACTGACCCCCAAGTTATGCTGCTAATCTTCTATCTGCTTCATTACCATAACCATCCCCAATGACCTCTGGAACACTGACCATCTCTTCTACATGGAAACAAAATAAGCTACTGAATGAATAACAATTCCAAAGAGAGGGAGGTTGGCAGACACAGTGAGAGCAGAAGGGTGGATCCTGAATATCTTCTTGCATTACAGCCTAAGTACCAGTTCATTAAACATACTCTGTGAGGAAAGGTTGGGGAAAATATCTTTGTGGACCAAGAGAAAAGTCAAACTTCATCAAAGAAGAGCTGGGTCATTTTGATGGCCAGCAGCTTCTCTCAGCCAGCTTCTTAAAAAAGTGCTGTACATTCAGCTAATATTAATAACACATTAAGACTATGCCCTACAGAGCCACCTAACTAGATCTGCGGAGTCACCTTGAGCACTGATAAAATGAAGTTCACAAACAGCATTGGAGATAGGAATTTCCAACTTGCTCTACTCCATAAATAATCTGAATATGAACCCTACTATAAATTTCACCAGTATCCTAGAGATTCCTTTACAAATCCAGTAGCACCAATCACTCCAAAACATCTTACTCACGTGTCAACACATAACATGTCAGAACCTTTTCTATAACCCAGAGATTTAACTGTAACCCCCTCTTCAAAATCAAATTATTTTTGCTTCTTCCACAAGTGTATTTCTTCAACTGCTCTGAATGTCTGTATGGGTTCATTAAAAATTATTTATTTTTGAAATGATGAACATGCAAAAGTATGCCATTACTTAGTTATGAAATGTAAATCCAAAAAAAAAAAATTGATTGCCTGGGCCAGTCATATGTTGCAAGACACTTGAATCCAATTCTGTCATCCAGACTTCCACCACAAAATCACAGAATCGCATCAGAACAGTCAATACTGCCAAAATTTACCTTCCTAATCCCCAGTGCTTAAGATCCAGTGTACAACAGCCACCACTGATCTTGTCAAGATCTACTAATCCAGCACAGATGTGAGACTAAACCTAGAATCCTGTCTGTCTATATGGCTCATGGCCTTAACTCAGTTCGAAAACATACAGTGCACACACTTTCGAAATTCGTCATCAGAAATTGGGTTCGACAAAAAGATGTAATAATCATCTCTAGGTGGATCCCGTAATGAATTTTGCAAAAGTACATGTTAAAACATTATGGACACAGGCACTCTCTCAGTCAGCACCCTCTATCATTTGTTCGAAGGTAATGTCTCAAAGAACATTGAGCGGCTGCACAGAATCTGGATTCAAGAATTGGGGGATGGAGGTCTCATCAGAGGTGTGGGAGGATATTTGGGAGAACACAAGGCAGATTTCAATCTGCAATAGGATGCAGGCTATGCAACTGAAGGTACTCCACAGGGCTCATTTGGCACTGGAGCGGCTTGTAAAATTTAAGACAGGAGCGTCCCCAATGTGCCCCAAATGTAAAACAGATGTAGGCATTCTTAGTTATTGTTTGTGGTCGTGCCACAGCTTCATAGGTATTAGGGTGCCAAAACGAGTGTTTTGGAAGGGGTCTTGGTAACTGAGGTCAAGGTGGATCTGGTGTCCCTCCTCTTGGGGTTGCCGAATCTCCCCTCTTTGGACGCTCGTGGGATGAAACTGTTTAATATTCTTTCATTCTGTGCGAGGAAGAACATTCTAATGAGCTGGGTGTTGGAGAATCCCCAGGGACTCTGGGGGTGGCGTAGATTAATATGGAGCACATCACCCTGGACTTCCTTACGGGTACAGCACGGTTTTATAGAACTTGGCGGCCCTTTATGAATTATATAGACACAGACTTGTTGGCTATATTGGTCAGGGCCTTTGTGTAATCATGAGGGCTATGACTGGTGGTCTGGGGGCCCCTGGGAGGAAGAATTCCGAACAAATATGGGTTTGCTTACTGAAGCTCCTAGTGGGGAGCTTTGGTGGGATTGCACTGAGTGTGGTAACTTGACTGAATGTAATTTAATTTACTTTGGTTCACAGAATGGGGAAGGAAACTGTGGGGAATAGGCACAATTGAAATGTGGAGCTTATTCAAGGAACAGCTACAGCGTGTTCTTGATAAGTATGCACCTGTCAGGCAGGGAAGTGGTCGTCAAGTGAAAGAGCCATGGTTTACTAAAGAAGTTGAACCTCCAGTTTAATTTAGTTTTTTTAGTTATTTATTGAATTGTAGTTTTCATAGGTTTTTACCTCTCTTCTCAGTGGTTTGTGGAGTAGAGTAGTAGTTTGTTTACTGTTATTGTCATTATATTACAAGATTGTCATACTATTTTGTAGTGATTTTGTAAAAAACTTCTCAATAAAAATATTTTCAAAAAAATTGTGGAAACCACCAAATAGTTTTCAGTCAATTAAACCAACATTTTTGTTCTTGCATGAGAGGAGGGCACTGCTAGCAAGGCTTATTGCCTATCCCTAATTAACCATGAAATGAGTGGTATGCTAGACCATTTCAAAGGGCAGTTAACAGTCAACTACATTGTTGTGGGTCTCAACAGGATAGTTGTTATGGGGGACTTTAACTAAACATTGACCGGAAATACTGTATTTTGAGTACTTTAGATAGATCAGTTTTTGTTAAGTGTGTGCAGGATGGTTTCCTGACAGTATGTAGACAGGCGAACAAGGGGAGAGGCCACATTGGATTTGGTACTGGGTAATGAACCTGGCCAGGTGTTAGATTTGGAGGTAGGTAAGCACTTTGGTGATAGTGACCATAACTCGGTATGTTTACTTTAGCGATGGAAAGGGATAGGTATATACCGCAGGGCAAGAGTTATTGCTGGGGGAATGGCAATGATGATGCAATTAGGCAAGATTTACGTTACATACGATGGGCACAATTGAAATGTGGAGCTTATTCAAGGAATAGCTACAGCGTGTCCTTGATAAGTATGTACCTGTCAGGCAGGAAGTGGTCGAGTGAGAGATCAGTGGTTAACTAAAGAAGTTGAATCTCTTGTCAAGAGAAAGAAGGCGGCTTATGTGAGGATGAAACGTGAAGGCTCAGTTAGGGCACTTGAGAATTACAAGGTAGAAAGGAAAGACCTAAAGAGAGAGTGAAGAATAACCAGGAGAGGACATGAGAAGTTGTTGGCAGATAGGTTCAAGGAAAACCCTAAAGCTTTCTACAGGTATATCAGGAATAAAACAATGACTAGAGAAAGATTAGAGCCAATCAAGGAACAGTACTGGGAATTTGTGCACGGAGTCAAAAGTGATAGGGGGAATGCTAATTGAATATTTTACATCAGTATTTACACTGGAAAAAGAAAATGTTGTCGAGGAGAATACTGAGATACATGATATTAGACTAGACGGGAATATGTTCGCAAGGAGAAAGTGTTAACAATTCTGAAAGTGTGAAAATAGACAAGTCCCTTGGGTCGGATGGGTTTTATCCCAGGAATCTCTGGAACGCCAAGGAGGTGATTGCAGAGCCTTTGGCTTTGATCTTTATGTCATCATTGTCTACAGGAACAGTGCCAGAAGATTGGAGGATAGCAAACATTATCTCCTTGTTCAAGAAGGGGAGTAGAGTCAACCCTGATAATTATAGACCAGGGAGCCTTACGTCAGTTGTGGATAAAGTGTTGGAAAAGACTATAAGAAATAGGATTTATAATAATCTAGAAAGGAATAAGTTGATTATGGATAGTCAACATGGTTTTGTGAAGGGTAGGTTGTTTATGGGCGGCACGGTGGCACAGTGGTTAGCACTGCTGCCTCACAGCGCCAGAGACCCGGGTTCAATTCCCGCCTCAGGCAACTGACTGTCTGGAGTTTGCACATTCTCCCCGTGTCTGCGTGGGTTTCCTCCGGGTACTCCGGTTTCCTCCCACAGTCCAAAAATGTGCAGGTCAGGTGAATTGGCCGTGCTAAATTGCCCATAGTGTTAGGTGCAGGGGTAAATGTAGGGGAATGGGTCTGGGTGGGTTGCGCTTCGGCGGGTCGGTGTGGACTTGTTGGGCCGATGGGCCTGTTTCCACACTGTAAAGTAATCTAATCTACCTCACAAACCTTATTGAGTTCTTTGACAAGGTGACCAACCAGGTGGATGAGGGTAAAGCAGTTAATGTGGTGTATATGGATTTTAGTAAGGTGTTTGATAAAGTTCCCCATGGTAGGCTATTGCACAAAACAAGGAGGCATGGGATTGAAGGTGATCTAGCAATTTGGATCAGAAATTGGCTGGCTGAAAGAAGACAAAGGTGGTGGTTGAGAGGAAATGTTCATCCTTGAGTTCAGTTACTAGTGGGGTACCGCAAGGGTCTGGGTGACGGCATAGAAGGATAGGTTAGTAAATCTGCAACTGACACTAAAGTCAGTGGAGTTGTGGATAGTGCTGAAAGATGTTGCAGGTTACAGGGGGATATAGATAAGCTGCAGAGCTGGGCTGAGAAGTGGCAAATGGAGTTTAATGCAGAAAACTGTGGTGTGATTTACTTTGGAAGGAGCAACAGGAATAAAGAATACAGGGCTAATGGTAATATTCTTGGTAGTGTAGATGAGCAGAGATCTTGGTGTCCATGTACATAAAACCCTGAACGTTGCCACCCAGGTTGATACTGTTGTTAAGAAAGCATATGGTGTGTTAGCTTTTATTGGTAGAGGGACTGGGTTTCGCAGTCACGAGGTCATGCTGCAGCTGTACAAAATTCTAGTGTGGCCGCACTTGGTGTATGTGTACAGTTCTGGTCATTGCATTATAGGAAGGATGTGGAGGCTTTGGAAAGGATTCGGAGGAGATTTACTCAGATGTCACCTGGTATGGAGGGAAGGTTTTATGAGGAAAGGCTGAGGGAGCTGAGGCTGTTTTCGTTTGAGAGAAGGTTAAGAGGTGACTTAATTGAGATATAAGATAATCAGAGGGTTAGACAGGATGGACAGTGAGAGTCTTTTTCCTCAAATGGTGATGGCTAGCACAAGGAGACATAGCTTTAAATTGAGGGGTGATAGATATAGGTCTGATGTCAGAGGTAGTTTCTTTATTCAGAGAGAAGTAAGGGCGTGGACCACCCTGCCTGCAACAGTAGTGGACTCACCAATTTTAAGGGCATTGGGATAAACATATGGATGAAAATGGTATAGTGTAGGATAGACAGACTTCAGATTGGTTCTACAGGTCAGCGCAACATCGAGGGCTGAAGGGCCTGTACTGCACAGTAATGTTTATGTTCTAAATCATGCATTAACCAGGCCAGAGAAAGAGGATAGGTTTCCTGGATCACCATTGGATTATTCTTGATGTCTTATTTGATTTCAATTTGAATCATCTTTCTTAGTGGAATCAAACCCATGGTCCCCCACACAACTAGCCTGGATCTCTGGATTACTAATCCAGAGGTGAAACCTTTAGGGAACCACCTCCCCCAAGCAAGGTAATTTATTTGTAGCAATAGAATTTATTATTAATTTTTTTAAACAGATTGCTGGCCTACTGTGTGTGAAGCCAAACTGAACATGAAATCAAAAGACATTTATATTGCTATCTGAATCTGGATGAAAACACTTCAAGTGTATACAATTTTGTAACATAGCAGGGTTTGATATGCTGTAGAATTCAACTGTTTACACTGGTTAGGGAAGGTCCCTTGAGGTTGACAATGCCAAATGAACCAGAAAGATGACCACACGTATTGTTAGCTGCATGACTGTTCACAGGAGCAGCTAATCACCCATAAAGAAGGTAGCAATACTCAGTAATATAGCAGGAAATGAGGTTGAATATTTACATTAAGTAGCAATAGCTGCAATAGATCTGTTCAGAAGTTCTGATCTCTCACCTGTTGTTTCAAAGTTTAATAGATTTTTAAATTCAAAATTAAAATGCAAGGGCAGTTCTTGGGGGAAGACCGTGGCATTTGATTCCGTAATTATTTTCTTCTACTAATCAACAATGGGGCACATATTTCAGGAAGACGTGGGACTGTTGCAAAATTTCCCTCAATTCAATATTTTGAGAGGTTTTCTTTAAGTTTCAGAAATGCTTTGTTTTAGATCTACACAATAAATTTTCTGCAACCAGCAACACATACATACCAGTGTGAAATTTAAGGATTTGTACTCATGTGCTACTTGGTTTCATACAGTAATGGTAGAACAATTTTATGCACTTATTTAGGTGTCATAGCCATAATGTCACTGGACTAGCAATCCAGAGCCTGGGGCCATCAGTTTAACCCAGTATAGCCGATGGTGAAATTTGAAATCATAGAATCTGGAATTAAAAATTGGTATAATTGCAAGCTTGTAAATATTGTCAATTATTGTAAAAACCTATTTTTTTCACTAATATTGTTTCAGAAGGAAAACCTGCCATTTGCACAAGCTCCGGCCTATGTGTGACTCCAAACATAGCAACATGACTAATTCTCAGAAAGGCACCAGAAATGACAATGGCACAAAGTCCTGTGAACATGCAAATTACAGCCAATATCTAGTGCAGGCCAAAATTGACTGCAAAACTCAGTCTCATGGCATCAGGTCAAACATGGGTCAGGAATCCCTGCTAATCACCAATGTTGAAAGCTAATCTGCAGTCCTGTCACAGTCATGAATGAGTGGATAATCAAACAATGGCTCACTAGAAAAAGAGATTCCACAAATATCCACATGCTCAACATCAGTGCAAAAGAATGTGCTGAAATATTTAAAATTTGTCTTCAGCCAGAATAGCCGAATGGATCATCCATCTTGGCCGACTCAAAATCACAGATGCCAATCTTCAGCCATTTTGATTCACTTCACATGATAGCAAGGCTGAAAGACACCAGATACTGTCAACGTTATGTGCCCCGATAATACTGTGGGAACAGTAACGATGACTTCCTTTCGAGGACTCGCCACCCCCTTGGCCACACTGTTCTAAGTTAAAAATCTCACACCAGGTTATAATCCAACAGGTTTATTTGGATGTTCTAGCTTTCGGAGCACTGCTCCTTCATCACAAATCTTCTCAAAACTTGCAAACAGGTAAGGAAAGTTTGCATCCTACAAGTAATAGTAAGACCAACTGTACAGCTATAACTCTGACATATAACTTGTGGATAATGTTCAGAAACACATTGCCAATTACCATATTATCAGTCTATTCTCATCAGCAAAGTGATGGAAGGAGATGTCAACAGGACTATCAAGTGATACCTGCTTCACAACAATATGCTCAGTTTGGGTTCCGTCAAGCCCACTTAACTCCTGAGCTAATTACAGCCTTGGCCCAAACATGGACAAAAACAGCTGAACTCAAATGAGGAAGGGAGAGCGATTTCCCTTGACTTTGGGCTGCATTTCACTGAGTTAAGTTTCAAGGAGTTCAAGTAAAACTGGGAATTGGGGAAAAGCTCTTCACTGGTTGAAGTCAAACCTAGTACAAAGGAAGATGGATGTTGAAGGTCAATCACCTCAGCCACAGGAAATCACTGTAGGGAATTGCTCAAGGCAGTATCTGGGGCCCCAAATGGTTAGAGCTGCCACCTGTCACCTCTGCCACTTCCAAAGAGAAGTACAGCTGAAACATGGGAACACCACAGGCTAAATGCAAGCCAAGTTTGGGGAGGTAAGAGAGATAGTTGAGACAAGAAGGGAGGTGCTTAATAATTCACTCTGCAGCAACAGGTTCTTCTCTTCCCCTTGTATTGTTCATTCAATTTATAGGCACTGAAGGAGCTGATTGGTGAATAAATGTGAGTAATTTTACATTCTACCCTCTCATCTCAAGTTTGGACTGCATTATAAACGGAAGTTCAAGGTATGGCAGGGTCGCTCAGCCACGCGCACGCCCATCCCGGTACCCAAATGGAAAGTTAGGAAGATTTTCTGCACAAGCTCATCTAAGTCACCTGAATCAGTCACCAGCAGCAAAAACTTGGGTTCCAGATTTTGGAGCTCAAGAGGTGGCTGAGTGATGTGATGCATCTGCAAGGCACAGGACTTCATGGATAATACATTTAGGGAAGTGGCCACACCATGGGATAGAAGCATAAAGGCAGATGGATTTATTCATTCTTGATGAACAGCTTATGCTCTAAACGTCAACTCTCCAGCAGCACATTCTTGACTCTCTCACTCCAGTATCTGCAGTCCTCAATTTCTCCCAGATGGACTGCCAGCCCAAGAAAACCAGCAGCTATTCAAGATACCTGAAATGAGTTCACTCACTAATCTGCTTTCCATTCTGGATATCAGTGAGGTTGTAAGTTCCTCAGAAGAGTGCAGCAACCCCCAGCTCCACAATTATAAGTAACTCAATTGAATAGGAGGGAGAAAAGGAAAGGAAGGGAAGCTGAGTGGAAGAGCCATTGCGATAGAGGATTCATTGAACAACAGACTTGTTTCTGCAGTTGCAGATGACTCCAGGATGGAGGTGGGGTGGGGAGTCAACAGCCAGAGGTCATTGTCCATGTTGGTACCAACAACATTGGCAGGAAGGGTGGGGGAGATGTGGTTGTACAGAAAAAAAATTAAATATACTAGGTAGAAAACTAGCAAAAAGGACTCTATAAATAGTAATTTCAAGATTACTTCCAGTGCCACGTGCAAGTACAGAAATACAATATGGCTAATTAATAAATGGCTTGAAATATGGTGCAGGAGAAAAGCCTTCAGATTCCTGGGAAACTACACTGGAGAAGATTAATGGATATTTTTCAAGCTGGAGGAAGGTTTGCAGTGGAATTCCCCCAGGGGTTTGTATTTGGTACCTTTGCTTTTCCTGATGTATATTAATGATCCAGACCTTGGCACACAGAATAACTTCAAAGTTTGTGAACAGTCTAGCATTTGAATTACGGTAAACAGAGGAGGACAGAACTTCAAAAAGATGTTGACAATTTGGTGGACTGGGCAGATAGGTAGCAGATGCAGAGAAGACTGAGGTGATACATTTTGTAGAAATAACATGTTGAAACAATACAAACTAAATGGTATTACTCTAGGTGTGTCTGTGTATAAGTCACTAAAGGTGGCAGGACAGGTAAAGAAAAAGGTATGCATAAGATTTCCTCGGCTTTATTAAAAGGTGCACAAAATATAAGACCAAGGAGGATATGCTGAATTCATATAAGACACCTGCTGGACCTCAACTAAAGAACTGTGCACAGTTCTGGGATCCATACTTCAGAAAAGATATAGAATTAGACCATAAGATATAGAATTAGACTATTCAGCCCATCAAATTTGCTCCACCATTCGATCATGGCTGATATATTTCTCAACCCCATTCCCCTGCCTCCTCCTATAATCAAGAACCTATTTGTCTTTGTCTCACTCAATAACTTGACCTTCACAGCTTACTGTGGCAATGAGTTCCACAGATTAACCATGTGCTGGCTGAAGAAATACCCCATCTCAGTTCTAAAGGATCATCCTTTCCCTCGAAGGTTGTGACCTACTCTCCCCGAGTTGTGGAAACATCTTCTCCATGCCCATTCATGAATCCAATGGAGAGAGGGTGGAGTTTTCACAGGCAAGAAACCTCAGCTTTCTTCAGGCCTCTGATTACTGAAGATTCCTTTTCTTCTATCATTATCACAACCCATAGTCACACACTTGATCAATCAGAGTTCTAGTCATACAGTCAGACTCATACAGCATAGAAAAAGGACCTTCATCCCACCATATCGGTGCCAACCAACAAACTACACTAAACCCATTTAACTATATTTGGTCCTTGGCATTTTAAGTGTCATCCAGATGCTTCTTAAATATTGAGAGAGTACCTGCCAACACTACCCCCAGGCAGCACAGTCCATTTTTCTCCCACCCTCAGGGTGAAAATTTTCAGATTTTCTTTAAACCAATTACTCATCTGGTCTTAGACATGCCTACTATGGGGAAGAGATTCTCATGATCTACTCTGTTTATACCTCTCAATTTTGTATACCTTAAATCAGAACCTTCAGCCTCCTCTGCTTCAAGGAATTCATGCAGGGAACAGGAGAATCGACGTTTCGGGCATAAGCCCTTCTTCAGGAATGGGGAAAGTTTGTCCAGCAGGCTAAGATAAAAGGTAGGGAGGAGGGACTTGGGGGAGGGGCGTCGGAAATGTGATAGGTGAAAAGAGGTCAAGGTGAGGGTGATAGGTCAGACTGGGGTGGGGGCGGAGAGGTCGGGAAGAAGATCTCAGGTTAGGAAGGCGGTGCTGAATTTGATGGATTTGACTGAGACAGGCTGGGGAGAGGGGAAATGAGGAAACTGGTGAAATCCGAGTTCATCCCTTGTGGTTGGAGAGTTCCTAGCCGGAAGATGAGG
>NC_057715.1:64445564-64585851 GCF_004010195.1 Chiloscyllium plagiosum | reverse complement strand
GAATTGACGTTTCGGGCATTAGCCCTTCTTCAGGAATGGGGAAAGTTTGTCCAGCAGGGTAAGATAAAAGGTAGGGAGGAGGGACTTGGGGGAGGGGCGTCGGAAATGTGATCGGTGGAAAGAGGTCAAGGTGAGGGTGATAGGCCAGACTGGGGTGGGGGCAGAGAGGTGGGGAAGAAGATTGCAGGTTAGGAAGGCGGTGCTGAGTTCGATGGATTTGACTGAGACAAGGTATTTCCCCTCCCCCCACCTTGTCTCAGTCAAATCCATCGAATTCAGCACCGCCTTCCTAACCTGCAATCTTCTTCCCGACCTCTCCGCCCCCACTCCCGTCTGACCTATCACCCTCACCTTGACCTCTTTCCACCTATCACATTTCCGACGCCCCTCCCCCAAGTCCCTCCTCCCTACCTTTTATCTTAGCCTGCTGGACAAACTTTCCCCATTCCTGAAGAAGGGCTTATGCCCGAAACGTCGATTCTCCTGTTCCCTGAATGCTGCCTGACCTGCTGCGCTTTTCTAGCAACACATTTCCAGCTCTGATCTCCAGCATCTGCAGTCCTCACTTTCTCCTTCAAGGAATTCATACCTCGCAAACCCAGTCTTTCCTCATAACGGAGACTTTTCAACTCATGCAAAATCCTGGTGAATTTCTTCTGCACCCTCTTCAGTGTAATCACATCCTTCCAATAGTGTGGCAACCAGAACTGCACACAGTATTCAATCTGTGGCATAAGCAATGTTTTATGAAGTTGTAAGAAGACTTCCTTGCTTCTATATTCGAAGCCCTGGCTAGTGAAGGTAAGCATCCTGTTTATGTGTACTGACACCTTCAGGGATCTATGGACCTGTACATCCATCTTCCTTTTTGTTCCTCAGTACTCTCTAGGGACTTACCATTCATTGTGTATGTCTTTCACTTATTAGGCCTCCCAAAATGCATCACCTTGCACTGTGCGTGACCAACTTCTATCTGCCCTTGCTCTGCCTAATTTACCAGCTTATCAATATCAGACTGTATCCGGAGACCTTCCTCTTCACTATCAACAATACCAATTTTCATGTCACCTGTAAACATATTAATCTAACCTTCTACATTCACATTCAACTTTAATGTACAAAACAAACAGCAAAGATCCCAACACCAACCACCACGGTACACCACTGGACACAGATTCTGATGACAAAAACAACCCGCCGTCACCCATTGCCAATTCTGAATCCAGTTTGCCAACTTGCCTTGGATCCCATAGGCTCTTACCTTTTGGACCAGTTTTCCATGTGGGATCTTGTCAAAGGCTTTACTGAAGTCCTGTAAACCATATCAACTGCACTACCCTGACTGTCCCTGAACTATCCCTGCCTTTCCAAGTGTTGACTAGTCCTGTCCTTTAGAATTTTTTCCAATAATTTCCCTACCACTGACATCAGACTGCTCTTGTAGTTATCAGGCCTATCTCGGTTGCCTTTTTAAACAGAGGAACCACACTAGTTATCCTTCAGGCATCTGGCAATTCATCTGTCACAGCGAAGTTTTAAAGATCTTCAACAGAGCCCCAACAATCTCCACCCTTGTCTCTCATACCAGTCTGGGATACATTTCATAATGTCCTGGGATTTATGCAACTGGATGCCCGCTTAAACACCAAATAATTCCTCCTTATTAACCTTAATACGTTCCAGAATATCACCATCCCAGCTGAAATCCCCAGCTACAATAACCTTCTCCTTTGTGAATATAGCTGCAAAGTACTCATTTAAGATCTCGTCCACACACCACTGACTCCATGCACAGGTTGCCCCTTTGGTCTCTAATAGGTCCCACTCTTTCTCTCAATCCTCTTACTCTTAACATAATGATAAAAACCCTTGAGGTTTCGTGGATTCCATCTGCCAAAGATATCATGGCCCCTCTCAGCCCTCCTAATTTCCTTTTTAAAGCAACCCACTACATTCTATAATTTAGAAGGGCATCTCTTGTTTTTAATATGCTGCATCTGACATATGCTTCCTTCATTTTCTCAATCCACCTGTTGGACTATAACCTGGTGTCATGTGACTTCTGGCTTTGTCCACCCCAGTCCAACACCGGCACCTTCACAACTTTCATCATTATAAAACTCTCATTATCCCTTAAATTCAGGTTTGCATGAACTTACTACCATTGCCCTTCACTCTTAGAGGAACATGCTGGCTCTGAACTCTCACAATACAACTTTTAAAAGACTCCCACTTTCCAACTGTAGATTTATCTACAAATTGCTGCACCCAGATCGTTTGCCAGATTCTGCCTAACGATATTGAAATCGGTCTTTCCCCAGTTTAGACACAACATCTGCATTATCTTTATCCCTTCCCATAATGGCTTTGAAATTCAGAGCTGTCAGTTAAGTTGATCAGTTTTTTTAAAACAAGTTTTAAAAACTGCAATTTTCTGAATAATTGTCACTAGATACTAAGTGGAATCTATATCCTGTACCACCATCATGAGCAAGCTACTTCCATGCACTGCTGTAAATATTGCACATTGCATCCGTTAAACCAAATTAACTAATAAGCTAGTTTCAACAAGAGACAGCACTCAGAATTAAAAGTATATTGTTCCTTCTGTAAATGAATGCCAAAACAATTTAAAATATTTTTTTCGAACAGAAATTAAGGTGGTTTCATTAAATTCTTTGAGGACAATCTAAAGCAGGAGTTGAGAATAAGGATAGCAATAGTAATTTCTTTCAGGAGTGACTATGTAGCTAATTTCTGGGCCAAAGAGAATGCAAACTGATCTTAGGCCTCCAACAAGGGATCACAAGAGCACTAACTATTAAACTAAACACAATTACTCAAATAGCTGCATTAAGAGAGTACTGCAAATAATAAACATGCAGATTAGAAATTGCTCAGTGAATTTTTAGTGATGTACACACTATCAATTTAAACAGAGTACTGAACTTTCAGGAGATAATTTACTGAATCTACAGTCAAAGACTATGACATAGCAAGTACCACAAGTATACACAAGACTTTATTGCATTGCACATATTAAAATAGCCTCAAAAATGCTCCAAGAACTGATGCTTCACAAATTAAGAAATCGGTGTATAAAACCTGAAGAGAATTTATTACTCTCCAATAATTCTGTCCTGCAACATTAAATGCAAGAAACACTGAGATTTTCAGAGTGACACTTCATTACAAATGCTTTGCCATGTCAACAAGTCATAACCATCTGAGAACTGTTATATTAAAACTATCAATTGTTAATAAAAAGAATAAACAAACATAAATATCCAATTATAAATATAAATAAAACACCATCATACACAAACACTACAATTACTTTGAGGACTGCTAAACTAATTGTGGCAATGAATACCAAATCTTTGTAATTAAATCATTATCAGGATTTTCAATATGATAAATACTTAACTAATAATTAATTTAAAGTGAGATTTGCAGTACTTTCAGTGATCAAATCACTTACTAGCTTCACAGTGTAAATAAAATCCAACATTTGGCAGACACAATTTTCAATCACTGCAAAGCGCACAAAATTATCAGTTGCTTGCATGTCTGGAGAGCCAGATTTGACATCTACTTCAGGAAGCTGAACCTATAGAGCAGAATTTAGAGGACTGCTTCCCAAACACTTTTCTGGTGTAACACTCTTGCCTTGATGTGGGGGAGGGATGATTTTCCAGCTCTTGTCCAGGAGCAATGGGGTGGGGAGAACAGGAATTGTGCATGTGGGGAATTGATGAAAAGGCAAGCTTGCTATAAAACAAAACCCAAAAAAAAGTAAGACATTTTTTGCAACAACTATTGTATCTCAGAACAGACAATTAGACCATGCCCACCAACAAAATAAAATATAATGATTCAAAAGAGCTTTCCACTTCTCAGATACAAATTTGAATCCCAGTGCTACGTCTGAGGTCATAACTCAAAGATCTCTACAAGCAAAGCATTGTTTAGATATTAAAATAGTAACATAATTTTGAAATATTAACACATCTAATATTTCTGAGACTTATTTAACCTTCGGCTGCCTAACAGCTCTACAAATTAACTAGTGTCTCCAGAAAATACTCTGAATTACTTAGGAGTTTCACAATTGTCCTTCAACTCCTGAATTAAGGAACAGAACATCAACACATCAAGTTCTTAACTTCCTAGAAATGCAGACATTATTATCACATGGTCGACTTGGCCATGATGCATCTCAGCCTCATTTACACTAATATCATTAATAATCCCTTGGATGACAAGCAAAAATCCACCAATCGAACTCATGAAGTCAATGTCTTCAAAAGAGATATTTCTGAAAAACCCACTAATTTTTATTTAAAGAGCTATTGCTACTCTAACTTAATTACATAGCAATCCAAAACTTTCATTCCCCAGGCAAAATTGGTGGTGTTCCTCATTTTTCGACAAGGAGACTTGAATAACTTCAGCACATCAACTTGAAAGTTAGTACAACATGCTGCTGCACAAAGCATATACTCTGGAAATTATAAACTGTTGGGATTTCTATTATGTACTTTAAGATTTAGTTCATAAAATAACTTTGTTGATTGAGAGAAGAGGTCATGGGAATCTGCATAATTTAATGACAATGGTTAAGCGCAAAAAAGGAAAACAAACTGTACTCTAAAGAAATGTGAACTCCTGACAAGTTGATTACTGCCATGGATCAAACTATACTTGTAAAGGTGCTTCAACATATAATTTATTTGTGCATCACACACTCCCCACCCAAGTATGAAATAAAAATGCATTTATAGCATACTTTTCATGTCATCAGAATGTCCGAAAACACTCCACAACCAAAGAAGTGCTTCTAAAATGTAGTCGCTGTTATAAGGAAGAATGTCAGCAGCCAATTTGCATGCAATAACCCTGTAAAAATAAACATTACCCAATGAGAAAAATGTTTGTGCTCTTCTGAAAAATAGTCCCATGCAAGGGCAGATGAGGCATTGGTTTAATGTTTCATTCAAAGGACAACAATTTGCAGCACTACACTGGAGTGTCAGCGTAAATTTTGCACACAAATCTCTGGAGCAGAACAACAAATTTGTAGAATCATTTTGCCTCTCTTTCTCCACCTTTCTTCAGAAATTTCTAAGTATTTTGCATGAAATCTTACAAATTACTGCAAATCACGTACGTAGTTCCATGTCCCTGTAACTACATTACTACCTCACTATAATTATTAAAGGATCTCAAGTATGCAATTATAAGCAACATTTCAATCTTCATTCATAAACCATCAGTCTATATGCCATCTTTTCACAAACTGAAGTGAATCTTGATTTTGCATGTTTTTGTCAGAAACAGCAACTGTATAAAACAGCATTTTCTCCTGCACAAACAGCACTACATGGTCAACTAACAGTGACATGTGTGAAGTTCTCAATATGCGAAAGCTCTGTTATATCTCCTAACAACAATAATGAAACATTTGTGAAAATTCTGAATAATACTAAGTTGAGCAAATTCAACAGTGAAACTGTGAACATAGGAACCAACTTTCAATAAAGTAGTTATTGTCTGTTTTGGTTCAAGATAACAGTATCACTTGCAAGTGCAAGAACAACCTCAATTATCCAAACAAGACAGACGGGGAGTATTTTGTTGGGATAACTGATTGTTTAAGTTCAGATCTGCTATCCGAACAATGGAAGCATTTACGGGACTTAATCTTGTTCAGATAATCTGAACTATGGATAATTGATGTTCGGATGACAGAGGTTGTTCTGTATTTGTTGATTTGAAAATCAAGTTAAATTTGATGACTGGCAGGTGACCTTTACTTTTGTCTTTACTGATTTCAATATGAACATTAAAAAGTAAATAGATTGTAGCACTAAATTTACCATTATGTGGGAGGCAGAAGAAACTTTCAGCTGTAAAAGCATTTCCAAAGATTAAAAACAAAACAAAATCAATGCTTTTAATTTGCACTTTTAAACAAGAAAATTTATGATTTAAGCTACAAAGTCAGAGCCATTATGGCACAGGAGGAGGCCATATGGGTGAGTCTATAACACGACTGAAACTCAGCTGGAGTAAGACTACTAAGTGTCTTAGAGAAGTGCAAAAAAATTAATACTTTGACACAAATTAAACAATGCAAAGAGCAGTAATCAAGTGGCTAAACTGCTTTCAAACATTACACAGAGCTTAATATTTTAATTAAATCTACACCAAAATGTAGACTCTAGCTATCATTATCCTTACCATTTAATTCCAGTTGTAAAATCTCTTCAAATCACATTCCACCAGAGATCAAAAGTCTAAGTGAAAAAATGACTTCCATATTGGATCTTATAATTCTCACAATACTCCTATTTTCAAACATGCTGAACAAAGCTAGAGGCTAGATGTTGTTCCAGAAGCAGGGGAGAAATCCGTTGCACAGAAGTATTTATTCCGTTCTCCCTTTGTGCATTTAGAAAATAGGTTGCTGGCCTGCCTAGTTAACGGAAGAATTATCTACAGGACAGAATGCACTTTATTGCCGAATGCACAAGACAGAAAACTATTTGTAAACTTCTTTTCTTTCCCTCAAGCTTCGTAACCTCGACACATGGATACATAGAAAAGTGATAATTTAATTATTGGGCCTAGTTGCAAGGCAAAAATGGCTTTTAATTTTACTTTCAAATTTGTTCTTTTTTGAATGTCTGAATGAAGGCTTACAATGAACATATCTAACAGACATTGCAGAAACAGCCCCACTGTATTTGAAGATTTACAGATAGGGAAGTTTTATATATATAATACACACCACAATACTCCAGAGTTCAACTGTGAGCAAAGAATGAGAGCAATGCAATAAGCAGTCAATAACATGGTTCACATTTCAACCCTTCTTATACTTATGTAAAGATCAATTTTCATATAAACACATTAAACAGACAATAACATACTCTGAAAGCTACAGCGCTTACCAGCAGACTAAAATGAGACAAATAATGCCTTGAGCTGCAATAAACCCACAACCAAGACTAAAACTTTCACAGCTCAGACTTTTATAAACAACTACATAAAAAGGGGTAGATGTATTAGCCAAGGTAAATCAGTAGCTTTTACTTTACAAATCAGTGTTATATTTGAACTTTATCTCACACTGATAACTACCTGCCTCAATGTAAAACAAACATTCATCCCTGATATGCACTAGAAACAAACAAATGATGAAATCACACACTCTTAGCCCTTAAATTTCTTTTTTAATCATAGTGAATGGAAAGTAAATTACCAGGAGAAGGAGCATCAAACTTGCTGTGAAGGCCTGAAAATTTAAACTTGAAAAAAGGTAATGCATTGCAGACTCTGTCTCAGAGCCAGTCCATAGATTAAGTGCTTGGGTTTTGAGGAGAAAAGTTGCTTTTGTATTCATTATCTTTCCTTCCAGTACAGCCTCTCTTTATTCCAATGCAGGAAACAAAACAGGTGTGGAGATCTGAAATAAAAACAAAGTGCGAGAGAAACCCAGCTGGTCTGACAGCATCAGTGGAGACAGAAGCACAGTAAACTTTGAGTCAGTATGATTCATCTTTAGAAGTGGAATTCCAAAGAAGAGTCCAACTGGATTTGAAATGTTAACACAACTTCTCTCTCCACAGATGTTGCCAGTCCCAAATTTCTCCAACACTTTGTTTCTCGTTATTCCTCTTGCCTTTACATCAACCTAACATCTTTCATTCTGCACGGGATAATTTCAAATTGAGCCACACTCCAATAACCAAAAAGCTGTTAGAAAGTGAGCACTTTCTCAGCAAATCAGAAGCTGGCAATATTAAGTAATATTCTTTACATGTTTCAAAATTCAAAATGAAGTGTTTGTAATAAAATTAATAGCCATCTTTCCAAAAGGGAAATAATTCAATTGATCTTAGGTACAATTGCATTGTGAGAAACTAGAGGCAAGTTGCATTTAAAGAAACTAAAAATACAAGAAACTAGCTTCTTCATTTCAAATCAACTTCTCTGCAACAAGTCATCAGTAAAGAGTGCCAGTTGATAAAACTGTCCTGAACGTACATATTATATGCATAATTCTCATGTACAAATTACAGTACAGTTTTCTCTACTGTTCATATGTCTCAGAACTGATGAAGCCAATGGACTGCCTCAAACTGGAAGTTTAAGTTCCGTATCTAAAATGGATTTATGCAATCAACATTTCCCTTTGGCAGATACCCACCTTCATATAAACTCTGAGACAAGACCAATTTCTCACACCCTATGGACCCTCTTCATAATGAAGATTTAATACAATTACAGTTCAACAATGAAAACCTCAAGACTGATGAAGCAGGATGTACAAGTTTGCAGGTCTTTCAAATTATTCTAACAAATAGAGCAACTAGCCTTTAAGAAAGCAAAAGGATGGAGTTTTCCCAGTGATGTGGGCAATGAATGGCACATCAATTGAAAAAATATGGTGAGATCAGAAAAATGAAATTCTCAACATTGACAAAAAACTTTCCTCGCAAGGATTGAGCGGAAAGGCAAGAATCTGGCTAGTGAGCAGTAAGAGGCAATTTGCAGGCATTGATATTTCATTGTTACCTATTCTCACCTCATTTACATGCAGCATACTCTCAATCCTCAGCCAATAAATGTATCAAGGCTGTTACTAACACAGTTTGTGACAGATCACACCACTTCATCTCACTTCCTAAAGACAAGGTCAGTTCTACAGTCTGGGCAGTAAATCTTGCCAAGATAGATGGTTTCCCCTAGGTGAAAGTACTGAAGTGAACAGTACAATGTTAAAACTGCAGAAATGGACAGTACTTCATTCCTAATTAGCAATGGTGCAAGGATAAAGCACCAATAGTTACAACACTGATAGTTCCCTGAAGGCTTAGATCACTCATCAACAACAATTCTGGCACCATACCATTTTATTGTTTGCTGATTACAAGATCACAACTGTTCCCTCATGTATAATCTCCAAGAGTTTTTAATATCACATGGAAAAGTTTTTGTTATGAAGAGAGATTTGATTGTACAGGCTAGCATTGTTTTCCTTGATGCAGAAAAAATGTATGTGAGCTGTCTAAGTGTAGAGAAAAAAGGAGACACCTTAGAGTGTACATGTTCAGATCATTGAAGGTAGCAGGATAAGCAGATAAGGTGGTCCCAGTAAGAACATAAGGCACTTTCCTCAAAAGGCCAAATTCTACAATATTAAAGTAGGGAGTTTGTGCTGGAACTGCAAGAACACTGTTTAGACTGCAGCTGAAGTACTGCATACAGTGCTTGTCACTACATTACAGGAGTAGTGAGATCGCACGAAAGAAGATACAGAAGAAATTTAGATCAATGCTGCCAGGAATAGAAAATTTTACCTATGAGAAGTAATTGAATAAGGTCAATTGTTTTCTTCAAAACAGAAGAATGAGGAAAAACTTAAATGAAATGGATGTAATTATGAGCAACCTAGGTAGTGAGAACAGAACCTACTGTGAACACAGAACTCACTAACCATGAAACATCATTTTAAAAGAACTTAGAGGAGGAGTAAAGTTGAATTGAAGAATAATATTTTCACCCAGAATATGGTTGAGGACTGGAACACTGTCTGAGAAGACATTAGAAGCAGAAAAACATGCGGATACATACTAGAGATGTCATAACTTAGACACCCAAGATGGAAGGTAGGAAAAAAACTGGATAGCTTTTTCAATGAGCACAGAACAATGGGCTGAATCCCCACTTCTGTGCTGTAAATTTTTCTATGTTTGCATAAACCAACCATGCTATTTAGGCTGTTAATCATTAAACTTATATCAAACCAAGAAACAATGTCCCATGGCAGACTGAAGTAGAGTCCATCTGGATCCAGACTGAAGACTAATATAGCCTGAGGGTCAACCTTGTACAATAACGACTGCATTTGGATTGAAGTGAAACCAGATGCCCATATGCTGAGAGAGAGAAAAAAAATCACAGCAAGAGAGCTCCAGACTCATTTAACAGCTCCAGAGTTTTAAAACATTTTCAAGAGATATTAAGTTAAAATATAAATCTCCAAGTAACACTGCCAAATGATGTCCTCAGCTCCTCCAGCAGACACTGGCAAAACAATACTACTCTTCCAGCATTGCCATGCCAAAAATATTGGCATGGCACAAGTGCTAGAAGATGTAGCAGAATGACAGCAAAATACCAGTTTTTTTTCCAAACCAGGAGTAAAAAAATTATTTTAAAAAATTCGAACATGGTAATTAATACTAAAAATGTAAAATATATTTCATATAATACGCCAAACTACATCCAAGGTCATGGAGTCATACAACATGGAAACGTTCCCTTCAGTCCAACTATCCATGCTGAACATAATCCCAAACTAAACTCATCCCACTCATCTACTCCTGGCCCATATTCCTTCAAACCTTTCCTATAGTTATCCAAATGTCTTTTAAACATTGTAACTGTGATCGCATCGATCACTTCCTCAGGAAGTTAATTCCACATGTAAACCACCCTCTGTGTAAATGATTTGCCCTTCATGTTTTTTTTTTAATCTCTCCCCTCCCACCTTAAAAATATGCTCTCAGTCTTGAAATGAGGGAAAAGAGATCGACAATTAACCTTATGTATACCCCTCATGATTTTATAAAACCTTTATATGGTCATCTCTCAACCTCTTATGCTCCAGTGCACTTGATATATTTGGAGTATTCCCAACGATGTAATCCTTTTAAAAATTATAGTAATGATCTCCAAATACAAATTCCATTGTGGCTCATGCTATAAAAATCCATGTCATTCACAAATATCCCTCAGGGTGGAAAACTTGTCACGTAAAAAGAATCTGATCTGACACTGACTGACACTACATTCTTCATCCACCAGTCTTCCAAATAGCCTAATAAAAGTGAAATTCTGCAGTAAGCAACTTACCAAAGCATTTCCACCATCTCCAAGTACAAGTTGGACTACGTTAAAATATTCCAGATTAGACTACTCAAAAAGCTCAATGATGATCCAGGATGAGGCATCACCAAGTTAAACATGCATGAACTTTCTATGCACTGTATCCACAACTGTTTAACTACAGCGAGGCTCTTTTGTCAGTACCTTCCAAACACAAGATCAACAAAGCATCAAAAAACACCATCTGCAAGTACTTTCCAAGTCACATACCATTCTGACTTTGAATTAACAAAGCACCATAATCACTAGGCTAAAACTCTAGATCACCCTCCTTAACAGCACTGTGGCCATATCTAGATCACATCAATTGCATTGTTTCAAGGGGATAGCTCAGTAACACTTTCAAGGATGGTCAATACATCGTGGTTTTCACCAGGCAAACCTATACTGTCAACCAGTAAATACTTTAGCCTCAAATCAAGCAAAGATTTGGGCAATCATAGCTCATTAAACCTATTCAGCACAGTTCCTGATACTAGATCAGGAAAGCACAAAATAGTCAAGAAAACATAGCTGTACACTTGAAATCATATTGGTCAACCAACAACCAAGACTTCATCACCATCACTGGAATTGGCCTGTTCCAAAAATAGCAAGATCAGATTGCTTCATTTATTTTACATGTCAACTTATGGGTTTCTGGCACAAGTATAGGAAACACTGAAAACAAATACTAAGCATGCTACGGAAAATGTTTATTTGTGCTACTCACTTAGTTAGACAGCCTGATCCTAAAACTGTACAGCTAACAAACCAGCAGAACATGGCAGCTAAAGTTTAACCATTATTGTTCAACAATTTCCTTTAGCAGTGCCTTTAGAATTTCAAAATAATTTATTTATGAGTTGCTCTAATTACTTTCGTTATCAACTGACTTGCTTACTCCTCCTCAAACTATAAACAGGTGATTCACCCAATTTTTTTGCATGAAATTAGATGGTGTGCCAGCACTCACTATCTGGTCTCACAACAATGCCCAATCATGCCTTTGTCACAAATCTGCACTACATACTTCCAGCTGAAAAGTCTTCATACTAGGAGCAGGAACACTAGGTTACCAGCAGCAATGAACTGCAGCATTCTTGCTATTGCTCAATCTGAACAAAGCTTTTTACCATGAGCCAGAAATCAAACCAGGAAACCTCTTGCTTTTTATGATTCAGACACAGGCATTACCTTTAAGCCATTGGGTACATACTCAGCTACTTAACCATTATTCAAGTTTATCTATCTGCCTTATAGTTTTCCAAAATAATGGAGCACTGTGCCATTAGATTTGATTCCACTTAACTTGACAATGGGCTAACCTTTTACCCAAGTTGGAAAACAATCAACAATCTATCAATTTGCAGTCCATGATTTCCAAGTATTTAACAACACAGACCTGTATTCATATACATTTTCACAAGGAGTTGTGCTGGGTAAACATACATTGGTGAATAACTTGTGCTACATAGATAAACATTAACTTTGCCATGATGACAATGAGGAAAACATTACTGTCTAGCAGGAACAGATTGTAAGCACCAACATCAGCTCCACTGCTGGATTCCTGCCATCACTGGTTCCAGCATTCAAGTTCAATGATCTAATGTCAACAGAATTATTAATCCCCATCAAGTGCCCTCCAACATATATTTTTTTAAATGGAAAAATGATACCATCCCCTGTGATCTGAAACAACTGCCAGTAAATCACTCTACCCACTCAGTAGGTGTTAAATAGCATTTTGTAGGTAAACATATTAAGGTAAAAACATGAAATGTCTGAGGTGCAAATTTACCAAAAACTGAATACAACAATACTGATAATTGGAAAAAATGTTTTACTAGCTGACATTTTAAAAATTCATTGTAAATTAGTAATATTCTCATGCGCTTAAGACTATTGGAGATTAACAGTACCCAAAGTAAATATACATTAAATTCTTATTGGACAATTGCTATGTAATAAGTGGTGAGAAGAATGGCATAATGTCTTAAAGGTTCTTCTTTAAGACAGAGAATTCCTAATATATGCTGCATTCACAGTAAAGAGTTCAGAGTGTGGTGTTGGCAATGCACAGTAGGTCAGGCAGCATCCAAGGAGCAGGAAAATCGACGTTTCAGGCATAGGCCCTTCATCAGGAATGAGGCTTGCGGGCCGGGGGGCTGAGAAATAAATGGGAGGGGTGGGGGGTTAACTTCCACACTGCAGTACTCACTTTTGCCGCATTCACAGTAAATTCAATTTAATATTAACATGAAATTGGTTGATCTCTTCCTTCCCAGAGATAACCTACAAAGGCCAAATGAAACCCTAAATTGGGATGATAAAATATAACAAATGAGGAGGCAGGTGTCTCGAGTCTGCACCATCTACCAATAAACTGATCTGAATGGGCCTTAACTCCACTCTCCTGCCCACCCTGAAAACCCTCAACTGTACTGTAGATTAAAAATTTGTCAGATTCAACCACAAATACATTCAATAACCCAAACTTCACTGATTTCTGCAGGAAAAAGAATTTTAAAGAATAAATGACCCTTAAAAAAATTCTCCACATTTGTGCCTTAAATGGAAGACTTATCTTTTTTTAAAATGGTGGTTCCTCATTCTCGAAATACATTCCCAGCATCAACCCTGTCAAGCCATCTCAGAATCGTGTATTCCAATAAAATCACTTCTTAATCTTCTAAATTCAAATGCATACAGGATCAACTTGCTCAGACTCTTGTCAAAAGCCAAATCTTCATTCCAAGAATTAGCACAGTGTATCTGTGAACCAGTTCCAGGCAAATCTCTCTCGTCAGAAGGCTAAAACTATACTCTGTGTTATCTCCCCAATTCCCCTGTGTGATTGCAGCCTCCCTATGATAAAAAGGTCAATATTCCATTTAACATTAACAAGTTACTGAATGCAAACTCTACGATACATGTACAAAGTCACCAAGTCCCCTATATTGCAACATTGTGTAGTCTCTTCCATTCAAGTAATATCCTGTCTTTCTATTCTCACTGCCAAAGTGGGTAACCATACATTTTTCCACATTCTACTTCTCTGCCAGCTTTTTGCCCATTCATTGAACCAATCTATGTTCCTTTCCAGACTTGTTTCATCCTCCTCAGAACTTATCTATTTTTCCATTGTCAAAAAATATGGCTACGTACACAAGCACATTCAACTAATTATTAGTGTAGATAATAAAAAAAAAGTACCCAGCACTGAAATCTGTGGCACTCCACCAATGAGTCTGCCAGCCTGAAAATGGTTGATTTTTCATGTTTCCTACTATTTAGCTAATCCTCCAGTCATGCTAATGTATTACACCCAAGACCATGAGTTCTTATATTGCAGAAGGTATTTTCTTCAATGCCTTTTGCATATCCAATACACTAACTACTGGTATTCCTTTATTGTCCCTATGTGGTGCATCCTCGAAAGAACTAGCAAATTTGTTAGACACAACTTCCCTTTCACATCCTATTCTATGGAAATCCCAAAATACTTCATGTTCCCAGATGTGCCAATGTGCCAAATAACTTGGCATGAAGCAGGGTAAAAAATAATTCAACATGTTTGTGTTAACAGTTTGTGGTTTCTCATTCCTTAAAATATAAGAGTTTCCTTTGCTATAAAATCAGTCAAGTAAAAAAAAACACAAATCATAATAGCATGCCAGACAAAGAATGAAAAATCCAATTTATAGTCATTTCTAAAAAAGGTAATCGCTACAATGACTTTGCCCACATAGGGTAACCACTAAGTTCGACTGATCATCTTTCAGTTCTCAATATAATCTAAAAGGTTAATATCTGAAATTGTAATCTGTGCTGGAGGGATATGAAAATAAGATGCAAAAATATGATGAGAATTGTTGCTCATGGATGGTAAACACTGACAGATTATTTGGACTGCACGGCCTGATCTCACATTATAAATATATATTTCTATTGTTATGATACCAATAGACAGTGAGACAACTGGACAGGTCAGATCTTCAACTGAAAGCTAGTTTGATGGTATGGTGATCTTTCACATACATTTAGCATGTTAAAACCAAATCTGCAACATTACAAAGACATCTATGATTCAAAAGCAATTAAGATAAAATCAAATAAACTAAGCTATTTAATAATAACAAACTAAGATTTCAAAACACATAGTACAATACAATTCCAGCTATTCCCAATACTATCCTTTTACAGTACTCAAATACAAGAGACAGCATTCCCTTTCACACTTGTAAGTTTGACAATTTCTTTCCCACTTCCCAGCCCTGAGGTTAATCCTCTTCCTTAAATTATTCCCAGTATCAAACTTAAAGTTTTCTGAGCTTGAAATAGCCCCTTCACAGTTCTAACCAAACATTTCTGGTCTGGAATTTTGAAACTAAAACCCTCACACTGACATAACGTATTTGCCAACATTGCTGAATTAACTCCTTCTCCAGGGGACACCATCCTTACATCTGATCTAAGCAACATCTTATGCAAACTGCCCCAAACGTTTTCCAAAGTACAAATCAATTCTTCCAAAGAAAAACCTTGCAATGTTTAGTCTCTCCAACCAAACCTTTTCACAACATAGACAAATTGCTATTTTCACTCCATGAAGGTTTCAGTCACCTGCTCTCTAATACATACTGGTTTAAAATTTTGACTCCTAAAAGACTGACAAGTTAATAACCATGGCAGCATGGTGGCTCAGTTATTAGCACTGCTGCCTCACAGCACCAGGGTCCCAGGTTTGATTCCAGCCTTGCGTGATTGTGCAAACTCCACACAGACATTCTCCCAGTGTCTGCGTGGGTTTCCTCCAGGCGCTCCGGCTTCCTCCCGCAGTCCAAAGATGTGCAGGTCAGGTGAATTGGCCATGCTAAATTGCCCATAGTGTTAGGTGCATTAGTCAGAGGGAAATGGATCTGGATGGGTTACTCGTCAGAGGTTCGGTGTGGACTTGTTGGGCCGAAGAGCCCGTTTCCACGCTGTAGGGAATCTAATCTAATTTAATAACTAAACCCCTTCGTACACACAGACACTAGCTCAAAATCCAAACTCAATAAAATAATACTTACTAACTTACTGATATGTATTATATTAATATTGTAATGCCTATCATTGAAAGTCTCATTTTAAATGCTCTCCAACTGAACTGGATTTAAACTTTGCATTCTCATTCTTGCATTGTATTCCATTATAAAAACCCATTAAAACAATAGATTTTCACACTGCTCAGTAACATTTTTATGAAAACATACGTTGCGCAGGAACCCTTGCACGCCACTCACAATACATAGGTTACATAAACTACACAAGTTTTTAAACAACCCAAGAATTTTGAACATTACTTTTCAGATTTTTCCAGTATTAACTAATATTTGTTTTTTTTGTGTGTAACACTAGTTTTGAGTTTAATATGATTTAAAGTGATATTAAAGTGCTTACAGACATCAGAATGAACAGGAACGATTTGTAGCAACATTTCACTCATATCTTTAAAATGTATTACTTTTGTCTGCATCAGTTGATAGTTTAGCTCACACGTCTCCCATAGAGGAGCAACACAACATCAACACAAACAGTATAGGCTGCATTTCCACAAACAAAACGCAGAGACAAAGATTTCCAATGTAATATTGTGGTTAGTACAGATAAAAATATACTTCTTCAAGACATAGCAATACTAACTCTAAACTCAAGGACATGGTGAAAATTGCTACCATTCTTTATTTACATCCAGATAATTGTTTGCCCTTCAGTTTTCGAGCAAATAAAAGGAGCCATTTGGGAATTGGCATAAAATGGAAAGTCAGATCTTTATTTTTTTAACTTGACTATTATTTCTACACAAATTAAATTTAAAAATTACCTTATTGTAAATACTGTGCTTTATTGTATCAGCTTGCACTCTTCCTTTATGTTTTACAAGAAAAATGTCAGACTGCTGGAGTCCTTTCGTACTTCAAAAATCCAATATCATACACAGCTCACAAAACATGAAAAGCTCAACTTTCAAGTAGCACATTGGAGACATGAAGTTGGAGTGAACAATTGAAATTATATAATGCTACAATATCTTGCAAATATCACTATTTCAGCATCTTAATTATTTAAACACTTTGAAAAATTCTAGAAAATGTTTCCATTATTCCTTCACTCAAAATGTTTCTACAATTTTGTTTTCAATTATCACATGAGCATGCACAGTTCCAAAACTGTCAGTCTCCAAATTGAATTAAAAATATCAAGTAAAAAAAAAGGTTATTTGCTTCTGTAAACTGACTTGCATTAACTAGCTAGATCACACATACTACATCCTAAACTGGGACCCTGAATTTATTTCCAGGCCTATGCCTATTTTTAAAAGAGAAATCACCTTGAGATCAAATAACCAGATTCAGATCACTTTAAAACTATAAAGTTAGCACCCAACACATTCTGGACCAGATTCTTGTAAATTGTTTTGTACACAGGGAACATAGTTTCAATGGTTTGCATTTATGTAGCATTACAAATTGGCAAAACATTCCAGAAGGATTCAGAAGCACTATAAAACAATACTTGACAATAAATCTCATAAGCAGATAAACGTACAGATGACCAAAAGCTTAGTATAAATGGTAAGTTTTAAAGGATGTCTTAACAAACAAGAGGAGTACAGGAACAGAAACTTAGGGAAAAAGAATTCCAGATCTTAGGATATTAACTATTGAAGGCAAGGTAGTCAAAAGCAAGATAAAGGAAATTGAGCATAAACAAATCAACAGAATTGGAGGATCAGAGTTCTTGAACATTGTTAGAAATGCTAGGAGAAAGTGAGGATTGCAAATGCTGGAGATCAGAGTAGAAATGCTGGTGATTACAGAGTTGGGAGAAGACCAAGCAAGAATTTGTACACAATCTCAATTTTAAAAATAACATAATGCTGCTGAACAATGGAGGGCATCATTTACAAGGGTTGATGATTTCACAAGACATATTGAGACAGGAAACAGGTGACAGGCTTTGGAAAAATTCAGCTTTACACAGGGCAGACGAATGACCCATGAGAACTGAATAGTCAGAACTGGCAGGTAACAAAAGCTTGGGTGAAAGTTTCAAAAGATATGCTGAGACGGGGCAGAGATGGATCATGCTGCACGAGGCAGAAGTAAAACTGATGGAAGAGAGCACTCAGGGTCACAGCTAATGTGCAACTCTTAGTTGCATGCAACATTAGGTTTCCCTATATACAATGATCGCAAGGTGAAAGATTTTCTCCTGTCTCCCAGCTGCCACTGCAGTAACACTCTAAAACAGGCCCTTAATTCTGCCATACCCAAGGACCCAAACAACACTTGGTCCCTAAGCAGAAAATAAATGCTGTTCTTCCTTCCTCCACAGATTTACTGCAGCAGGTCAAAGGCAGAAATGTTGGCCAGAGAAAACCGTTGCATGTTGAACTGCAAGCAACTGAAAGCTCGGGGCCAGTTTTGCAGTCAGAATATGTGCTCTGCAAAACGGTCACTCAGTTTGCGTTTTGTCTTTGTCATGTACAGGAAACCAGATTACGAGCAGCAAAAACTTTAGACTAGATGGATGAAGTGTAAGTAAATCACTGCTTCACCTGGAAGGAGTGTCTGGGGCCTTGGATAGCGAGGATGGAGGAAGTAAACAGGCAGTTGTTGCCTATTTAGAAAATCTGTTTTCTAATCAATCTGTTCAGAGATGTTATTACACACCTATGGAGCTGGTGGGACTTGAACCTAGGCCTCTTGCCTCAGAGATAGGGATACTACCACTGCATCACTTGACTTCACTGCTTTTGTACAATGGTAGCTATAGTTGTGAAATTGAATCCTAAAAAGCATATATTTTACTAGCATCCAATATTAAAAATGAAACTTATCTAATCACTGTAAATCTGTAGCTCAAATGTGTGGCAGCTGCACAATATAAAATCTGATCTACATCATCAGACAACACCAGGTTACAGTCCAACAGCCTTATTTGAAATCACAAGCTTTCGAACTATTTCCCCTTCATCAGGTGAAGTATCTGCTGACTTGTTTCCACTCAAATGATAATAGAAAATCTAGACTTGGCTCCCCTAAAACACTGTATGCTAGGTCAATTGAATCTTTTATGACTGCAATTGGTTCGGCAAATGGATCAAGGTGAATAGAACAGAAGTAGGTAAAGGAAGTTGAGGTATATCAGTCTATCTAATAACAGAATGGCCAATTCGGTTTGTATCTCATGTTTTATTGCTCATCATATCTATTAACATTTTTAAATTATACATACATCTCTGTTCACTTCCTATTTATAAAAAAGTATTTCTTGCTATATATTCATCACACTTCTGCATCAACATGCACAATATCCACATTTACAATGTATTAGCTTCATAATTTTGCAATTAAACCATCCTCTCTGAAGCATTTCGATGTTACATTTGCTAGTTAATATAGCCTATGCTATAAAAACACTCCTGTGGTGTAGCTAACCCTATTTTTCTGTTTAAGATAGTATAACCTTTGCTAAAATTATATAAACATAAAGAAACTGCATAAATTTAAAACAGGGATTGAATAGTGTCTGTGTCCTGGTCTAATAATCCCACACTCTAAATCAATTTGACCTGAAACTACACTTGGTTTTGACTATCCATTGGATGCTACAACAGATCAATGGTTAGTTGCATACTTATGCAGTTTGTATGTATGAAGGAACCAAGCAAGAGCAAGCACATTTCTGACATCACATTCCTTCTATAACTTGATTTTTTTTTCTTTAATCCTGATAATATTTATTTAACTTGCTTAAATGCCTAACTTTTAAAAATAAACATTTAGTTACATTGGAAACTGAATTGCTTCATGCCATGCTCATAGCAGTTAGTACATGGAAACAAGTTAGACTGGTAGCATTAAGTCCAACAACTGAAGTAACTCTCCATCCTTTGAAGCTGATTTTGTTTATACTACACTTATTTGAAATCTGAAAATATATATATACACACATTAAATACAGATATAATTGCATCCTCCTTACAACTTAAAATTGGACCATTTCCTAAATATTATAATGTTATGTAATGACTCAAAACACTGGTTAAAAAATCTGAATGAGCATATCTGTCATGCCCTTTCATGTCTGGCAGAATACTGTTCTCAATTATCATTTATGCCCTTTTCAGTACTCCACAACAAAAGCTGCAACCACATACAATGCTGATTTAATAATGGAAAATTATAGGTAGCATAAGCAAAACAAGATACATTACATTACGTTTTTCATTAGTTTACCAAATATACAACTGTCAATTAAATTAAATGTAATAAGTAGTATCATGTTTAAACAAAAGGCACAAAATTCTTCTCCCTGGCCCCATACAAGACATTTTAATTTTTAAAAAAAAACACAGATAAATCTCTAATTTGGACAGAGACTGATAAAAATATGCTATGCTGAAAATGCTAATGTGTTAAAAGATAAACAACATCCTGATGAAGTGCAAAAACTTAAAAAGCAGACAAATGTAAAAAAAACGTTTTAAATTGGATGCCTGGAATCGTGGTACAAAACTCTCATGCACTTTTACACTGAATATGTCTTCCTGTATCCAGCACAAAAGCCAAGGGGAATATTTTTCCAGTGGAAGTTGATCATTCCTAGGCATTTCCAGCATGAATTTAGTACCTGAAGCAATTGTGTATCTTGAACAAATACAGAGAGACTGTCCAGTGTGGCCAGTGAGAGACTGTCCAGTGATGAATAAGGCTTCAAATTCCAACTTCCAGCCTCAAAATAGGCCTGGGTTTTATAGCTGAATCCACCAACTCTGTACTTAGAGTGTTGTTGATACTGCTCCTCTTCAGTGATGTCCTCTTCAAAGTACACATGGCAATAGGCAAGGACTGCGGTCAGACTCTGCTGAGATGGCCTTCACATAACATTGACTATCGACAGGTTCAAATTTGAGGTATTATGTGACTGTCGTCAATCATGAAACCAGACACCAGAAGTCAATTGCTTCAGAAGTAAAGAAAATTAGGGAAATATTTAAAAGACAAAGCTTAAAAACTCAATCACTGTGCTCCAAAGTCTCAATAAACACATACATAGATTGGGTGAAAACAAAATGAATTGAAGTGAATTCAATAAGCATGTCATGAGAAAACCATAGGGTGAAATAGAACTTTTTATTTATTAGGCACCTTTTAGTCATCGCAGCACTTCTAAAATTTGGCTTGCGCATTGACTTGACATAATACACAGGGTGTGTCATTTATCATTTCAGCTTTTGATGAGCACTACAAATTCCATTGATCACCTGTAACTTGTAACACAATTAAACATGAAGATACTGCAAAACATACTTAAGGACATTTGCACTTAGTCTGTCACAATCATGCCAAAAATTTAAAGTCATATAAAATATGTTGTAAAAAACATGAAGAAATGAAAATGTAAAAGTTGTGATGCAACACACAACTTTAGACATGCAAAATAATGTTTTTATTGAGAAATCCTCCCAAAATGTGTTTTCTGAACATAAAGCCAATTCAGCATAAAGCCAATAAATGAAAGATCTCCTTGGAAATGCTAAACAAAAACTGCTTAAAATTCATTGAGGATATCTGCCATGTACACTTCTGAATAGAAATGGATACCAAAAGTTGCCTTGACATCCAATACAACCAAAATAAAACCTTTTAAATTTCAAACAAAAACCTGTTGTGCAAAAAAGATCAAAACAAAGCCACCTTTTCACTCAAACAGGTCAATGCAATAATCGTTTCACATCAGATTTGGCATTAAGTTTGGGCACCATGAATCTGATTGGCATTAAATAAGAAGCTTTAATAAACCCCTCATTGCTTTACTTCCCTTCCTTATTCTCATTTCCTGTGAATTTTACCTTACCTGACTTTGATTGAATGGCTAAAAAGTCTAAATTATGTTTTACCATAAAATATGCTAGTATTCAGGCAAACATTAAAAATATTTGGTGCACCCCACTTACAGCTTGAGCTGTCGTGGCAGTGACCCAATAGAGTGAAGTAATTGCTGCAAGCATGGATGATCAACAAAGGCTTTCTCGTTTCGAGCGATCCAGCTGGCTGGTACGCCCCGATCAACATAAGCATGCAGTAGATGTAGTGAGAACCCTTGTCGTTTGCAGGAATTAACACGATAAAAGATGACTGAACTTAACCACATCAGGTACCACACTCGGAACTTAGGAAGAAATGAAGCCAATTTCCTCTTGTCTGGGAACTCTCTACTCTCCACTGATGCCTGAATTCAAAATTCCTTGTGAACATGTTGATCGGATTGGTCTGAGAGTTCGCTTTAAATTACGTGCAACCAACATCTCAGCCCAGTTGTGACAGGATTTAGGAATTTCACACTTCAAATTTGGTTCATAGTCATTTTGAGCTTTTCCTGTGTTCGCCTATAGCTTTATCACCCTGAAGTCGGAGTCATTGCCAGCTAAAACCTAAATCAATCCTTAAAAGTGCAACATTGAAAAAACAGGATCTAGAGTACACCATTTATAAAATCGGATTCTGTTGGAATAAATGTGGCTACACACATTGGACATAAGCTTTGTTATGAGACATAGAAATTAAAGAAATTACACTAACCTTGTACACTTGCCCATATGTACCGTTTCCGACGACTTCAACCAATTCAAATATGCCCGCTGGGTCCTGAAAAGAAATTTTGAAATAAACGTAATTATATTACAAATCCCAAATCTGATCGAGCCGGATCATGGTGAAATGCAGCTGTTGCGCCCTATTTCCAGGCATATGCCAATACATGCACAAACAAAGAAAGCTCTCAACTACCCCTGTTCTTCCCATCAAAACCTAACTACAAAAAGAAAATCCTGACAACTAACTGATTTTCACACGACTTCACTTTTCTGTGTGAATTCTCCTGAAGGCTTGAACAATTGCATCCGCTTGCGTCTCGAGTTCGCATTGTCTTTATATAAACTGTTTTCCTTCTCTCCTTCAAAACCAAGCCTACACTCACCCGCAAAGAGGAGAGATCTATCTCCACTAGACTTTTAGCAGGAGAGTCGTTCGCCATTTTCGTTAAATTTGTCTGAATTTTTCTTCTTTACTGTCCTTGTCGGGTGGAATTCGTGCATTTAGGGCTGCATACGAGCTTTGGGAAGTTGCTTCCTCCTCTTCTTTATGCCATGATCTAGTGGCAGTAGCTACAGCTCCCAGCTCTCCCCCTCCCTGAGCCACACAAACACAGGAAACCGCCCGGACTCTCTCTCTCTCACTGTCTCACTCACTGACTCACACTCGCTTCGAGAGCGAGACTCCGCTCCGCTCCGCCCCGCCCCGAGAGGCACGCGGCCGGCCAACCGGCCGAAGTTTGGGGGACGCGCGTGGCCGGGCTCGCACACCGCCGCTGGGCGCGCTCCCCCAAAAGCAGAATTGGCGCAGGCGCCTGGGTGCCGCCGCTCTATCCAACAAGCTGTGTTTATTCATTCAGTGCCAGGTTTTCAGCCTCTGCTTACTGCAGACTTTCAGCGTGTTAATGATTCCGGGGGAAACAAAGACAGGCTCTGTCTCTGTTATGTTCGGAGCGCGTGCACGAGCCATGGCTGTGAGGTGTGCGCGCACCCGCGCACGCTGTGAAACTCTTGCAACGCGTCAAACACCAGCGGAAAACACGCAAGCTTTTGGCTTCTGGGTAACATGCCGGTCTGTCCCCACAGCCGACAACACTGCTGAGCAGGAGGGGGGTGTCCGCAAAGCCAGACAAAAAGGTCATTCATATTCATAAAGGGGTGTGGTGAGGAATGAAAAAAAAACAGTTCACCAAAGTTTCCGGCGCATTTAATGAGAACACAGGCTCGGATTTGTAACAGGGATCTAAGAAGCAATGTTTGGACAAGTAAAATAGGAGTTCGTCAAGTTAATTATTCCGTAAAATGTAAACATCGGAGAAAAACACAAGCACAATAACATGAGCATCTTGTAACCTGGGTCGCGCATCGGCGTCACGCAATTACAAAGCACAAATCGTTAAGAGGTGTTTTCATAAAACCTTTCGACAAAAGAAAATGTGGAAACTGACAATTGTGGTTTAACACATTGTAATGGACTGCATGAAATATGGGACAAGAACAATCGACAATATAGACATTAAGTACAATTTCATTTCACGAAGGGCCTCCTTACTGCTTGCTGTAAAATCTTTATATCGTTAATTTCCTTCACAGTGCCATGTGCAGAATTTTAGGGAACGTCTGTTAACTGAAATCGGAAACTGAAAAGCGAAGATTGCAGGTCATTGTTTGAACTGTAAAACGTGTGTCTTTATACCGCCCATACAGAAGAGAACGTCAGGGATATTTTTGAATTCTAAAATGAGAACTAAAACTTTTTTAAGTTTTAGCAGCCAATACACGCAGGCGTATATTTATTAGCGCCAATAACAACAAATTCAAGGCTGGGTTGCGTTTACATATTTTCGCGTTATGTTTGACAGAGTCGAAGCTTTCATTAAAACTATTGGCCGGCTCCTTATATTAAGGTAAGACTATCGATCACAAGTCACTGATGTAGGTGAAACTGACAAATAAAATGAAAAATCGATTAAACCAGCATTTCTACAAATGTCAAGATGAAAACATCTACAAGAAACATGTTCTCCAAGATTCAACACATATAGCGGTTGGAATTGTTTCATGCAGCAGATAATTATTAAGTAATTGGGTTGTACAATGAGGAGCTGCGATCAATCCTTGAAAGCCATGGGGAAGTTGCATTCTGTGATCGTCCACCGAAAATGCATTTAAAAGCACTCTGTTTCACAGTAACAAGTTACACAAAAATATTTCATTAAATATCAGGCATTAAATTTTGCAACTGGCTGTAATATGTGTTCGACGAGCTGCAACTGAGCCATCGATAAATGTAACAAACTGCACGTCAAAGATGGTACGAAAGCCGACCGACCTTTTATAAAAAGTATATCAAAATGCTGAAGCTAAATTGCATGCCCAGTGCTGCAACCAAAAAGATGCTGGCGCCCATACGAAATTGAGAATATGAAAATTTCACCTGGAGCTTACTTTGAAGTAAACGATCTTAAGTACATGGGTGGGTGAGGCGTCACCTACTTTGGTGTACCAAAATGCTTTATTTAAAAAATACACTGACCTTCTGAAGAATGAAAGATTTGCGTTTGTATAGGGATTTCCACCGAAAATCTCAGAACGTTTTTCAGCTATTGAAGTATTTATGAACTTTAATCACAACTGGGAAAGGAGACAATTAATTTGTGACCAACAAAGCCCCACAAACAGCAATGTGAGTATATCCACACTGTTATTGTGAATTTGGTTCAGGAATAAATATTGATCAAGTCATTTGGCATAATTCCCCTGATTGCTAAAGCTGTGTCACGCGATCTTTTGTATAAATCTAAGCAACTAGATGAGACATCAGCTAAACAAACCAACGGAAAGACTGTACCCTAGCAGTGCAACTTTCCCTCAGTACTGCATCGAAGTGTCAGCCTCGAATTGTGTGCTAAACTCCTAGTGTGAAACTTGAATCCTGAACTTTATGACTCTGAGGAAAGAGCATTACCATGTACAATATTTTATGCCCACAAGGTTTAACACATTGGTGACTAAGTTGAACAGCCTCCAAAAGTGGGCACAGGGAACTGCATGTGTGTTCATTTCAAAATAAGAGTTTTGATGTTGAAATTGAATACTTTTTCATATTCAGCTTCAGGTGTTTTTCAACGTAGTTAGAATTTAATTGAAGACAGGTGAAACTGCATTCTCCCCAAAATGGGATTTAACCCATTCTTAAGAAGGCACCTCCTGCAATATTACTGTGATTGATTTACAATTTTCATAACAATCATTTATTCATTTAGTGTCCCTGAGCGTGTTTGTTGATAAATTTACTATTTGGCTGTATATTGGGAGTTATTTTAGGGGTTCACATTCACACGAACTGGATGAGCACGATGGGAATTAATTAGCTTTTGGTTCCCAGTTTCCACTTCAACTGGAATTGCCTAATTCATTCAGCACAATAATTGAAACCAAGACCTTCTGACCTGGTGGTTCAATTATAGCTGAAAATGTATTGCTGGAAAAGCGCAGCAGGTCAGGCAGCATCCAAGGAGCAGGAGAATCGACATTTCGGGCATGAGCCCTTCTTCAGGAGGGCTTCAGGTACAATTATACACCACCTATAATAGTTCATCATTATGGGGTGTCTTATTCTGTATTGGATACTATTATTGCAGAAAAATATGAACTAAATTTAAAATACAATTTCTGCAGTGATTAGGAAAATACTGGTTATTGGTTAGAAAATGTTGATGGCACATGGGGTAAAGTTTCCAGTGGTAATCTGTATTCTATTGAATTTCAGCAATAATCTTTACTTCAGTGTTTTTGTACTATGTGTTAAATGATTAGGCGAAACCAAGTGGAAAAACAACTTTTGTAGGAGTACCATTACAAATACCAAGAGGCAAAATGCAACTAGGATTATTCCAATACAAAAGCAACATACTGTCAACACTTGAAATCTGAAATAAAATGGAAAATCCTGGAAGTATTCAGGAAGATAGTATCTATGGAGAGAGAAGCAGTTAACATTTAAGATCAATTACCATTTGTTGAAACTGGGAAACATTAAAACTAGAATAGGTGTTAAGCGAAAGGGAGGGAGTTGGGAAAAGAACAAGAGTGAAGGTTTGACACAGAACAGAAGACTGAAGAGATTAAACAACAAAAGAATTGGAGGTGCAGAACCAAAGGGAGTGATAATGGGATCGACAAAGAAATAAAAAATATCAGTTGAGGAACTGCGAATGGACTATGAAGATCTACCGTCCAAAAGCAAAAACAAGAGGAACACAAGTCTAAAGCTGAACCCTGGAAAGTGAAGGAAAAGAAGACAAAACAGGGACTCAGTCTATAATATGAAATTGTTGAAGTCATTCAGTCCAGAAGGTTGTATAGTGCCTAATGGAAAGATGAGTGACTCTCTCAAGTCTACATTGAGCTTCTGTAAAACATTGCAGAAAGCCTCAGGTAAAGAGGTCAGCATCAGAGCAAAGTGAAGAATTAAAGATACAAAATCAGTTCTGAGGAAGGGTCACTGGACCTGAAACACTAACTCTGCTTTCTCTCTCAAGATGCTACTAGACATGCTGAGATTTTCCAGCAATTTCTATTTTTATTTTGTGATTTCCAGCGTTTGCAGTTTTTTTTGTTTAGTGGAAAATTTTAAATGTTGAGTGACTAGAAGCTCAGGCTCTTGCTTGCAGAGAAAATGATGAATTCTGCAAAGTGGTCCCCCATTTTCTGTTTGGCATCCATACTGCAAAACAGACTCGTGCAAATCAGTTCTGCCTTCATTTGATAATGCATAAACACTTTTAAAAAGGCATCACTGGATGACCACGAGGAGTAATATATCTAGCTTATTTTCCCTTTTATAACCTAAATGTTGCAATGTTATCTATCAGTATCTCACCTACTTTTTGTCTAAGATCAGCAGTCTCTGAACAGATCAGACTAAAATCAGCTCCTTCTCACTTATATGGCCTTATAACATAATATAACATAGAGTCATAGAGTCAAACAACACAGAAACAGACCCTTCGATACAACTGGTCCATGCTGAGCATAATCCCAAACTAAGCTAGTCCCACCTGCCTGCTCCTGGCCCATATCCCTCCAAACCTTTCCTATTCATGTAACTATCCAAATGTCTGTTAAACATTGTAATTGTACCTGCATCTACCACTTTCTCATTCTACACACGAACCACCCTCTGTATAAAAGATTTGCCTCTTATGTCTTTTTAAAATCTCTAATCTCTCATCTTAAAATGTGCCTCTTTGTCTTGAAATCCCCCATCCTAAGTAAAAGACTACCATTAAGTCTATCTATACCTCTTATTATTTTATGAACTTCTATCAGATCACCTCTCAACCTCCTACACTCCAATGGAAAAGTCCCAGCCTATCCAGCTTTTCTTTATAACGCAAACCTTCCATACCCAGCAACATTCTGGTAAATCTCTTCTGAACCTTCTCCAGCTTGGTAACATTCCTTCCTATAACTAGGTGACCAGAACTGGACACAGTACTCCAGAAGAGGCTTCACAAATGTCCTTTACAACCTCAGCATGACTTCCCAACTCCTATACTCAAAGAATTCAGCAATGAAGGCAAGTGTGTCAAACCACCTTTGTAATCACTCTGCCTATATGTGATACAAACTTCAAAGAATTATCTGCCTGTACCCTTGGGTCTCTTTGTGCTACAACAATACCCAAAGCCCTACTATTATTTGTTGTACCAAAATGCAATATCTCAAATTTTCCAAATTGAACTCCATTTGCCATTTTTCAGCCCATTGACCCATTTGATCAAGATCCCTTTGTAATCTTAGAAAACCTTCTACACTGTCCACAATGCCACTAAGTTTGGTTGACTATGATTTTTTTAGAACCTTTGTGTTTCTTTGGTATTTGACTTTTTCAAAGAGTACATCAAATTAAATCTCTTTCAATTGGAGTATAATAATAGTACATGGAGAAGTAAAGCACTGTGATGTCAGGTTAGGGCACAGGTCATGACTTTTCCTCTCAGGAACTGTCTGTTGTGGATTATGTTTATATTGCATGTTACATTTTTTGCTAATGAGGCACCCTCCTGATAATACTTTTGAGAATGGGGAAGTACTAGCCTTTACTCTTAGTTGGATTGCTGATACCATCTGATACTGAATTACTTAGAATCAGGAGGAAAATTCTAAAAATGGATGTAGTGCAAGAAGAATTTCAAGATATAAGAAGTGGCCAGTCAGTGTGACGTCCAATATTATTTATATGGCCACTCAGTGCTACAAAAAGTTTAACAACCTTCTCAAATCAGGCATGAAAAAACATCAACTACATTTTTCAAAATTGAACTCGACAATTATTTTCTCCTAACTGTGTACAAGTGCCTAAATAACTTAGAGATGATACAAATAAGTGAGTGTAGTATTCTTTCCACTTCAATCTCCCACTGAATGTATTCCTATACCTACAAGCACATGTTAATTCTACCAAAAGCTTCCAATCATTTCAAATCTGAGCAGATTCTTTTTTATTCTCATTCAGGCTCTTTTCAAGGGAAGAGAAAAGAGAATAAAGCGAAAAAGAGCAAATAATGAGAAAGAGGAGAAAAAAAGAGATGAGAGCAAGAGGATACAGACAGAAAGCAAAAGAGGGTCATGGGGAAAATAGACAAAGGGAAATTACAACATGTCCAGTGCACAAGGGACATCAATGATAAATTGTAAGTCTTAAAATAAAATAAAGTATGTAAAAAAAAGTAATAAACTTTTAACGAATATAATAGTAAAGTTGGAAAGAATGAACAGAAAATGGATAAATGCATGAAAAATCAGGAAATAGTCCTGATTAATTACTGGAGTACATATGGTAACAATATATAAAGAAAGGAAATATGTTGAAAATACAATAAAAATTAAACAAAAAATCATCACCCTAATCCAAGCAAACCATATAAAATAAATAAATAATATTCAGACAGATTCAAATGTCATTGCAGGCTGGGAAAATGAAACATAAGGTGAAGACAGCTATGCGTCTTAAAATAGAATCGAGCTGAACCTGTCATGTTTCAAAAGTAATTGTTTGAGCAGATATGCTGTACCACATGAATGTTTTTTATTCCTATTACAAATGGAGAGAGGGTCATTGACCTGAATGCTATATGCCATGCATAATTATGGATATTAAAACTTTTTTCCCAAAATTTGGCTAAGTGTTAATTTCAGGGAGTCTCATGAAGGCTTTCCCTCTGTGAGCCCAAGCAACTTTTATCATGCAATTTTACGCTGCTCACTTCATTAAGTTTGGACCACAGAACCACTGTCATGCTATCTTGCACTCAACAACGAAGAATGTTCACTGTTTCTGGGACCTTCTGGCATTCACGTCCTGGGTACCGTACTTAAAACCCAGCTATATTATTTTTCAAAAGCTGCCAGCCTGGTCTGAAGTAGTCACCTGGAACCGTGCAGTGTGCTAGGTCTGAAGGCCGCAAAATGGTTAGTGACCTGTTAGGCTCCACAAGAGTACGTGACCCTCTCTTCTTTCTGCTACCACATATTCATTCCATCTACTCCTCAACAGGCTTATGGTTTATCACTCTTAATATGACATGCAGCATCTTCCCTCAATGGCTCTCTGCCACCCTACCCACCCTATACTATTAATTCTTCTTGCCCTCTGAACTTCCTATTCACTCTTTTGGGACAAGCCATCAGTTTTCCTGACTGATGACCCACCAGCCCCCTAACTGAATAGGCTTTGACAGTTCTTTGCTGCCAAACATGACATGCTGTCTGACTATCCACTTGCACAAAGTGGCAACTTTGAATTGTAAGCTGTTGGTGAGCCCAAAAGTGCAGTATTGAAGTGCTGAACTGTAATAATTCCAAATGTGTCATGATGATGTGTTAAGGCTGGTGTTTGGCCCCATGAAGACAGGATGCAGGTGGCCACTGCCCATGTTGCCCATGTTGGGAAAATTGATGAAGATAGAGGTCTGGTGAAGTGCTGCAGCCACCAGCTACCTACTCTGACTTCCATGTTGGGAATCAGCGCTGTCTAGTTTCTCTTCACTGCCAGGGAAAATAGTAACCCGCATATAAATGAGGCGCTAGGATAGGCAATGATGAGACATTAATGCATGTGAATTAGCCCATCACCGCTCAGGGGCAAGATTCTCATCCAGTTGTTCAAAGTTTGCCTGGAAAATCAGACTTTTTTCTCAACATCAAGAATTTAATTTTTCCATTCTTGCCATATTTCCCCAACTGACTTGCTATTCCCCATGTTGTTCAGGGGCTGGGAAAATTCAGCCGATCGTTCTTTACAATTAGATTAGATTACAGTGTGGAAACAGGCCCTTCGGCCCAACAAGTCCACACCGACCCGCCGAAGCGAAACCCACCCATACCCCTACATTTACCCCTTACCTAACACTACGGGCAATTTAGTATGGCCAATTCACCTGACCCTGCACATCTTTTGGACTGTGGGAGGAAACCGGAGCACCCGGAGGAAACCCACGCAGACACGGGGAGAACGTGCAAACTCCACACAGTCAGTCGCCTGAGGCGGGAATTGAACCCGGGTCTCAGGCGCTGTGAGGCAGCAGTGCTAACCACTGTGCCACCGTGCCGCCCAATCTATTGTATGTACTATAAATTACCACATGATGTAATTTGTTATAGATGCCAAGTGTCTGAAAAGATCAAGGGTTATGGGGAGAGGGCAGGAGAATGGAGTTGAGAAACATATGATACTGGAGCAGACGTAACGGGCTGAATTGCCTAATCCTGCTTCTATATTTTATGGTAAATTTAAATCCAACAAAAATTCTAAGGTATCTACATTTCCATATCCACTGAAGCATCTACCATACTAATCCATATAAAATTAGAATACCATGCAATTGGTGGTCAGAAGTTAGAGTCCTGTCTTTATAAAACTTTCTGCCTGAAGGTTGCTGAATATTACAGATGGAGTAGTGGTAAAATAGCAAAATATTCACTGTCGCAAAGCTCCACAAGAGCAAACATCTGTGTTTTATATTAGTTTGCAAGAATATCTGTGACTGAAAGTCTGGCACAGACAACCGTAACAGGAGTATAGGCATGTCTGGTCATGCCAGTCATCTAATGAACATATATGCCTAATTTACATTTTGACTGATATTACAAAGATCTCCTATGGCTGTCTAAATTGATTGAGGCTGAATTTTAAAATCAGCTAAACATCAATTTCAGGGAGTTTCATGAAGAGTTTCTCTCAATGAATTTTAGCAAGTAATCTCAAGCAATTTTATACTGCTCATCTCATATGCACCACACAATGATAGCAATGCGCTCGCACCAATGTGTGTTTAGCAATGGTGCAAGTACCACTGAATCATAGAATCCTTACAATGTAGAAACAGACCCTTCAGCCCAACAAGTCCACACTGACCCTGTGAAAAGTAACCCACCCAGGCCCATTCACCCCCTCCCACCCCAATTATCCTATATTTACCCCTAATTATTGCACCTAACCTACACATCCCTGAACACTATGGGGAATTTGGCATGGCCAATTTACCCCACATCTTCGGATTGTGGGAGGAAACCAGAGCACCAGGAGGAAACCCACACAGACAAGGGGAGAATGTGCAAACTCCACACAGTCGCCCAAGGCTGGAATCGACCCTGGTTCCCTGGCGCTGTGAGGCAGCAGTGCTAACCACTGAGCCACCATGCTGCCCCGGGTCCTAATCTCTTTCTGTTTTTTTTTTCCTTTAATATACTTGAAGAATTGTTTTGAATTCACCCTAATCTTCTTAACCAAGGCTATCTTGTGCCCCCTTTTTGCCCTCCTGACTTCCTTCTTCAGTAAGTACCTGTATCCACTTTATATCTCCAGAGGTTCTCTTGATCCCAGCTGCCTGTACCTGAGCCATACCATCTCCATTTTATTTGGGGTAATTTTCCAAAATTTGCTGGACTCTGGAGCATTTGGACCTTCCAGAATTCCAGGCACTGGTACCATATTAAAAGCCCAGCCAGGAGTTGCCCTCCACAGTACAAATAGTAGGAGGGGAATGAAAAAGGAAAAAAACTTCTGAGGTCATATAGATAGTAGAGGTGACACTTCACTACAAGTACAAATCAAATTCATAAATTTTATGTCATCATCACCTGTTTGATCAATTGTCATTGTACCTGCAACTACAAGAAACATAGAACATTACAGCGCAATACAGGGCATTCGGCCCTCGACATTGCACCGACCTATGGAAACAATCTGAGGCCCATCAATCCCGCAATATTCCATTTTCATCCATATGTTTATCCAATGACAATTTAAATGCCTTTAAAGTTGGCAAGTCTACTGTTGCAGACAGTGCATTCCACACCCCTATTACTCTCTGAGTAAAGAAACTACTCAGGTTATCTGTGTTTAATACCATACCAATTTAGAACTTTGCCTAAGGGAGTGCTAATCTCTCCCTAATGCCCAGCACAGCATAACATCTCGTCCTTGTTTAGAGTGCATGCATCGTATGCAGGAAAGCTATCAATCAGTTGAACACATTCACTTTTATTCAACAGCAAAACAGCAAAAACAGGAAAAGAGAAAAAAAACCACAAGAAGAACATTTAAGTTGATTCTTGGAACTGAAAGAGACCACATGTCTTTTCAGTAATACCAGATTTACAGCCATTGAATGGTCAGACCATCCAGCTAATATCAATTGCAACCAAGTAAATTAACCCCTGTATGAGGGCCCTTTGTGGCACAGTGGCAGTGACCCGGCCCTGGACCAAAAGGCCCAGGTTCAAGTCCCAACTGCTTCAGAGGTGTGTAATAACATCTCCAAACAGTCTGATTAGAATATTAGGTTTAGTAAAGAAAAGTAAAATAAATTTTAAAAGACCTGTCCGACTTGTGGCACCCAACTATAAATCATAAGAAACAGGAACAGGAGTAGGCCATTCAGCCTCTCTAACCTACTTCACAATTCAATAGGGTCATGCCTGATTTGACATTCCTTACATTCACTTTCCTGCCCTTTCCCCATAACCCTTGATTCCCTACTGATCAAGGATCTATCTATCTTAGTCTTAAATATACCCAAAGACTCTGTCCCTTCAGCATTCTGTGGCAAAGAGCTCCAAAAGCTCCTCTGAGATAAGAAATTCCTCCTCATCTCAGTCTTAAATTGGCGCTCCTTTATTCTGAGGCTATGCTGTCTGGTCCTAGACTCTCCCATGAAGGAAAACACAAGTCCTAACTTGCTTAGACAATGCTAATAAGATATTCCCTCTTTACTGGAGATCATCCTAGTGAACTTTCTCTGATCTGCCTCCAATGTGATGATATCGTTCCATAAATAAGGGAAGCAAAACTACTCATAGTACTCCAGACGTGGTCTCACCATCACCTTATCTTGAAATAAGGGCCATTGAGTCTGTTCTGCCCTTCAGTTAGATAAGATAATCCTCAACTCCACTTTCCTGCCTTTTCCCCATAACCCTGAATAAACATCTATCTATCTCTTCCTTGAATATACTTAATAACACAGTTATTATTATAAGTCTCCAATATTAATAAAAAATAGATTCATTACCATCTAAGTGAAGCAATTCTTCCTCATCTTTGTCCTAAATGAATGATCCTTCACTCTGAGTTTATGGCCTCTGGTTCTAAACTCTCCAACAAGGGGAAACAATGTCTCTGCATCAACCTTGTCAAGTGTCCTAAGAGCCTTAGACGTTTCAATAAGTTCACCTCTCATTTTGCTAAACTCCATTGAATACAAGCTCAATCTACTCAACCTCTGTTCATAAGAAAACCCTTTTTGCTGGACTACCACCAATGCTAGTTTATCCTGCCTTAGATAAGAGGGCCAAAACTGTTTACAGTATTCTTGGTGTGGTCTAACTAGAACCTTGCATAGTTTTAGCAAGATTTTCTTTTTCTTTATTCCAGTCACCCTGAAATAATAAATTTGGACACTAGCTTCGTGATTTATGCACATAATCTCTAAAATCCATCTGTGCTGCAGCTTTCTGAAGTCTTTCTCCATTTAAACAATATTCAGCTCATCTATTATTCCTGTCAAAGTGTATAACCTCACATCTTCCCACGATATACTTTGCCAAGGTTTTGCTCACCCACCTAACGTGTCTAGATCCTTTTGCAGACATTTTGTATCCTCACCACTTGCCTTCTAATCTATTTTTGTGTGTCAATCACAAACTTAGCAATAGTACATTCATTTCCTTCATCCAAGCCCTTAATATATATTGTCAATAATAGTGGTCCCCGCATTGATCCCTGTGGCAGTCCACTAGTTACAGGTTGCCATCCTGAAGATGTTCTCCTTTTCCCAACTTTGCCTTAGTTAGTTAGCTATTCCTCATTCTTTGTTAAAACACCATATCCAACACGATGGTCTCTTACCTTATTAAGTAGCTTTACGTGCAATATTTTGTCAAGCACCTTTTGGAGATCTAAATATATCATATCCACTGCTTATCTTTTATCTATCCTGCATGATAGTATCCTTTCACTATCCTTTTAAATAGACTAACATTTTATCAATGGCATATATTAAGCTAACTAATGGATTTGTCAAGCACGATTTCCTCTTCATGAAGTCATGTTGACTCTGCTTGATCATATTTCTAAATGCTCTGGTATTACATCCTTTTAAATAGGAGAAAGTGAGGACTGCAGATGCTGGAGATCAGAGCTGAAAATGTGTTGCTGGAAAAGCACAGCAGGTCAGGCAGCATCCAAGGAGCAGGAGAATCGATGTTTCGGGCATGAGCCCTTTTTCAGGAATGAAGGGCTCATGCCCGAAACGTCGATTCTCCTGCTCCTTGGATGCTGCCTGATCTGCTGCGCTTTTCCAGCAACACATTTTTAGTATCCTTTTAAATAGACTACCATTTTATCAATGGCATATATTAAGCTAACTGGCTTATAGTTACCCTTTTTTTGTGTTGTTCCTGCTTTGAATAATTACTTTTTTTTCCAACCCTCAGCAACCTTTCCAAAATCTAATGATTTCTGAAGGATTGTTACCAGTGCATCCACTATCTCTGTAGCTGCTTCCTTTAATATCCTAGGATGAAACGCATCAGGTCCAGAGGGCTTATCAACCTTTTTGGTCTCAAGTTTCCCTAGTACTTTGCCCTCTAGTGATAGTTATTGCATTTATTTTTCCCTCCTTTACACCTTGATTGTTCAGCATTTTTGGAATGCTGGAAGTGTCTTCGACAGTGAAGATTGATGCCAAGTATGTATTCTACTTGTCTGTCTGGAGATACCAGAGATTGAACCTGGGACCTCAGACATGTGAAGCATATGCTCTATCACTGAGCTACATCCCTCCTAATTATATTATCCTGAGTCTCTGGATTATTAGTCCAGTGACATTACAACTATAGCTTAATCCCTACCTCCCACAATCCCACACTCTGTCTGGAATATATTCTGAAGCACCCCACGAGCAAGTTAAATGCTAGTGCCATATATTCGGTAGGCCTATCATCTGTTCCATGATGGCACTAGTCAAAAAATAGGCTGCATTGTACCGATGTCTATCCTCAGTCTGGAGATTCCATAATGGAGTCATCAGCCATGGTTGCAGAGGGTAGCTCTTATTTCCCAGTACTTATCATCCTTGTAAGGAATCCAACTCCTGAAATGAAGCATGGACGTAAGAGTTCTCATGGATATAGGCATCATGACAGTTCCCATTGTATTTGGTGCAGACTTCACAGATGCTGAGAATTGTCAAGTTTCTATCATAGTAGAATAGGAAATTGCATTTCAATGAGACAATCTTAATAACATGAAGAGGCATGCAAATAGGCCTCCTCCCACTCACAGTCAAAGTTCTCATCTCACTGTTCAAAATGATTACAGAATTCAACTATTTTTCTTTGACTTCAAGAATCTCATTTTTCTAAACTGATCATATTTTTCTGACCCTCTCACCATTACCAAGTTGTTTAGGGGCTAGGAAAATAAAGCTTCTGTTATCATAAAGTTCGAACATGGTGGCACATTCAAAGCTATTGGGAGAGTTGCAGAAATAAATGACTATGCTGTAGATCCTCTTTCAATTAGGGACACAGATCCCCTATTGCCTCTTTAGTAATAGGCATTTTTGTAATACCCATCGCCTCTCATGGATCCTCAGAGTGAACTAGTTGTACGTTCTTTGGGAGTGGGTACTATTTGGTGGAGTGCTTCCTCATTAGATGTTCCTCATTCTACCTTTCTTCAGTCTTCTCCAAATCCATATTGGTGCAAAAAAGTGGCGGATGGAGTTCAACAAAGGAAAGATTTGAGATTGTTCACTTTGGACCAAAATAGATATATGTATTATTTACATTTTAAAATTCTAGGAACACTGAAAGACCAAACAGATGCTCATACACACAGAAAAGTAAAATGTTGAGGTAGGTGTAAAAAAAAACAGAAAGGATAATATTACATTAGACATTATAACTAGATAGCTAAAATATAAAAAGAGGAAACTTTTTGGCAGCTTCGTAAATCCTTGGTTTATATCACATTTTAAATACAAGATGCAGTTATCACATAATGGTGACAGCACAGGATTCTGCCATGTCAATATCAGCTGTCTGCAAATGCAGCACCACTAATTCCACCTCCCCACCTTTATTCTAAAACCCTGCAAACCTTTTCTCTTATTATGCTAATCTAATTCCCTTTTGAAAACCACAGTTGTATCTGCCTCCACAACATTCACAGACAATGCATTTCTGATCTTAACCACTCTCTACATGAAAAAAACTTTCCTTGTGTTGTTGCTTTTTTCTTTTCCTAACATGTTAAATCAGTGCCCCGTCTGCTAACAAAAATAATTTCACTCTGCCTTCCTCGGTTCCATATTTTTGAATATCCCTATCAGACTTTTTCTCAATCATGTCTTTGCTAAATAAGGACAATAAGCCTATTTTCTCCAAGATATTCATATAACAGAAGTTCTGCATCATTGGAACCATTCCCATAAATCTTTTCTGCACCCACTAGAACTGCTTCACATTCCCCTTAAAGTGTGGAGCTGAGAATTGGACACGAAATTCCTCTTGAAGTTGAACCAATGTTTTAAAAAGTTCCAGAATTCATTTTACAATATATGTTTTATTTTATGTCACCAGTCCCAATTCTTATTTTTAAAATATATCACTTCATTCTTCTCTACGTTATCTTTCATTCACATTTCTGCCCATTACACTAGCCTATCTTTGTCCTCATGAAGCTTGTTACAGCCTCCACACAGTTTAAAATATTTCTACCTTTTACAACATTTGCAAACTTTGAAATAGTGTCTTGCGCACTCAAGTCTAGGTTACTAATATGAAAAGTAATAATTGTAGTATTCACTCCTTGGGAACCCACAGTAACTCTTCTCCCAGTCTGAAAAACAACAACTTATCGTCATTTTAATTAAAGTGAAGGTAGTTTGTTTTGATAAAGGACAATGCTGCTCCAACCAATTACTTTTAAGATTCTAAAACCATTAATCAATACTGCTATTAATTTTGTATGTTTTAGGAAATACAAACCTTGCTTGAGTGATATCTGCTCATAGTCAAACATTTGGAACCCTGATAGCAATCAGGTGAATCTGCACTGTACTCTTTTGGAAACTTTCTTAATCCTGTCTGGAGCTATGATCCGTACCTCAGTCTACTGTTCCCAGATGCCATAGAGATCTGGAGGACAATTGTAAAATTCCAGACTGCCTGCCACATCAGGCCTTAAAAATCTACTAACTGTTTGACTCAGCTACCAGTCATTTTTAGGTAAGTAGTTGCACATATTGCCTTTCCCCACATCAACGTCACCACCATCATTGCCACCACCACCAATCCTGTCACCAGGGAAATGGCCTACGGCAGTGACAGCAAAGCTAGCTGGCAGTGTTTTATTCTGGACCCACCCATCTCCATACCTGCACTTATCTGTGCCTGCAAATTCATTCCAATGCCTAAATTTGTAACAGGATGTGAAAATTAAATATTTCAAGTTGACTGTGGTTAACTTCAGTCCTGAGTTTTCTCTTCTTCACTAGGCTTCCATTGGACTCTTAGAAGTAAAAAATATATCCAGGACAAATTGCTAGATAATTACAATTATAATAGTTAGACCTGCTTTACAGAACACGTGGCTTCTTAAATTTGATTTTATTTCATGCCTAAACTTGCTACCTTAAAGTGACATAACCATTGTAATGAAAATATAAATGATTGCACTAGCAATTTGCTTGTAAATAAGTTCACAACTAATTGCTGTATTAACTACAAATTATATGTCTAATTTGCCATTTCACCACAATGACAGCTTCACAGTCACCAGTAAGCCAGGAAAATTTATAAGATGGTTCTGATGATACTGGTGATACAGAATAGTAAAAATATGGTTTTGGCTAATGTTCCCAACAATTGAACAGCCTCCACTGTAACTTATACGGAGAATATTTTCTGTTAAAGACTGAGAGCCATATAAAGACATATCTTTGTCAGGCTGAAAGATGGAAGAATTTACACACATATAAAGGATAGCAATCTAATTTTGCTAATTCCAAGCAATGAGGCTGCAACTCAATGTATTTTCAGGGTGTCTGTAGTTCAAATCTTCCAGTAAATTTGGGTGGAAATTATTCTCACCTGTTTAACACTCCTGTAGTAATTGCAATGAGGTCATCCATGTGGACCCCAAAGATTATGAGTTCCCTGTATGGGGCTGTTAATATGGTCCAGTCAGGTAGCCCTGGCTGACAGATATAAACAGGAATGTCAGAATCATAGGGTCAGAGATGTTCAGCACAGAAACAGATCCTTCGGTACAACTCGTCCATGCCAACCACATATCCTAAATTAATCTAGTCCCATTTGCCATCACTTGACCCATATCCCTCTAAACTCTTCCTATTTACATACTTATCCAGATGCCTTTTAAATGTCATAATTGTACCAGCCTCCACCACTTCCTTGGGGAGCATATTCCATACACACACCACCCTCTGGGTCCCTTTTAAATCTTTCCCCTCTCACCTTAAACCTACGCCCTCTAATTCTGCAATCCCCCACCCCAGGAAAAAGACCTTGTCTATTCACTCTATACATATCACTCATGATTTTATAAACTTCTATAAGGTCACCCTCAGCCTCTGAAGCTCCACAGAAAACAGCCCCAGCCTGTTCTGTTCACTCTGATAGCTGGCACTGAGGAAGCTAGGTAAAAACAATGACTGCAGATGCTGGAAACCAGATTCTGGATTAGTGGTGCTGGAAGAGCACAGCAGTTCAGGCAGCATCCAAAACTAGGGTGAAGTGGGGGAAGGGGAAATGAGGAAACTGTTGAAGTCCACATTGATGCTCTGGGGTTGAAGTGTTCCGAGGCGGAAGATGAGGCGTTCTTCCTCCAGGCGTCTGGTGGTGCTGTGCTCTTCCAGCACCACTAATCCAGAAACTGAGGAAGCTAGGCCAGTGTCAAGTACTATGCATGTGTAAATAAAGGTGACAGGATACTGGCCTCTATGGAGTTATTTAAATTCCATTGTCACAAATTTCTATATTCTTAGGATGACCTTAATTATTTTAGTGATAGCCAATGATGTTGCAGCCTGAATTTCCTGGTTTTACATCCTATTGAACCAAGAGTTATTTATAATGAATCATTTATAATCAAAAATGCGGGATTTGTGGTACAGTGCTAATATCTCTACCTATGGATCAAAAAGCCTGGGTTTAATTTCCACCTGCTCCAGAGATGTGTGACAATATCTTTCAACAGGTTGAACAGAAAAATATCTAGAATGAAAAATATAAGGTTCAGAAGTTGGCAGGCTCCATTACCCATGAATTAATAACAGAGATAGATTATGATTTATTCTCCATTTATATCATTCTCATTTGATCAAGGAAAATGTTCCGGCCTTCCTCACCCTCATCCTTAATCCATACAGTGTATTTATTTAAAAAGGAAGGTTATTAAAAGATATTAGCTAAAAGCCAGGGCCTACTAGTTAGCTGAGTTCAGAAGAGAAGCCATCTGAGCAGGAAGACAGATTTTAATTTTTAGAAGTCTCCAGACTGTGGAAGTTGAGTTTACAGAAGTCTCCAGCCTTGGGTGTTGGTAAAAATCTCTGTTCAAATTTGAAGGAAATACCCAGGCTATTAGAGCTGGAAAGAATTATCCAGGCCATCAGACCTAGAAAGAAATCTTAAGTTGCTTCAGCTATCCAAGGACAAGGACTGGAAAGTGTAATTTGAGTAATAAATTTAAATATTAAGCTAGGAGTGATACTTCACTGGGATTCAGTGACTGTAAAGGATATTGTTGAGAAAAGGGCTGAAACTGTCTTTTTCGTATTTATGTTAGGATTTTTCGAATTTGTCTTTTTTTAAATAAATGTAGATTTTTATATAGATTTGATACTTCGATTTTATTTAGATTTTTTTTCTTTTGCGCAATAAACCTGTGTTCTTTTGTTAAAATAACACTGACAGCCTCAAGTGAATAAATTCAGTCATTGGCCACTGTCGTATGAACCATAAGACCAAGTTTCAATCAGAGATCTAATTTGGCTACTAATGCCATCAGATGGGACCAGATCACAGGCAGTAGTAAACTTGAACCAGAAACACAGTTGACTGCTTGATAGGCAAAAAGTATATATTTACCTCTTCCTTCCATTGTGATTTGTGAATTTTGGACATATCATTGTAGTCAATTCTCTAAAAGCCCCTGGTTTCCCATGGGGGAATAGAGCAGTGTAGCAGCCAGAACGCCCAAAAGAACATGTTTCCTTTTAGTCTGAATGAATTTAACAAGTCTGTTAAAAAGTGCAGCAATGGTGTAATTATTCACCTGTTCCACGTAAGTGTAGTTGTGCCATCCCACTGATGTTGCCAGGTCTCTGGGCTCAATGCTCCAGAGCATTGACAGAAGCAATGGTATATAGACTGACTTTTGATGGCCCAGAATTTCAAAGGCTTTTGGTACTAATCTGTTTTCTGTATCAACGGTTCTATACTTAAAAGTACAAAACAGTAGGCTAATTAACAAAAAAATACCTCTCTTATGATAGTCAACCAGCTTCAAACTTTGAATATACTTTCTCAAAATGTTTCCTTGACAATCACCAACAAACTGTCCAGTGTTCTAGTCAAGTTACAATCTGAACACTGTGCCCAGTTCAGATGCTAAGGTTCACATTGCAGTATAGGAGGGAGTCCAAGAAAGAAACTCAAGGCTTCATAATGTTAAAGATTGGATATATGCAAAAAGATGGAAGAAACGTAGATGACATTTGAAAGGTGATCTTACTGAGATATCAAGAACCTTTTAAGAACATTGAAAATGTAAATCTGTCATTCTATATGAACCAAAGGGAAAAGTTAGGTGCGATGGACCAGATCAACCCCCCCCTCAAAACATATCAAGGAAATGGCCTGGACTCTATTTTTTACCTTATTTAAAGGCAATTGTAAGGTGCTGCGTTCCAGATGTGATTCGATGGGTCAAACTACTCGACTTGAGGGAAAGTGGTGCACGTGTGGAATGAACTGCCAGAGCAATTGCTGGATGCAGGTATAGTTACGATGTTTAAAAGACCTTTGGATAAGTTCACGAATAGAAATGGTTTAGAAGGATATGGGCCAAGGGTAGGAAGGTGGGATTGGTTTAGTTTGGGAACATGTTCAGCATAGACTGGTTGGACTGAAAGGTCTGTTTCCACGTTGTATGACACTATGACTCTATTCTTACACCACTGTAAAAATACAAACAAAAAAGAAGAATTAGCATAACTTTAACTCTGTTGAAATACTTAACAAAATAATATATTATGTAACTGCAATCATTAACTGTTCCTAATAGCAGCATCCAATAAACACTCCCTTGGCAAAGGCAAATTCAGCAAATAGATTTCCTTTCCTTGCTATCTCTTCCAGTCCAAGTGAAAGAACAGCGAACGAATGAATCCAACAGCAGTGAGAGAACGCGAGCTTTTGCAGTAGCGGAGAGAGAGAGCTGTATCTAGCAGCTTCAACTCTAAAACCCCAACTTCAACAACTAAAAGCAAAATTAGAGTATGCATGGTAGTGTATGAGATGAGCTTGATCAAATCTGTATGAGCCTGACTCCACCTACTCATGCCCCTTTTGTCTAAGTTTTTTAAAAAATCCCAAAGCTTTACTCTGCTTTCCATGGAGTAGACTCCTTGGCACTAGGATTATAATACCCCCCTTCAAGAGAACCAGGACAGACAAGTCCCTCTTCAAAGAACATATTGTCACAAAGAAACAATTCAAAAATTCAAACAAATAGAAAATAAATACATGACAAAAACCCCAAAATTCTTCCTTAGGTAAAGAATGATCAATACATGGAATAGATTTTCAGAATGGGACAATCCTGATATTATTATTAAAATATTTGATATTACATTGGATTATTTTATAATCTCTCTACCAATCAGTGACTATTTACCATCAATTCAGAATGGTCTTCTCAGGCAGTATAAAAATATTGTTTGTGTTTACAGTGGTAATTGTACAAATTGTCCTGATGAATGCAAGACCAAAAGTTTTAAACATGTCTTTTTTCAGCAATATTTTATAATCCTACTGAATGCATCAATTTGGAACATTTTCAACATCCTGACACATCCATTAGTCTTAATAGTTAGAATTCCTTGCTAAAGTATCTAATTTGTTTCCAACTGTACCCTCAACCTGCTGCATCATTCCCTTCAATCTTTAGGATAAGCACTACACACTACCATCACAAATGCATGCATACCATATCCTTGCTGGGTTTGTAATGCACTAATGATTGTTTCAACTAGTCTTAAAAGTTGTATAACCAGAAAATTTTCATGTATTCATACGGACACTCACTCCCAAATACATTGGCAGCCTGTTAGTTGTGAGTTATGTTAAAACATAAGCAAACAATATCAAATATTTTTTGAGGATTCTTTGGCCCATTAATTCTGGACAACTTTAAACATTGTTATGTCTTATAGTTAGATTTATTAAGAACAATCAATTTTTGAAGTCAAGTTGCTGAAATATGCATACCCAGTCTGGCTGCAAAATTTGCTGACAGTGCCAGAAATATGAGAGCTGATCTTATCTGACTGTATTCTTGATGAATTTGCAAATGTTTGTCCTGGTATGGATGCTCTTCAGAAATGCCTTCACCTCTGAAGATCCAAACACTAACATGAAAGAAGTTTCAACATAATGCTCCAAAACAAATATGATAAAGTTATTTGAAGTGCAGTGGAGTTGTGGCTGTCCCAGGATATTTTTGTTTCATCAACTCTATGACATGTAGTTAGTAATAGAATGTTATGCTGTTCAGAAAAATATAATGTAAAGCCCAACCCTTAATGATTCTACAAGCTAATGAGCTGGCAATCTCACGATCCATCTCATTTCACAACAAAGCCTTTCTATTTTTCCTAGTTAAATCTTAATTAGGAAATCTTTGCAATTGCCTTGAATTTTGGCTAGTAGTTAGTATGATGAAGATGAATATGCTACATCTTGAGGCAATTTGACCATACTTTGCTCATTGCTTCGAAATTCAGTGACAGTATTGTTACATATATTGAACTGATTTCTCAACTGTATTTATAGTGTTGAATATTTATTTTTGTAGTTTGTGTTCTAAAATAATTTTGATTATTACTCATTTTTGCGAAGTTCAGCTTTCCAAATGCTCTATGCCATGCAATAAAAGGAATTCCTTTAGAGCACATGCAAGAAATTGTCCAACTTGACAAGTAGACCATCCAACCAGGACTACCTTTACCTTCCTCTGTAGCATAAAGGGAAAGCACATGTTGGGTCAGTTTCTGGGTATAACCTAAAGATCTGATTTTATCTGATTATACCTGAGCCTTCAACAATCCCGGAGTAGGTTCAGCCTGCATCACGCACTTGCCAGTTTCAACAGTTCCACCATGTCCTCAGTGTCAGCCAGGCACCTAACAATCTCATCTGTCATTCCTCATGCCTGTGCTATGAAATCCTCCTGAAATGTAACATAAGATGTAACACACAGTTAGCCTGAAGATCATGAAGCATCACTGGCATCAGGCCTCACAAATATGAAGAGAAAATACATGTAATGTCAAACAAATTAGCATTTACAGTATTTACATGGAATGAATCCTGTGGTTTACATTAAGTGAGAAACCCTTTGCCTGTCTGCTCTTTCTTCCCCCAAAGACACCCGTTGCTCCAGCTGCCAATTCTGACAGTTGCCATCTATTACTGGAGGTCCCAGCACAACTCCTTGAGCTCCCCTGCTCAGTGCCATTCCTCACCATCACCATTTGCTACTGGAGATCCAATTATACAAACATTTGGAACATTTTATTATTCTAATCTTGAAAAAGGTTGAGAGATCCTTCATAAGAGCTGTGATGAAGCTGAGTACCATTTGTTTAAATGCAAGAGTGGAAATTGTTTTGTCAAACCATGATTGAAGTAGAAGACTTGCTGTGAAGCTGCAAAAGAGAAGCTTTCATTTTACTTGTGAATGTTGAAAATCCTGCACTTCAACTACAAAATGGATGAAAACCTTCCAGTGTGGCAACAAGGAGCAATTGTTGTTACTACAGATAAAGTATTCTAAACTGGCTATTATAATCCCATCTGGTAATACTGGACATGTCAGGTTCCAGAGTGAACCCTGTCTTGACATACTATAAGCTTTACTTACGCTATTTGTTTACCAATATGATCAGTCACTCAATATACTCAAAATGGTTGTCAATGTACTTTTACCAAAATAATATCTACATTTGTTATAAAAAAAAGATAACGTAAACCAACTATATCATACTATGCAAGACTATTTGACCATGACTTATTACAAATATAAGAAAGAAAGTTTTAACACTTTAACTCAAACTTCAGAGCAGGACCACTCTGTCTCCATTTTAGAGTTAAAAATCACACAACACCAGGTTATAGTCCAACAGGTTTATTTGGAAGCACTAGCTTTTGGACCGCTGCTCCTTCATCAGGTAGCTGTGGAGCAGGATCATAAGATATAGAATTTATAACAAAAAGATTACTGTGTCATACAACTGAAACAATATATTGAACAAACCTTCCCTTAAGCCAGTCAGGACATTTCCCCCCTCCTTGACCTTTTGAAGACTGATAAAACTAACTGCACCTTTGCTGTCTGATTAAACTGGCCCACACTGTAACCTTGTGGATGGTTCTGTCTTTCTTCCTTTGCCATAGGACACCTTCTTGGTAGGCAACTACCCAATTGCGACTTACAGAGGGTAATGATTTGAACAGGGTATTTATTATCATGCAGGAGAATTTTGATATGACATATCCCAGCATCAAGACTACATGGTGAATAGACAGGCCAGGGCTTTATTTGTGAGACTACCATAAAGATTGATCTTGTAGTATATAGGACTATAGGAATCCTATTGCATATAATTGACCAGTAAATGGAGGCATTTGATAAATAGTAGTTGAGAAGCCATTGGAAGATTTTTCAATTAATACCTTGAAAAAAGGGAGTTCATTTGATTGCTCCATTACAATAGTAAATTCAAGCACAGGATGGAGCTTGTTAAGCTATGTAAAGAAATTTTTTGATGCACCTTCAGAAACTTATTAAACTCACAACTTGAGTGATGCCCAGTCAACCTAGGGAGGAGACTTAGAAATTTGAACAACAGATTAAGCTAGTTGACTGATGCTGCTACTCTGCAGTAGATCTACTAACAAGATTCTGTTGTCAAGCTGAAAAGCCAGTTGACAAACAATACTTAGATTTATGCATCAAAAGTGACCATGATAGAAAGGTGCCAGAAGAGTTAGATCTACACATCATTGGACCATGAAAGAATCAATGTTGTCATGAAATGCAAAAGCAGTACAATTATGAAGAGAAAATCTCCAGAAAAATTGAGAATGTTAGACTAATTTCATGCTTTGTGAATGTTATTAAAATTTAAAATAGTCCTCTAAAATTGCATTGTTTGTGCAGTTGATACATTTGCTTGTTGGGTCATTTGCATTTAAAATATTTGGAGGTAACATTGTGGTTTATTATATGTTACAATGAGAAAGTAAGTGAATAGACTTAAAGAGATTGATGATGATCAAATAATAACATTCACAGATAACAAATGCAAATTGGATGTCTATGTGTTTTTACAGTTTCTGCTGTTGCTATTACCATTTAAACATGTCAGAAAAACCACAGCATGTGCATTATCATTCACACAAAGTTGTAACGCGAGTATAAGACAATAGAACACCCCTTTGTTTTGAAATTTCTTAAATGTGCATCATTGCAATTCAGTACCAGCATTTTATTACATACGAGTTCACCAAATGGCCATATTTTATTTGCGGCAGTGGTTTATGTATGTAATTATTATGTATCTCAGTTTTACCCCCACATGTTTCCATGTTGCACAACAGGGTTATTGTCTATTGTGTCAAGTGTGGCAACTTTCAGACTAGTTAGAGCTTACGACATATTCCACCCTTTCTTTGATGACACATTGCCGGAGATACACCATAAGAATAGGTGAAACTCATTAGATCAATTATGTGGCAACAGTATCGGTGTAAAGCTGTTTCTGTAGCAAATTAAGCATTGAAGTGTATTCTTTTTTAACTGTAATTTTATTAATTTTTCCACAACAAAAACATTGATTTATCATAATTGTGATTATCATACGTTAATGATTAGGTGGAACTGAAATGTGTTCCACCACCTAGTGGTTGAAAACTGTAATTGTGTAGTGTTTAATTATGAAAGCACCTTTAAAAGTTTCTCATAACTTTTTTTTTACTCCATCCTTTCTTAAGACTCTCTGACTATTGCCCTGACCTAAAATTGCTTTCTACCATCATGGTTCATCATTCACTCAGGGAATTGAAAATTGCTTCATGATCTCACATTGTTGACACTCCTTTATTTTCTGCAACAGCTGTGCTTCTGTTGATTGAAACTGGTCCTGCCACTTTTTCTTGCCCTACAGCATCAAGTCAGATTCAGAAGTGCTCCATTAAAAGACTGCTTAAGAATCCTCTAACTATTCAGAATTCGGTGATTGATTAACGTTTAGGTACAGGATTTGGAAATTTTTAAAATTACAATATTCAATTTGACTTTCAGCTTGTTTATGCCATCTAAATTATTATAATTGGGATCTAATTGACCAGATTAACGGCCATCATCTTTATGTGATGGATTGCCACACATAATATTCATATAATTTATTTCCAGTTGGGTTAATTTCAGGCACAAGAAATCTCTGCTCAACAGGTAACAGCTTCCTTTTGGCTTTTAAGTTAAATCAACCTGTTTCATTGTCATTGAAACATGAAGGACAGGGGTAGACCATTAAGCACTTTGAACCTACTCCATCATTCAATTCTACTACCTAGAAGGGTAAGGTCAGCAGATACATATGAATATTACCTGCTGCAGGTTTCCCTTCATGTCACACACAATTTTGACTTGAAACTCTATTATTATTCTTTCACTGTCACTGGATCAAAATCTTGGAAGTTGCTTCTTAACAGTAATAGAGGTATATCTACACCACATGGATTGCAGTGGATCAAGAAGTCAGTTCATACACTAACCTCTCCTGAAAGGCAATTAAGGATGGGCATAAATTGCTATCCTAATCAGTGACAATCACATTCCATGAACGAATATAAAAAAATTAGATGAACATTTCAAATCCATTTTTCTTGGTTTGTTGAATATACTTTGACTTCTGAACAACGATCTAGTTATTTCAGTCTTGAATGCTCCTAGCAACCGAAGACATTTTGGGGAGACAGATTGCAGATTTGCACAGATTTTTGTGTGAAACAAACATGATCAAATTTGGTGTGTAGCAAAGTCACTAATACAGAGGTCCCAAAGAAACGCGACTCGTCATCCAATAATTCAGAGAAATTCCTTATTTCTATTTTCTTTACTGTCATAATTTGTAGACGCCAGTGTTGGACTGGGGCGTACAAAGTTAAAAATCTCACAACACCAGGTTGTAGTCCAACAGGTTTATTTGGAAGCACTAGCTTTCGAAGCACTGCTCCTTCACCAGGTGGCTGTGGAGAATAAGATGGTAAGACAGAATTTATAGCAAAAGTTTAAAGTGTGATGTAACTGAAATTATATATTGAAAAAGACGTGGATTGTTTGTTAAGTCTCTTATCTAATGTGTTGAAGACACCTTCAATATATTATCTGGGCTGACATGACACCAATTGTTAAAGTTCACTTGAGAATGTAACTTTTAAAAAAAGTTTTGCGATTTACATATGAAAGAACTAAAACCAACATAGCCATTCTAAAAGATGAGAGACTTAACAAACAATCCAGGTCTTTTTCAATATATAATTTCAGTTACATGACACTGTAAATTTTTGCTATAAATTCTGTGTCTTACGATCTTATACTCCACAACCATCTGATGAAGGAGCAGCGCTCCGAAGACTAGTGCTTCCAAATAAACCTGTTGGACTATAACCTGGTGTTGTATGATTTTTAACTTTCTTTACTGTGACCTATATCAAAAGGTTATGTGGAGTTCAATGGGCTTTCACATGAATTGTATTAAATAGGGATATATGATGATAGAGATGTCTGGAAGAGAATGAGTAGGGTAGTCTACTGTGTCTTGTATGCCTGTAGATCTGCCAACCTTTCAGCCCTTTCTCTTGGATGCATGTACTTTACCATGGTTGAGAATGGGGATGCTTATGGATTCTTCTCCTCCCTTCAGTTGCTTGTCTGCTACCAAGCTCAAATAGATATGTTAAAGCTCCTGAGGTTTCCTATTACCAATTATTTTACTTGGTTTTGTGCAAGGTCTAGTGCCAATTGTTGATTAGATGAGAGACAGTCCTGTGTTGTAACTTCTCTGGGTTGGTGGCTCAAGTTAAAGTATGTCTGATGCTGCTGGTCAGATGTTGACTGAGAGCAGCATATCACTTGCCCAATTTTAGAAGAGACTACTAACTTTCTTATCTTGAACACTGATTGGAACGCAATAGTGAAATGTTTCCTTTTCTTGTCTGGCATTCAATGTATTTTATTCATACTGTGTTACAGCATTATGATCAAAATCATAAAACAAAGGTCAATGTACCAAAAGAATAGAGCTGAAATAAATACATCCTCACACTGGATGGAGATTAATTATTGATGAAAATTTCATTGTTTTGAAATGAAAGAGTTCATTTTAGTTATTTTCTTTAAACTTGTACCCCTTTCCAATCTAGTCTTGAATTCAGTGAAATTGAGAGATTTTGTAATGTAGAGATTGCCCTGCCAATTTTCTTTATACAACAAATGCATTAAAACATACAATTCTTCTGCTTAACACTACTTAATAGAGTGGCTCAGCATTTAAGGTTCTGAGTCATTGTGCCATCAGATTGTTTCTTGTGAGATGATTAGATTTAGTGACCAAAGATAACTCAGAATGGGAGCCATTATGTCACAATTGATTTGCCAGCAAGGAATGACTTAATGCTTTATCCAGCTTATTGTTGTCTACTATTTTGCTGCTACATTTTCCACCACCCCTGACTGATAATGGCATGTTGCTGATTTGTTTTCCACCTGGAGTAGCTGTCAATTCTATCGGAAGTAACATGTTTTGTTGCAGTGCTTTATATAGATTAAAAATTTCAAAACAAAGTGTGCAGATATCATCATTTCACCATGGAGGTAACTCAGAATTCTGTTGATGAGTCAATTATTTATCATACGCCATGCTCCATGTAATTTTCATATTTGTTACAGATTGTAGGCAATTCCACTAAGAACATAAAACTCTCCCTTATTACCTTGTAAAATTAAAAGCCAGCTAAAAAATAGACCATCAAGCTAAGATTTACTTGGCAGTCAAGAAGTTAACTTAAAATTCAGGAGATCTAAATTCTTAATGACTCCAGCTGTTAAACAAAACAGCGTCACCTGGAGTTGGAGTCAAAATGTCTGATAATTAGATTTCCAACTATTACAGGAGTCAGAAGAGATATTGTTAGCTTTCTTTGTTACAGATAAAGAGCCAGACCGTAAAAGATAAAGGTTAATCAAATGTTTTATTCCTCTACCAAGATAAAGAAACTGGCTGCTTGCCTGTATTATAAGGTGTATAATAAAATAAAATATATAGTGTGCTAAGTGACATTTGGCAATAAATATGAACAGATATTATTAATGACATCATATTGTTGCATATCATGACCCAAAAATTTTTTGAGAATCATGCAGGGCTCAGAATACATTTCCTGTGGTTGAAAGTGCATACAATGACCCTTCAGATCTTATTTGACTGTCAACAAAGAGGAACACAAGGGTGGATTGCTGTTGGTGTTCCAATGGCTTTCAGGTAACTAAATCCAGATTCGGGTTTGGAGCCAGGATCCAAAACTGGGTAAAAACTGAAAGAACGACAGATGCTGTAAATCAGAACCAAAAACAGAAATTGCTGGAAAAGTTCAGCAGGTCTGGCAGTGTCTGTGAAGAGAAATCAAAGTTAATGTTTTGGGTCTGGTGACCCTTGCCATTCTGAAGACGAGTCACCGGACCTGAAACGTTAATTTTGATTTCTCTTTACAGATGCTGCCAGACCTGCTGAGCTTTCTTCTTTAGAATGTCAAGGGTCACCAGATCTAAAACATTAACTTTAATTTCTCTTCACAGGCACTGCCAGACCTGCTGAGCTTTTCCATCAACTTCTATTTTTTGTTTACAAAACTGGGTAACTCGATCAGATCAGAGCCAGGAATCAGAACCAGTATGAGACCAGGCGCTGGAGCCAGGAGCCAATGCCAATCATTCCACCTCTAATCTGACTGGCCAGTCTTTTCTTCCTATTATTTTTGTAACTGAGAAATGAAAGTGCTCAAAAAAAACATTTTTAAATAATGTTCCTCTGACTTTTCTCCAGAGTTGTTTGCTGAAAAACCCAGGAGATTAATCTTTAATTGCTGAATGCATGAACATATCTCTTGGGTTTTGGGAACAAGGCTCTACTGAGTGTCAATTGGTTGCTATGTTAACATAATATAACAGCGATTATGTTTTATTGGCTGGGAAACATGGTAGAATGGCCTATGATAGTTAAAAACACTTATAAACAATTTTTTTTTAACAGTTTATTGAACAAAAAATGCTTTTTTTGTAAATTCCCACATGTTAATTACTAACTCCATCATGTCATCTTAGCTTTTCAAGCACCAGCCCAAATATACCCACTTCAGAGGATTCAATTTGTGAGACAGGCTAAATTTCAGGATGAACAGAAATTAATAAATCTTGCAATGGGGTAAGTGATAATCCCAGCTGTCAACATCTGTACAAAAGAGAAACAGCTGCCTCTGTTGAATATCTCTGGGCTCAAATCTTAGGGTCCAAACTTCAAAAGAGCATTGTTTTGTTGTCCAAGCAGAGGGGACAATTTCCTCTTTTATTGAAAGTAATGGATAAGTTTGAGGATTGCATGATATGCATAATAAAGCAGGTATGACAGACTAAAAGTGGTGAATTTAGCCAGATAGATTATTGATATAACAACACATCAGGAGAAAGCTCTAAGAAAGTTTGGCAGATATAGATTCTTAATATTGCTGATAAAAGAATGATAAATTTCCAAGTCTTAAAAATGAAAGATGGCCCAATTTCAAATGGGTGCTACTTTGTCACAAAGAAGGAAATAAAGAACTGTGGGATTCCTTGGCTCCCGGGCTCTTCAAAAAGGATACCAGGCTTGAACGTATTCTTTTGCCAAGAATGGACCCAAGCTTTGGATGTATGTTGCTTCTTGCAAGTATACATGAGTCACATTGTGAGCTCAACTGATTATCTTAAATTGGCTGTTAGTGTAGCTGTTAGGATACTTGGAATTGTTCAATAAGGGCTGTCTATCACAGAATTACATCTCTAACAGTTGAAATTTTGTTTTGAGTTTTGCAGTTGTGGGGCTGGTTGAATATTGCCTGTATTCTGCCTATCACGAACAACAAAAGGAACATGCTGTTTGATTCAGTCAGCCAATTGTTGGAAAATATGGCATATAAAATTCAAGGTAAAAGTCACATTATGATATTTTTAGAAAATGTTTGCATTCATGATTCCAAACTTCTACACATGCAAAATCAGTTTAACTCTCCATCGATGTATTTTTGGATGAGATTGGAACAGTTTCAATGGACACCATCTGTGGGAATCAAAGCAAGGACTGGAAGCATAGAGTCCAGTGCAGCACCAGTACTTATAACCAAATGAGCATAAGTGTAAGTCATAGCATCATACACAAATTGAGTATTTACTTGTTTCAAAGGATATGGCTTTGCTGGACAAGGAAGCATCTGCTCAGCTGTCTTTCCAAATCTGAATGGTAAGAAGGCCATCAGGAAAAAATAAGGAAAACTCATGAACAGACCTCATTGTCCCACCTTTCAGGGAAAGGAATTCTCTTGCATCAACAGGATGTGGAAAAAATGCGATAGAGATTTATGATTTTCAGAAATATTTTGCCTTAAAAATCCGTGGTACAGACACATATGCAAACCTTGGAATGTTAGTAACTTAAATGATGCATTAAATGTCTGCCTTGCAAAGCTTTAATCCAGTATGCAAATTTGTTGATGTGAACACTTTAATGATGTGTGCAGTGCAGATTGATTTGCTGTTATCCACATCTTGCTGAAGCAGCAGAATTTTATTTTTTGAAGGTGGGGACAATAAGGTGCTTTCGTATTTTAATCCCTGTGCCTTTAATGTCCGCTGACATTTTATCATTTACTTATTTAAGACTTGTTTATTCAAAAATCAACTTTTGTTGTGAATAAGTGATGCGTAGAAAAAGTTTTACAATCAATCATTTAAAAAAAAACTAAAACTTTGGAAATTTGGAAAGAAAACTAGACATTAAACTAAGCACTGTTTAATAGCATAAGTTTGATAAAAATTATGAATATCTTGCAAAATTCATTCTTGGGCCCTAATTAACTATGTTACTCAGATAACTAAGATGGTTGTATTCTGGAGATATTTAAGAACAGATTTTTGATTTATTTTATAGAATCCCTGCAGTGTGGAAGCAGGCCATTCAGCCCATCAGGTCCACATCAATCCTCTGAAGAGCATCCCACCCAGACGCACCCCCTCTAACTCTATTTCTATAAACCTGCATTTCCCAGGGTTAATCCACCTAACCTGCAAATCCTTGGACTCAATAGGCAATTTAGCATAGCCAGTCCACCTACTCTGCACGTCTTTGGACTGTGGGAGGAAACCGGAGCATCCAGAGGAAACCTATGCAGACAGAGGAATGTGCAATCTCCACACAGACAGTCGCTAATTTGATTTATTTACTGTTGTCACATATACTTACATACATGTGTTTTGCATGTAGTACAGGTAGATCATAACATAGAAGGACATACACATTCTTGTTTGCATATGTTTAAACAGAGTGAGGCATACAAGATGTGAATAATGTTGTCCTTCTTCTGTGTTGAACTTCAGAATACATAACTTATTACCTGCAAAAAAAATCTCACAGTGGCAGGTAACTTTGGACTCCAAAAACCTCTCTGAATAAAGATGTAAAACACAAGGATTTAAGAATTGTCCAGTTCCATATCTAATCTGCAAAAAAGTAATGACTATTAAACTTTGAACACTGATACCATAAAGACCCTAATCTAGTAGTCAATATACTATTCAACTCTTTTCTAGACAATTTTTATGTTTTTATTGGAATGAATGATTGTAAAACTTTCTTCTACTCACCCTTATTCACAATGAACATTGAATTTTGAATAAAATTAAAAATCACACAACGCTAGGTTATAGTCCAACAGGTTTATTTGTAACTACAAGCTTCTGGAGCACTGCTCCTTCAGGTAGCTAGTAGGGCAGGATGATAGGACGCAGAATTTATAGTAAAAGATCAAAGTGTCATATGATTGATATGAAGTATTGAACAAACTTAGATTGCTGTTAAGTCTTTAATGGGGACGCAGGTTTCGAGTGATTAGTACGTAAATCTCAGAACTTCTTTCGAGTCCTGAGATAACTTAAGACTTTATTAAAAAAAGACATCTCAGCTCAAATACTGCATTAAAGATGTGAGTTTAGAGTCTGTCTGCATCCCAACCTTGAGTCAGACTGGTTCTACTTCCAAAGTAGGAATTTATAAAGTGTCATATGAACTGACTGCCTACACATTGTGTGCCTTTTGAGCAAAATAGAATGTATCTGCAAATACAAATCTGCAAGTGCAAAATCACCCCATCGACTTATCTGTCTGTGTGCATGCATCTGTGTGTCTGTGTGTGAGGGAGTGAATGTATGTGAGTGTATGTGTGCACGTTAGAATGTGTGTGTGTGTATAAATGCTTAATCAAATGTGTGCACGAAAGTGATGGAGTAGATACCTGTGACAGGATATGCATGTGTGTGGGTGTGTGTATGAGAGAGGGTCTGTGTGAGTGTGTAAGAGTGTGCGTGCATGAGTGTGTAAGTGTAGTGGAGTCACCTATAGTGTGATATGAATCCACAATCCCTGTTGCGGCCATTCTCATGGGTACCAAATTTGGCTGTCAGCCTCTGCTCGATGACTCTGAATTGTTGTGAATCCTAACGGTGGTTCAGTGGTTAGCACTGCTGCCTCACAGCACCAGGGACTCAGGTTCGATTCCCGTCTCAGGCAACTGTCTGTGTGGAGTTTGCACATTCTCCCCGTGTCTGCATGGGTTTCCTCCAGGTGCTCCGGTTTCCTCCTACAGTCATAAAGATGTGCAGGTGAGGTGAATTGGCCATACTAAATTGCCCGTAGTGTTAGGTGCATTAGTCAGAGGGAAGTGGGTCTGAGTGGGTTACTCTTCGGAGGGTTGGTGTGGACTTGTTGAGCCGAAGGACCTGTTTCCACACTGTAGGGAATCTAATCTAATTTAATCTAATCTAAAATCCACTTTAGAGGACGGTCCCCGAAGATCCGAGGCTGAATGTCCTTGACCGTTGAAATGTTCCCTGACTGGAAGGGAATACCTCTGTCTAGTGATTGTTGTACAGTGTCCATTCATCCATTGTTGTAGTATCTGCTTGGTTTCGCTAATATGCCATGTCTCAGGGCATCCTTGCCTGCAATGAATGAGATAGACACTGTTGGCCACGTCACATGAGTACCTATGCACATGCACATTGTGGGTGGTGTTCCCAAGTGTAATGGTATGTCGACACTCTGACACATCTTGCAGTGATCGCCATGACAGTGTTATGTGGTGTTGTGGTTGACGTTATTCTGAAGGCTGGGCTGTTTGCTGCGAACAATCGTCTGTTTAATGTTTAGCAGTTTGATTAGATTAGATTCCCTACAATGTGGAAACAGGCCCTTTGGCCCAACAAGTCCACACCGAACCTCTGAAGATTAACCCATCCTGACCCATGCACCTAACACTATATACAATTTAGCATGGCCAATTCACCTGACTTGCACATTTTTGGACTGTGGGAGGAAACTGGAGCACCCGGAGGAAACCCACACAGACACGGGGAGAATGTGCAAACTCCACACAGACAGTCACCTGAGGTGGGAATCAAACCCAGGTCCCTGGCACTGTGAGGCAGCATGCTAACCACTGCGCCACCGTGCCGCCTCCACTTCTTGCCTTGTTTAAAGGAGAAGATCTTGGTAAGCTGCTCATCCTCACTGATAATGTGTCGCAGGCTGCGAAGAACAGGACGTAGTTTCTCTGCTCCCAGAACGTACTGGACGACGAAAGATACCCTACCAGTTGTATCCCGTGTCTGTCTCCTGAGGAGGTCATTACGGTTTCTCACTGTGGTATGTCAGAACTGGAGGTCGATAAGTTGAGCATCGTATCCTGTTCTTATGAGGGTATCCTTCAGCTCCTTCAGGTGTCCATTGCATTCCTCCTCATCTGAACAGTTCCTGGGTATGTGTAGGGCTTGTCCTTTGGGGATGGCTGTTTTAATATGTTTACAGTGGAAGCTAGACAAGTGGAGCATCATGGGGTTGGCCGTGGGCTTGCGGTAGAGTGAGGTACTGAGGTGCCTGTCCTTGATGGAGATGTGTGTGTCCAAGAACGCAACTGATTCTAAAGAGTAGACTTTGGTAAGTCTGATGGTGGAATGAAACTTGTTGATATCATTATGTAGTTGTTTCAGTGACTCCTTGCCATGAGTCCAGAGGAAGAAAATGTTGTCTATGTATCTGGTATATAGTATTGGTCGGAGATCTTGTGCAGCAAAGAAGTCTTGTTTGAACTTGTGCATGAAAATGCTGGCATGTTGGGGTGCACATTTGGTCCCCATGTCTGTTCCATGTGTCTGGATAAAGAATTGGTTGTCAAAGGTGAAGACATTGTGGTCGAGGATGAAGCAGATGTGTTGTAGAATGGTGTCTGGAGATTGGCAGAACTGAGTACTGAGGCTGTTGAAGCAATGTCGTTAAAGTGGGGAATGCTGGTGTAGAGTGTCCAGACGTTGAAATGAGGAATGTTCCTAACAGAACAGCAGATAGACAGACAAAGGAGTGAAAAATGATCTGGTTAGGAGGGTGAATAGCTGCTAATGGGAACTGTTAGTGGCTAACAATGGGTGGTGAGTAATAGCAGACTATGTGATAATGTGGGTGAATAAGATTCCTGAGGTACTGACAAGGGGAAGTAGCAATGGCAACATAGAGCTTAAAACCTCAGTTCTCTCTTAGAATGTATGAATTTTCAGTCCACCACCACCATTCTGCTGCTCAGATAGTCTGCCTATATAGCTGCACCCATGCTAAGCTGGTGGAGTCCAAAGACAACCCTTCTGAAGCTAGAGTTCTGTAAAGTCACGCTGTGAGGCTATTTCCCCCAGTAATAGTATGCAGTCTTCCACCTATCACACTGTAGCCAGAGGGATAACACTGCATAGGAACACCAGGAATGGCAGGCAAAGGCACATGGAAGGTAGCCAAGCGTGATTGTTTGACTTTTGTGTGGGACTTGGATAGCTGACTAAAGTTGGTTTGGAATGTTTGTTTTTCTCTGCCTTTTGATTCAGCACTGTGTCCAAGAGACCACTGTGAAGAATGGTAGGTGTGAGACGATTGTTGAATGAGCACTTACATTGCATTCATAGATACCGCGACAGGATGAAATGATTGCAGACATCCTGGCCATCAAGGGAAAGTGCTTCCTTTCCACTTTCTCAGCTACTTATTGCATACTTTCTGGCAAGGTACATCAGATGTAGCCAATACTAAAAAATCATTGTGCACACCCTGGTGATGGTTCTTATGGTGCAGAGGTAGTGTCTGTACTTCTGAGCCAGGAGAACTGGGTTCAAATCCCACCTGCTCCAGTCTTGTGTAATACCATCGCTGAACAGGCTGTGTAGGAAATATGAGTAGATAATCACTGAGGGGAATCCTCCAAAGATGGCTAGGCAGTGGGAGCATTGATGAAAAACCATAATGATCTTCTCAGTGACATTTAATATGGGAGCATGTCTCTCATTGTATGCACAATATGTGCCTCATGATATGGAGGTGTTGCTGTTGGACTTGGGGACAAATTAAGAATCACACAACATCAAGTTATAGTCCAACAGGTTTATTTGGAAGTACAAGCTTTCGGAGCACTGCTGACGAAGGCGACCTAATGAAGGAGTAGCGCTCCAAAAGCTTGTAATTTTAAATAAACCTGTTGGACTATAACCTGGTGCTGTGTGAGTTGTACATTGGTATAAATCAGATTGTTTCTGAGTCTTCTTTGTCACTCTCTAGGTACCTTCTGATTTACTATGGTGGTTCAAATGCAGACATCGGCAGATTAAAAACAAAATGACAGCTTCCAGGATACTGCACATTAACCTGCACTATATGCACAGTGCTGAAGATTCATGGAATGGAACCAATTGTGTTGGTGGTACTTCTTTGAATTTACATGCAGTGCCCGCAAAATTATATTCCCGATGATGGGAACCAGGAGTCACAGTCTGAGAATTCGGGGTGGACCATTTAAGACAGAGATGAGGAGACATTTCTTCATCCAAAACATAATGAGCCTTTGGAATTCATTACCGCAGGAAGTAGTTGATGTCAAAACATTAGATGTATTCAAGCGGCAGCTAGATGTAGCCCTTGGGACGAATGGGATCAAAGATTATGGGGAGAAAGCAGGATCAGGCTATTAAGTTGGATGACCAGCCATGATTATGATGAATGGTGGACCAGATTTGAAGGGCCAAATGGCCTCCACCTGCTCCTGCCTTCTATGTTTCTATGTTTCCATACAATACACTGGGGAAGTGTGCTTTCCTACAAAATCATGTGTTCAAATTGCTTGCTTCTCTTTGGAAGTGGAGCATACATTGCATTTCCTCTTCTTCACATTCAGAACATCAGTAACCTCCTCCAGTCTCGAAGGAGCCAGATGCAAAGAAGTTCATGGCCTTGGTGATGTTTACAGCCACTATGCTGCCCTCATTCTGTTCTGAGGCTAGAGATCCCCAACTGGTAGTAGGTGTCAATAAGCACTTCTTTAGTGAAATAGAAAAGTCACTCACACTATTCCTGCATGAGATTGAAAAGAGATGATTGTTCCTGAGAACAATAGGTAGACATGGCCCTTATCCGTTTTCTCTTCTTCTCTCTTCAAGCCATTTGTTCTCCTCTGTAATCAAATCAAAACTTCGAGAAATATTCAGCAGCATGAAAGACGCCCCATCAATGTTTTTTAAAGGGGTCATCATCAAATTTCTGGGTAGTTGCTGACTGGTTACAATTGGCTGTTGTTGAGTTAATAAATGTGTTTGGTATAGTGTACTGCTCTTTCAAGTGAGAGAAGTCTATTTAAGTGGTATGGAACATGGTGAAGACTGTAATTTTCAATTGAAGTGGTCTTTTTAAATCACTTGCTCCTACACACGGTGCCATTGTTCTTATTCCTTTGGCCTGCAAGCATGACAGCGAGGAGGAACAGAGAGAACAAAAGCTAGTAGTGCAGAAACCAACATGAAAGTGGTTAATGAATCCTTTAAGTTGTCCTGTTAGGAAGTCCTTCATGATTGATTGTGTGTTCAGCTGTTTGAAATTAAGAGAGGCCATACATTAGAGGTTTGAAGGGAAAAATAATATCACTCAAGGTAAATCAGCATTGCACATTGACTGGTGTCATCATCTGGCTTCTCTGCATACTTCCAGCTTACATTTTGGACATCCATCCTAATAACCAGTCCAAAATGGCACTCAGCATAGCCAACACTAGAAATGTGCATTGACAAAATGGACACCATTTTGGATCCAAAATAACATGTCAAAACTATGGCTATATACAACAAGAATTTAACTTGCACTTATTTCTGAAGGGTAAATAGGTGATCTGAAAATTTCTGCACTGTTTTTAAATTCTCAAATGGCTGTTCTTCACATGTGAGTTTCTATTGTCATTTTGATTTTAGGAGGCACCTTATCCTCAACCAATGACCAAGTTTGCACACTTTCCAGCATAATTCATGATATAGTCCTCAGATGTAGTAACCTTGGCTAATGACACTCCCCAACTCTTTCCCTAGATGCTTCCTCATACAACCCACTGGTTGACATCTCTCTTTTGCAGTGTTAATATCTGTGCTGATCATTTGAGGCTGTAACATCACTTTTCTTAGGTGTCTAAAGGAGCAAAGAAAAATGTTATAATCCCCAAAATAGAGCTTTAACTGGATGTTTAATTGCTATGTTTTATCGAAAGTTTATGTTTGAATGAACATTTGTGAAAGAATACATGAGTAAAATAAAGACTGAAAAGCAAAGGGAGATAATACTTTCATAAATCAGCCTCATTCTCTCTGCTTCAGAAAATCATGTAATCAAGTCTCATTTCAAATATTCTAGAAAACATTTTAGTGCAATGTTGTGGTGCCTTCTAGGTTAGGTTTTGAACAATGGTTCTCCCCTCCCTCACCACCCCTTTTTGCTATCTCATGAGGATATGAAGGATCCCCTGCTAATATTTATTAAAAAACAGGGGAGTTCTCCAAATCCTAATTAACATGTATCTCTTAACCAACATAATTAAAGCATAATTATCTCATTGCTATTTTTAGGAACTTGCTCGAACAATTTGGCTGCTCCGTTTCCCTATATTGTAAAGTGATTACACTTCAAAGAGACTTTCTTGGCTATCAAGCATTTTGGGAAGTGCTGAACTCTTGAAAGGTGCTAAATAAATCAAGTTTTATTATTGGCAAGCTCTCAAGAAGTCAAATAATTTATTCTTACCACTTCCTGCCAAGCACCAGCAGATTATTGTAAATTCCTTCTCTGAAACAAAAGAGAAATTGAGCCTTTCACTAAACATCTGGAAAATTAAGGTGGTCTTCTGACCAACTTCCACAACACAAGGCTCTCCACTCAATGATTAGGATTACAGTGAGATCCTGGAAAATGTGGACCATTTCCCATATCTTGGGAGACTCCCCTCAATTTATGAAATTATAAATGATGAAATTCAGCTCTTCCAAAAGTGTTAACTCGGCCTTCAGCTGACTGAGGTAATGGAATATTTGATGCATAGGATCCCAAACAAAAAACCTAAGATCATGATTTACCAGAAAGCAGCAATCCCCATACTCCTATATATTTGAATCTTAGACAACCTCGCACCTCAAAGCACTGGAGAAACATCACCTGCAATTCTTCCACAAGATCCTCCAAATCTGGTGGCAAGGAAGGGCAATTCAACAGCAACATCCTTATCCAAACTAACATACTTAGCATCAAGGGGCTAATCACTCAAAACCAGCTCTGTTGGCAGAACATGTCTTTCATATAGCTGATATTAGTCTTACGATTGCTGTACTGAAAATTCAATTGTGGCAGGAATCTCCTAGAACGACAGCTGAAATGCTTTATATTGTCCCCAAAGTATTTTTGAAGAAATTATATAGATGTATAACATGAAAAAAGACCCTTTGGTCCACCTTGTCCATGCTGACCAGATATGCTAAATTAATCTTGTCCCAATTGCAAGTATTTGGCTTTATCCCAATAAACTATTCCTATTTATATTCCCATCTGGATACCTTTTAAATGTTGTAATTGTACCTGCCTCCACCATCTTCTCTGCTAGCTCATTCAATATACGCATTACTCTCTGCGTGAAAAAGTTGCCCTTAGATTCTTTTGAAATCTTTCCCCTCTCACCTTAAACCTATTCCCTCTAGTTTTGGACTCCCAGCCCTGGGGAAAAGACCTTGACTATCCATCCTATTCATGCCCATCATGATTTTACAAACATCTACAAGTTCACCCCTCAGCCTCTGACACCACCAGTCAAACATCATCTATGATTCAAGGGAGCTTTTAGTTTCTAATTGCCCAAAATAGAGAAGATTCATTGGAGATGGTCGCAAATATATAGAAAAGCTTGATTGGAAACATGCAGAGTTCAAGTTGAGATATAAGAGAGAGTGTTCAAACCTCCAAACTATTCATCTATCCAACACTCAGACATAATCTGCCCTACATATTGCAGAGTCTGTTGATTGCTCATTGAATCTGTCATCAATTTCATAAACTCAACGAACCTGAGTTGAAACAAATTATTCTGGATCCTTAGGAACTGGCTGAGAAGAAGAGTATGCAGAAACTAAAGCACAGTTAACCATTATTTGTTGCATTAGGGTGATTGGAACACAACATAATATTGCAGAAGGCTGAACTATACTATTTCTCATAGTAGGAACAAGTTTATGACATATTGATATTACTGATTTTACAGTTCTATTAGTTAGAAAATTGTAAGACAGATTATGTGTTTCAAATTTGAGACCTGTTTTTCTTAGAAATCCAGTTTTTGCTGACATCTGTACTAGTTAGCTTTCATGAAACTCAGCAGCTGAATAATGGCAAACCGCATAACCCACATGCCAGAACTGTCTTTGATTCGAATCCTAGAACAGTAACAGCACAGCAGCAGGCCCGGTCATTGCAAGACCAATTCACTTAGTTTCACTTCCCCATCCTGTTTTCTTCAGTTCTAATTCTTTTTCTCTTCCAGTACTTATTTAATTTCTATTTGAAAGCTATGATTGAACCTGTCTCTGTCACATTCTCAGGCAGTGCGTTCCAAATTCTAACTGCACATTGTCGAAAAATGTTTTTCTATACCTCACTTTTGTTTTTTTTTGTCATCCACTTCAATTCAGTGTCCTTTAACCCTTCCCCCAATATCACTGGTTTCTCCCTCCTGCTTTGATTATGTCAGCAGGACACACTAACATCTGTATTCTGTTGACACCTTTTATGAATTTGGATAACAAGATGATAATGACCAGATAATTTGCTTTTATGTGACAGTAAATGATGGATGGATCTTAACCAGGGCTCAAATCTCCTGTTTTACATCCATCTGAACAGGCAGGTGTAACATCTCATTCAAAGACAGCAACAGAACAATGTTGCACTCCTTCATTGTTGCTCTGAAGTGTGCCTTGATCTTGCTGAGGCCCTGGTGTGGGAGCTGAACTCAGAACATTGTAAGTTAGAGTTGACACAGTGCAACCAATGAGCCACCACCAGCCACTATGCTTTGTACTTTGTCCAGATCCTTCGTGATTTTGAAATCATCTATCAAATTTCTTCTGAGCTTTCTCTGAGAAGCCTCTCCAATCAATTGACATAGATCACTTATCTCTGAAAGTACTCTTGTAGACCTTTTCTAACCCTCTATAATACCTTCACATTTTTTCAAATGGTGATGACCCAATTTGTCACAATACTTCACTTGAGGTCAGACATTTTGTAAAAATGTTTTTTTTATTCACTCAAAGGACGTATGTACTACCAGCTGGGCCAACCTGTCCCTAGTTATCCTTGAGAAGTTAACGTTGAGCTGCCTTCTTCACCACTGGAGTCTCATCCTCTAGGGAGGCACATAATGCCACTGAGGAGGGAATTTCAGGATATTTATCCAAAGACACTGAAGGATTGACAATATATTACCAGTTCAGGATGGTGAGTGACTTGGAGAGAAGGTAGTAGTCTTTCCATTTATCTACTGCCCTTATCCTTCCAGGTAGCAGTGGTCATGACCTTGTTAGGTCAATTTGGAAGCCATTTAACAGTCAACCACATTACCTGAGTCACATGTAGGCTAGACTAGTTAAGACCGTCAGACTTACTTTCCTCAAGGGAACCAAATTGGTTTTACAAAACTGGCCATCATTAGACTGCTATTTAATTCCATATTTTATTGAAATTCACATTTCATCACCTATCATCAACCTTATGTTCCCAGAATATTAACTTGGAGGTCTAGATTACAAGTCAAGTTACATCATCCCAAGCTACCACCTCCCCACTCACCATATCACAGCATTGTTTATTATCCTGTACTCCCTGTCTAATACTGCATTAAATGCAGAAAAAGATAACAAGTCTAAGGTGCTATCTGGGAGATGCATTGGTGGATTTGCAGTCCAATGTGATACACACAGAATGGAACAGATTTTGGCTTTGTATAGTAGAGTCATAGAATCATAGAGATATGCAGCATGGAAATTGACCCTTCGGTCCAACTCATCCATGCCAACCAGATATCCCAACCCAATCTAGTCCTATTTGCCACCATTTGACCCATAGCCCTCTAAACTCTTCCTATTCATATACTCATCTAGGTGCCTTTTAAATGTTGTAATTGTACCAGCCTCCACCACTTCCTCTGGCAGCTCATTCCATAACGCACCCTCTGCATGAAAATGTTGCCCCTTAGTTCCCTTTAAATCTTTTCCCTCTCACCTTAAATCTATGACCTCTAGTTTTGGATTCCTCCACCCTGGGGAAAAGATCTTGACTATTTACCATATCCATGCCCCTCATGATTTTATAAACCTCTATAAGGGCACCCCTTAGCCTCCGACATTCTGGAGAAAACAGGCCTAGCTTATTCAGCCTCTCCCTCTAGCTCAAACCCTCCAATTTTGGCAAGATCCTTGCAAGTCTTTTCTGAATCCTTTCAAGTTTCACAACATCTGTCCTATAGCAGGGAGACCAGAATTGCATGCAATATTCAAATAATGGCCTAACCAAAGTCCTGTACAGCCGCAATATGACCTCCCAACTCCTATACTCGATGCACTGACCAATAAAGGCAAGCATGCCTAACACTTTCTTCACTATACAATCTACCTGCGACTCCACTTTCAATAAACTATTAACCTACTCTAAGGTCTCTTTATTTCGCCACATTCCCCAGGAATGACCTTACCATTAAGTGTATAAGTTGTGCCCCGATTTGCTTTTCTAAAATGCAGCACCTCATATCTATCAAAATTACACTCCATCTGCCACCCCTCGGCCCATTGGCTCATCTGATCAAAATCCCATTTTACTCTAAGGTAATCTTCGCTGTCCCCTACACCTCCAATTTTAGTGTTATGTGAAAAATTACTAACCACGTCTCCTATGTTCACATCCAGACATATAAAGGATGAAAGGCAGTGGACCCAGCACCAAAACTTGTGGCACACTGCTGGTCACAGGCCTCCAGTCTGAAAAGCAACCCACCACCACCACCCTCTGTCTTCTACCCTCGAGCCAGCTCCGTCTCCAGACAGCTAGTTCTTCCTCTATTCTGTGTGCTCTAACCATGCTAACCAGGCTACCATGAAGAACGTTGTTGAACGCCTTACTGAAGTTCATATAGATCTGCCTTCATCAGTCCTCTTCGTTACTTCTTCAAAAAACTCAGTGAAGTTAGTGAAACACGATTTCCCACGCACAAAGCCATGTTGGCTATACCCAATCAGTCCTTGCCTTATATGTACATCCTGTCCCTCGGGATTCCCTCCAGCAACTTACCCACCACCAATCTCAGGCTTACCAGTCTATAGTTCCATGGCTATTAGTTACCTTTCTTAAATAATGGTGCCATGTTAGCCAACCTCCAATCTTCTGGCACCTCACCTGTGGCTATCAATGATACAAATATCTCAGCAAGGGGACCAGCAATTACTTTCCTCAGTTCCCACAGAGTTCTAGGGTACGCCTGATCAGGTCCCAGGGACTTATCCACTTTAATGTGTTTTAAAATGTTCAGCACCTCGCCTTTGTAATATGAACAGCCAGTCTTCTATTCAATCTTCTTCCCTCTTAAGTATATTCCTACTGCCTTTATCCTCTTCTAGGGAATCACTTGATTTCCGCTGCCTATACCTGACACATGCTTCCTTCTTATTCTTGACCAAAACCTCAATTCCTGATAAAGGACTTTTGCCCAAAATATCGATTTTCCTGCTCCTCAGATGCTTACTGACTTGTTGTGCTTTTCCAGCATCACTCTAATCTTGACTCTAATCTCCAGCATCTGCAGTACCCACTTCTGCCCAAAACCTCAATTTCTCTAGTCATCCAGCATTCCCTACAGCCTTGTACCCTCACCCAAACAAGAAAATACCACCTTCTGGACTCTCATTATCTCATTTTTGAAGGCTTCACATTTTCCAGCCATGCCTTTATCTGTAAAAATCTGCCCACAATCAACTTTTGAAAGTTCTCGCCTAACACTGTCAGAATTGGCCTTCCTCCAGTCGGTTAAGCAATGGAAATAAAATTTGGGACAAGTGTAAATATGGTGTCTACCTGCTATCATCCATTTTACAATTTGCGCAACATCCAATTCTATCTGAGTAAAAAGCAAAAGAACTGTGGATGCTGGAAATCAGTAACAGAAACAGAAATTGCTGGAAAAGCTCAGCAGGTCTGGCAGCATCTGTGGAGAGAAATCGGAAATAATGCTTCAGGTCCAGTGACCCTTCATCAATCCTTAGGATGTTCTGAGCAAGGGTCACCGGACCCAAAACATTAACTCTGATTGCTCTCCACAGGTGCTGTCAGATTTGTTGAGTCCAGCAATTTCTGTTTTTGTTTCTATCTGAGTAGGTAGGCTTTTGCAAAACTTATACAAGTTATATCTTAGGATTCAGAGTATGGGTCAAAATTTAGGCAGGGACCTTTTAAGAGACATTTCCAGCATCTGCTGCCTAACTTCATAAATTAATTGAATAGTTCCTTTCAGAATTAAAAGTAGCTTTGGGAGGTTGTTAACATCCTTACCATCAGCTAAATAAGACACTACAATGACATCTTGGATCATTTTGAAAAGATAAATATGGTGAAGTCAGCTTGAAATTGGAGTCTCTCAAATGAATTTTCTGTGGATTTCTCTGCGATGTTTAGAAATCAGTCAACTCAAGTGAAGCCAGAAGAAACTTATGATGCCATATATTTTTCTGCTGTGAACAGATTTAATGAACCATCCACGGGTATAATGTGAGACATAATGCGCTGAATGTTTGAATTTATTGACTAAGTCTGAGTTGCATTTCGTTTCTTCAGAAGATTTGTCACCCTGAGGCTAAATGAGATCTCTCACCATATCTTACCAAACTCGCCTCATTAATTACCTACCATGCTCCCAAACTACCTCTCATGTTCTTTTAAACCCATCTTACCACATGTCATTCCCACAACAACTTGCCACAGAGCATATTCCAACATTTACCTTTTGCCCCACCATCTTTAAAAAGTCTGTTTTGCACCTGGACAGTCTGGCGCCTCCCTGTACAGTTCCTGAAATTTGACATAAGCATGACATACAGAGGGATATCAGCACCCTGGTTTTCAGGCAGTCCTGCTGGGACAGGACCTGAATGAAATGAAATCAAAACAGTAAACAACAACTCGAAGACCACCCCTCATTAATGCTTTGATAACGATTCACACTGAATTCACATTGCACTGAAACATACAGGGTGAGGAAATTCCAATGCTTAATTATTGGTCTCTGCCAAGTTCATTGAGATCAACCTGTGGAAGCAATGGGACAAAACAAATGACCCCCAGGCTCTGCTGGATGCCTTTACACAGAAAAATATTACCAGCTCCTTCTGACCCACGTCCTGTAAGAAATCCATCTCCTTTCTGTCTCCATCTTGTTTTATATTCTATTACCAGATGCAGCAGTATCAGCAAGGCCAGGATTGATTGCCATCATAATGTTGAAACTTTATTGCTGGAACAGCACAGCAGGTCAGGCAGCATCCAGGGAACAGGAGATTCGACGTTTCGGGCACAGGCCCTTCTTCAGGAATCATAATGTCATCATAATGTCACAATCTGGGATTTAAATACATTGAGAGCCCAAAGGCATGGAATTTTTTATTTATTCTTTATTCCAACAACATCAAGTTGTTACAATTATGATTGGAAATTAAGATTAAACTAAGAAAATAAATTATTTACAGTGAACTAATCCTGTAGTTTTCATTTGTTTGAGGAAATGCTTTGTCTCTCTCTCTCTCTCTCTCTCTCTGTCTGTCTCTCTCTCTCTCCATGAGGCCTCTTTCTGACAAAAACCCACTTTCCTCCCAAAAGAGTTTGCTTGACTGCTCAACACCCCTTCTTCCTCAACATTTCCACGTGCTGCTGGAAATCTTAGTACATTCTTCCCTGCTTCAAACTTGCCAAACCAACAAACATACTTAATACACAGTGACCATTCAGTAAGTCATTGTTTTACCAGCAGGTTCAATTGACCATTGTGACTAAAATGTTCAGGTCCACACTACTGGTAGCATCACTAATCTGGACAAGTGGAAGTGTTGTTCAAGACGAGCTTCTCAGCCTAATGGTACTTTTCATGGCCCCAGGCTCTGTGGCAGATCACAGTAGTTGGTGTCTAAGTCAGTCAGGTCTCCAGCAACACTTCTTGCTTTAGTTGCCATCTCCCAGCAGTTCAACATGAGTCATCTATCAGGGCTGGAGTGAGCCTCCCCACACTGCCCAGAATCATAGTACACAGTTCATTCCAGGATCCCTCATTGCTATGCAAATTGACTTCACTTGAACCATCATTCAATGACATTTCACATTTGACAATATCATTGAGAGATCTCTTCGCCTCCACAGCTCTATTCCTGATGAAGGGCTTTTGCCCGAAATGTCGATTTTCCTGCTCCTCGGATGCTGCCTGAACTGCTGTGCTTTTCCAGCACCACTCTAATCTAGACTCTGGTTTCCAGCATCTGCAGTCCTTGTTTTTACCTCCACATCATCCACCAGACCTTTGCCCTCTGGCTATTGGTTCAACAACATAGGTGTGCCTATCCATGTTCCGCTGTTTGATAACTTTGTGGGGTTCAGGATCCCAGATATCTTTAGCTTATTCTGAGCCCTGATATTCTAATTTGAGAGGAATAGCCTCTGAGTGGCTGTTAGAGGAATACAGAGGGTATAGAAGAATAGAGGCCATGGTGTAGAAACTGAGGTAATGTTCTGGGACCCTACATTTGAATCCCACAATGGCAGATGGTGCAACTTGAATTTAACAAAGAAAAGAAATTGGAAACAAGAATCTAATAGTAACCATCAAACCATTGCTGATTGTCAGGAAAAGCCCACCTGGTTCACTATTGTCCTTTAGGGAGAAAAACTGCCAAACTTACCTCATTAGCCTGCATTTGACTGAAGCTCCACAGCAATGTGGTTGAATCTTAATTATCCCTGGGGCAATTAGGAATGGAAAATACATGCTGGCCTAGCCAGTGATGCTGCATATCATAAATGAATATAAAGTAGCCACGTTCTGTTTTGAAGGTCAGTTTTGTCAGCCTTGTGATTATTCAATGTTGTTCTTCTCAGAGCTACTCTCTCTTTGAAGTGATCTTGAACGCCTGGTTTAGCATCATATGATGCAGGGTGATCCACTCATTTCATTGGCCATCTCCATTAGAAGGTGTGCTGAGCACAAGGAGGACGATTGGGTCTCATTCAAAGAAATGATTTGTGCTGAATAGCTATGAGTGAATGCAAGATACTAATATAAGTGTAAACCTGCTCCAGAAGGTACACAAGGTCACCTTTGTTTACTCTCAGTAAGCAAAGTATGCAGTCATGCAATATACATGTAGTTGAACTATTCATACTGTTCGATTTCCTCCAAATGTTTGGGATAGGTCTTGACTATGCCATAGATCTGGCAAAATTCCTGTAGGATCTTGTTCTAGAATTTGTACCCCTGACCGCTATGAATTCACCATGGAACACTGAAACGGACAAACCAGTCAGTCTGGTTAAATTCAAGGCCTTTTGGTTACAGGTGAGAATAGTGTCTGTTAGCTTAGTGAAGGCTTCTATGAGTGTAAGAACATGCTCGTTGTAGTACTGCTGGGATCAAGGACTTTAAATCCTTGTGATTGAAGTTATGACCATGTCCCAACTCAAAAGCACTCATTTGCTGATTTTGCTAACACTTGGATTAAGATTCCATAGAGTATCACTGTCGTATTAATGGATGAGATCCAAATCAGGTCCAGACAGACTGCCAGAAATTGTTTTACCTTTACCATTTATTTTGAAAGAGGACCTCAAAAAAGCTTCAAGCATTTGAAGTGGGCTTCAATGTGGGCAAGGAACTCTAGGATCTCTTGGCAACCAGGAATGCCATACTGGCGTAAAGTCACTTCCCTAAATTTGGCCAAAGCCCTTTTACAATGGCAACAATTGTTGTCAATATTAGCAATTGTCCTGGGCCAGCAACATCACTCTCTGGTCAGCACAGGTGTCTTTTCCATCACTTGAATCTCGACTAACACTTGAGGCTGTCAGAAAGTATGAGTTGCTTCACCTCTCTCTCTTTGTTATGAAACTGGATCCTCCTTGATCCAGTTCTAAAACCCTAGTAATTTCTGTGCTGATTTGGACTCCTTCATCAGCTTATGCTCGGTTGGTGGATGTCAGGCCTTGAAGTTATGGTGACCTGATGACCACTGATATCACTGTTTGTGTGGTGTTTTATTTCTTCCATGGAAATAACATTAGATTAGATTAGATTAGATTACTTTTTGTAGATTAGATTACTTACAGTGTGGAAACAGGCCCTTCGGCCCAACAAGTCCACACTGACCCGCCGAAGCGCAACCCACCCATACCCCTACATTTACCCCTTTAACCTAACACTACGGGCAATTTTAGCGTGGCCAATTCACCTGATACGCACATCTTTGTGACTGTGGGAGGAAACCGGAGCACCCGGAGGAAACCCACGCAGACACGGGGGAATTGAACCCGGGTCTCTGGCGCTATGAAGCAGCAGTGCTAACCACTGTGCCACCGTGCCGCCCCAACATCATCAAGTAGATTGAGAGGCCCTGCAATGTCTGACAGGGCTGAAGAAACAGTCATTCTGAAATACTGTTATGAAAATAATGACATGCGGTCTCCTTAAAATACTTCAGTGATTAACTCAGTTCCTAATAGGAAGATGACTTTGAGTTCATGATTCAACTGTTTTGATTCTAGAAATGGGCAATTAGGGTCAGTTTAATGATTTAGACATTTCAATCCAACTAGTGATCCCCAACTGCCTATATAAGTTCCTTATCTTTTTACTCTCTGTTTCCTGTGAATCTTCTTAAAAAAAAGTATTAGTGTTGCCAATTCCTTAACATGCACTGCAAAATAACCCTTATCTCTTTAATGATTGGCACTGCCATCCAGTGGCTGAAAGTGAAAAAGACAGCTGATAAACTTTACTGATCAAATTGTCAAATTAATATTTTTATTTAAGAAGTATGATAAATTATTTTAAGTAAAGCACAAAATATTGATTTAGTATTTACTTCAATTGATTGCTTTATTTTTCTGTTGCTTTGTACTGCTTTATTGCTTTATTGCTTTATACTGCATTATTGTTAAATGTATAGCCTTTTTCTCAGTATCTTTTAAGCTTAACTATAAAGTATGATGACAAAATGTATAGCTTTCCGTTTGACTGGATACCTTTTGAATTACAATACAGAATATCTTCTTGTAAATAGTCATCTTCTAAAAAATTATGTATTAATTAAATAAATCAGAGTTTCATTATTTTGGTCTGTTAGGTAGCCTGTTTCATGTTTCCATGATTTTCTGTATTAGAATGAAAAGAGATATTGACAGACTTTAATCCACCATAGAATGCTGCTGTTGTCACATAGCTGTCAGTGGCAGTTGCTGGCAATAGTTTCAGTGTACCACTGCCAAAAAATGTAGTTTAGCATTGAGCCAATTTTAGTAGAATCGGTGTAAATGAAAGCACTACCTTCATGAGTTTATTCACTACAGTTTTACTATGCCATATAATTAGTATGGTGTTGAATTTATTAGTTTTTTTTTAAACATTGTGCCTTTTAACTTCTCCCTTTCCTATCAATAACTTTTAATAAATAGAAAATAAATAGATAGACCATAGTTAACAAATAATGCTCTATAATCTGTTTGAATGTCTTTCCCCCCCTTTATCAATGCAACTTTTCTGTTACATAATTCATCATCACCATCAAGACAGTGGAAGCTAAAAAATGACAGTCTGATAAACTGCAATATCCTAGAATCTGATCTGTCATCATGATGCATGCTTTTGTCTCTAGCAGTAATGCAACAATACTCATGTTAGCTCCAAGAACAGAAGAATTACTTCTGGGTAATGTAATACTGAAAGATTCAATAGAAGTCTACAACATCTCTTTGTATATTAACATAATATACCAGGACTTCCTGGCTGGACTAATATTAAGTATTTGGTTACTACAAATAGCAGCATGCCTCTATCAGCATGACATGCTTCAAATAGCTCCAGTTAAGATGAAATTAGAGACCTACATACCTTCGAGTCATTTGCTATGATAATATCTCAAGAACATGTCTTAAAGATCTATTACAAAGAAGCTATGAGACACAACATAACAGCCCCTTTTCCCAAGTTAATAAAATAAGTCCCAAACAGATATAGTTAGTTTGGATATACATGTGATGTTAATTTGACAATTGTACAAACTGGTAAAAACAGAGTTAAAAAGATTAACAATTCAAATCAATATAATGCTTTCGAGGTTTGATAACTTGTTCTGATCTGGTGTTGTGTACCATCTGAAGTGGTACATGTTGTATTTGGTTTCTCTGGGATGATAGCTGAAAATGTGTTGCTGGAAAAGCGCAGCAGGTCAGGCAGCATCCAAGGAACAGGAGAATCGACGTTTCGGGCACAAGCCCTTCTTCAGGAATGAGGAAAGTGTGTCCAGCAGGCTAAGATAAAAGGTAGGGAGGAGGGACTTGGGGGAGGGGCGTTGGAAATGTGATAGGTGGAAGGAGGACAAGGTGAGGGTGATAGGTCAGACTGGGGTGGGGGCGGAGAGGTCGGGAAGAAGATTGCAGGTTAGGAAGGCGGTGCTGAATTCGATGGATTTGACTGAGACAAGGTGGGGGGAGGGGAAATGAGGAAACTGGAGAAATCTGAGTTCATCCCTTGTGGTTGGAAGGTTGGTGCAGGTGAATTTGTGGTGGATATGGAAGTATCCCTTGGGGCCTTGGAGGGAAATAAGGGGGGAGGTGTGGGTGCAAGTTTTGCATTTCTTGCGGTTGCAAGGGAAGGTGCCGGGAGTGGAGGTTGGGTTGGTGGGGGGTGTGGACCTGACGAGGGAGTCACGGAGGGAGTGATCTTTTCGGAACGCTGATAGGGGAGGGGAGGGAAATATATCCCTGGTGGTGGGGTCTGTTTGGAGGTGGACCTTTTACTGTACTTAAACACCTTAATCAAACAAACAATAGGCCCATGATTCTTTATATTTAATCTATATTGTTTGTCAGTTTTCCTGTGCCTCATTTTAAATAGTCCCACATCATCATTACAATCCTCCAAAAAAAAACTCTATGTTCCTCCTTTGTTCTTTGAATTAAATTGAATTGAATTGAATTGAACTGAATTGGATTGAAGTTATTGTCACGTGTACCAAGGCACCGTGAAAAGATTTGTCTTGTGAGCAATACAGGCAGATCCCATAGTTAAGTAGCATAGATAAGTAAATAATAGGTAAACAGCAACAAAAACAAAAACAAAATCACAGGTACAGGTGAATGTTAACAGCTTGTGAGTCCATTCAGTTTTCTAACAACAGCAGGACAGAAATTGTTTCAAAATCGGCTGGTGCATGTGTTCAGGCTTCTGTATCTTCTCCCCGATGTTAGAGCTTGTAGACAAACATTGCCAAGATAGGATGGATCTTTGAGAATGCCGGTAGCCTCTCCTTGACAACGGGCCTGGTAGATGGATTCTATAGATGGGAGATTGGCCTTTGTGATTGTCCAGGCCGTGTTCATCACTCTCTGTAACCACCTCTGATCTTGAATGTACAATTGCCATACCAGGTAGCGATACATCCAGACAGAATGCTCTCGATGGTTCACCTATAAAAGTTGGCAAGGGTATTCGCCGTCGTGCCAAACTTTCTCAGCTGTCTGAGGAAGAAGAGATGTTGTTGGGCCTTTGTAACCACTGCGTCCACATGAAGAGTCCAAGAAAGCTTGTTGTGGATGGCCACTCTTGGGAGCTTGACACTCTCCACTTGTTCCACCTCTGTGCTGTTAATGTGTAGGGGGGCATGAGTAACATCCCGCCGAAGGTCATTAATGAGTTTCTTGGTTTTGCTGGCATTGAGATCTAGGTTGTTCTCAGTGCACCATTTTTCCCGTCTGTTGTCTATTTCGTTGCCATCAGAGATTCGACCAACTATGGTGATGTCGTCAGTAAAACTTATAAATGGCATTGGCTCTTGTGTATTCCCCTTTATCTTCACCCCACAACTGACTCCTACATTCAGCCGCTTGGAATTATGCTCTAAAATTCCCTCTCAACAAGTCACTCCTACACGTTAACATTACCTTTAAGACCCTTCTTACAGCTCTTTTTTTCAAAACAAGGTTGTAGTAATCCCTTGTATTCCTGATGAAGGGTTTTTGCCCGAAACATCGATTTTACTGCTCCTTGGATGCTGCCTGAACTGCTGTGCTTTTCCAGCACCACTCTAATCTAGACTCTGCTTTCCAGCATCTGCAGTCATTGTTTTTACCTAGTAATCCCTTGCAATGTCTGATTCTTTGGCTGTGTCCATTTTGTCCACTTTAACTGCTGTGAATCACCTTAGAATGTTTCTCAATGGAACAGGAACTATATAAAAACAAACTGTTGCATGTTACAGAATCAATAATGGTCTTTGTCCATGTTACACATGACTAGTTTTAAACTCTAAAGACATTGGAAAACTTGCAGATTAACAAACAAGCACTCCAACAGTGTCAAATACAATAATTTAAAATGGAATTAAGTGCTGGATTTCTCTTATAAATAATGTGTGTAATCAATCTCGTGAGTTTGAATGGCAATAAAACTCATCAGGCTCAGCTTTATTAATTTCTAAAGTTAACAGGACTCTCAGACTGGAAGCTGTTTTGTAATTCATACATGTATCAATTATCCTGTAGTAATGAATATAATACAGGGAAAAACTGTAGTTATCAGTATATTTGCAGCAATTTCATCAATTACCTGAAGTAATAATCTTGCCTGTTTGCAAATGTTCTGAAAAGTTATCTACCGATTCTTTAAGGACTACAATAACAATTTACAAAAACATTAAAAAATAGCACAATTGAAATTTATGAGTACAAATTTTAAAACCTATGTTTTTATCACTTTTCTTAATGTGCTTTTTTAAAAGGCTTTTTTCCCTATGTGGCAGAACGGTCTAACACTACATTAAACTAATTCTGTCAGCCAAAGCTAGTACTGGTACATTTAGTGACAATTATCTCATGGTTTATGAAATATTTTGTTTCAAAAATTATTTGAATTAAAATTCTTTTAGTCTATTTGAATTCACCTGTTCTAAAACACCGTTGTGAAATGTAAGTAAGTGATTTATATTACAAAAACTTTTGAATTTAAGATTTTACCATTTCTCTATTAAGGTACATTCCTTTAACAATATATTCTCCATTCGAGTTGGTAATGCATCAAAAGAATTGATTCCAATATTAGAATGCACAACAAAATTCTAACAATGTACCACATCATTTCCTTCATGCTCCAGCACAAGTGCTATTTCCATTGGTTTGGTCATAGCTGCTGACCAACACATATAGGATTACTAATCTAGTAAAACTGTTTTTCAGCTAATAACATCTCCAGAGAAACAAGACAGAATTTATATCTTCTCAATTCCACACCCAGTGGTCTCAGGCCCATTAAGATCAGGCAGTTTATTAGTCACCTAAGCAGTTAATACTTTTATGATCTTTCTACTTCAGCTTTTCTGTCTCCAAGCCACTTGTGATGCCACATCATCAATTCAAAAGTGTGTTGCCCAGGACAGTTTCGAATTTCTGTTATAAAGTTTAAAAACTGCTTAAGCTGCTTTGATACCTTATAATGATTTCTTAGGTTACTGCAAACCATTAAACATTGGAATTTTGGTCACTGAGATTCATGGAGCATGAATTTTCAGCTTTTATGAAAGGACTACTTTTATAATAATTTCAACATTATTAAAAACATAACTTCCAACAATTTTTAATGCTCTGTACTTTTGTAGAAAGTCACAGAACAACATATCCCCAATATAAAATTACGCAGCCTTGTGAATCAAAAGGATTACTAACTTGCATTTCCAAAGCATCATGAATGTAAAGAACATTTCCAAAAATAAAAGCAAAAAGCATTCCAAAGAGCTAGAGAGTTCTTAAGTCTCAAAACATTAACTCTTGTTTTTCTCTCCACAGATGCTGCCAGATCTGCTGAGTTTCCCCAGTATTTTCTGTTTTTATTTAACATTGAAAAAAACCTCACTAACGGATATAGAGAAGGTGCTCAGCCAGGAATAGTAGGTGGAGAGGTTTAGGTAAAGAGGTCCAAAGTGCTGGACTGGCTGAAGGGTAACCTAGCTGTCTAGGTAAACCAAGAAGAACAGTACATCAAACTGGAATTAAAGGAACAAATCATTCAAGAGAAATTATCGCTTGAAGAAGACTGAAAAGGAAAGAAAATGAGAAAGAGAAAAATAAAATAAAAGAAAGAGAGAAAAGAGTGAAAGAAAGAAAGAGATAACAAAAAGAGAGAAAATGAGAAAGAAAGGAGTGAAAAAATTGAGAGAGAAAGAGAACGAGTGAAAGGAAGTGCAAAAGAAACAGAGACAGAGAGAAAGGAAGGAAGAGAAAGAAAGATCTGCAGAAGGCATACTGGACTTAATTCTGTTTCTCTTTTCACAGGTGCTGCCAGACCCGTTCAGTTTCTCCAGAATTCTCTGTGTTGGTTTCAGCTTTCCAGCGTCCGCAATATTTTGGTTCTACCCTATCCATCAATGTCCAGTTCACCTGTAACCAAAGATATCAGATTCTGGAAGTCTGAACAAGATATCTCGATGTCAGGATATACTCAAGGGGATTCACAACTTTCTGTATCTTTTCAAGGCCCAAGGCCATACAAGGGTGGCTGCAGCAAGACAAGGGCTATTCAATCCACATATAGCTGATGGCACTTTTATGAACACTTCAAACTGATATAGAATGGCAATACAATGCTACTTAAAGTGGAACAAATCATGAACCACCTTGAGATAAGGTTTTAACACCCGGATAGCTCCAGTGGGGCTTTGCACTATAATCCAGAAACCGTGTGCCATATCTTTGCTTCATGTGTCATTCAAAACTGGAGCTAACAATGGGGCGATGTCATGCTTGCAGATGAATTGAGGTTCAAGAGCAGTCCTCTATGAATGAGGACAAGGATAATGAACTGGAGCCAATCCAAGAGAACATTTCAGAGTTATGCATCATCAAGCTTGAGAAGCCAGATAGAACCTAATTGAAATCTGCTTCCAGGAGGCAATGAGCTGGGTTTGGACTTCATTTCATTGTGTTATTTCTTGTTGGTTATGTGGCAAAAAGTCTGTGGTCAGTCCACAGTACATGTGGACCTGTTCATTTTTGTACACATTGAACTTTTCTATTGATGAATGAATATTTTGTTTTCCATGTGATTGAATGCATGGTATCTTGAGCTGATCGTACTGTACAAAATCTGCAGTCAGTGAGACAGGGCAGCAACATCGCATGGTGCAGTGGTTAGCTGGCTTAGGGAATCCGAGTGCTGTGTATTGCAGTCCCTTATGATGGCAGTAGGTTGTGAGCAAACACCCTTCAATTATCAGTTTGCCTTCAATGTTTAAGTAGATGGTAAATTGTGCCGAAAAGCTTGAACATTCAGTCAGGCATCATTTAAACCAAGAGAGGCAGCTTTGTGTACCTTCTCTCAGCAGGTGACTGAGCTATGAATGAAAATAGAGATGTGAACCACCCATTGTACATCTCCCAGCCTTGAATGGCAGTAAAGGCCTTTGTAAAAAAGTAAGATGAAATCCGACGTTGCTTGCAGAGATGTGTGAAATAATCACTGACCATCCTCTCAATCCTAAGGTAGATGAAAGTGCAATGCAGGGCAGGTTATCCCTGCACATTGCTTGTAACTTCAGGGTTGTTTACATTGTTATCCCCAGCATTGAAACACTGATCACCCTTGATCAGCTCCAATGGGCTGGGCACATCGTCCACATGACCAACACAAGAGTCCCCCAGCAGGTGCTATACTGCCAGGCGAACCCGAAGTGGACAGAAGTATTTTAGTGATACTCTCAAGGCTTCACTGGCAAAGTGCGGCATTCCCACTGACACCTGGGAATCACTGGTCCGAGTCTCTCCAAAGTGGAGGAGGAGCATTCTCAAGCCAGGCAATAACAGTGAAAGGAGTGTGTTGCCATACCAATGCTGCACTCACCCCTTCCTACCTTGTACCACAGGTGTAACTGAGTCTGCAATAGCCATATCAGTCTATACAGCCATTTCTGGACTCACCCTGAGAGTGCACCTATGTTTACAAAGTGCAGGATTACTATGCCACATTTGTGCTCTCAGTAAGTTTTTCTGTTTCCTTTCCCTCCCCATTACATCTAGGTGCAGGGTCTGCAGCTTAGGTGGAGGGAGCCTGCTCTGTAGCTAATCTTAGCAGCCTGGTAGACTTGGCTGCTCATCCCCAGAGGCATTTGGGTCTAGAGAGCCCAGGCCCCGCAGTTAGCATCCTGCCCAGATACAGGGTCCGGCACTACAGGCATGGAGAAGGTGGAGCAGTGTCCTGAGGAGAAGCTTCTGGGGGTAAAAGAGTGTACCTTATCCTCAGTTTGGGTGCCTATTGGCACTAACCTGTCTCCATGAGACAAAGAGGCACCAAGAATGAGGACGAGGTTCCTCATCCTCCTCTTGCCTCGACATTGATGCTGAGCACTGATGGATACAGCAATGGAGTGCAGGTCTGTGTGCATATCCTGCAGACAGTATTCTAGACCTGATCAGAACTGATAACATTTTATGGACTCTCTCTGATAAACTTGCCTGCTGTTGTTGAGCCTCTTGGTGAATTTTGATGAAGTCATTAATGGTCAAGGCCGTGGAATCATCTTCAACTTGGGGCTGAGCAGATTCATAGTCTCCAGCAGAGTGCCAGGCAGTTGGGATGTTTCTTCCTCAATTGCTGCAGAGATGTACCAGTGATGTGTTCACTAGATGGCGCTCCTAAATCTAATCTGTCAAAAAAACTCATCAAAGTGAACGGCTCTGAGCTGCTGAAGGGTGCATTCTCTGAGGGTTGAGTGGTTTCCTCCTCACAGGTGGAGGTGGAGCTGAGGGTTTCTGACAATAGCTTTCCTCTTGTTCCAGGCCATTGACTCCCATTAGTGTTTCCATAAATGAAGAGAGGGAATTCATTGTGAAAGAAAGGGTAAAAACTTGTTCAGGTTAAGAATGAGTGTGGAGTTAGAGAGGAGTGCAGCAGAGAACAATGAAGCTACTGAGTTGGTTGGATAGGGGTGACGCTCTCAGTATCTTCACATGAATAATTGCCCTTTTCCTGGCCAACGTCAGTATCATTTTCTCATATGGGAAGCCTGATGTTCACCACCTGACAACTGATCTTAGCCCTCTCAACCCAGTAATGATCTATTTTTTTCCTGCAAAGACACAAAAGGGACAACTGAGCATGTTAAAAGTGAATGGGAAAGGTGATACGGGGCAGGAAAGTGTGTGAGATGTCCCCATTGAGTGAGTAGAAAGCCCAGAGGGCAGGACAGGTTTGGAAAGATGAGGTGGATGAGAGCCGTTGAGTGAGCAGGCTGCATGCAAACAACAAAGAACAAAAAAACCATACAGCACAGAAACAGGCTCTTTGGCCCTCCAAACTAGTGCCTCCACATTTTGCCCTTCCATACTAAAGCTGTTTTAACTTACAGTATCCCTCTATTCCCCTCCCATTCATCTCTTCATCCAGATGCTCCTTGAATGCAGCTATTGTGTCTGCTTTCACCACCTCCTCTGGCAATGCGTTCTAGGCACACACCACCCTTTGTGTGAACAACTTGGCTCACTCAATTCTTTTAAACTTCTCCCCTCACACCTTGAACCTAGCAATTAACCCCTCCACCCTGGGAAAAAGCTTCACACTATCTACTCTATCCACGCCATTCACAATCTCATTAGGTCGCGCTTCAACCTCCTGCATTCCAGTGAAAACAAACCCAGTCTATCCAACCTTTCTTCATAGCTAAAATCTCCCATACTAGGCAACATCCTGGGAAAGCCTTTCTGCACCCTCTCCAAAGCAACCACATCTTTTCGGTAGTGTGGTAACCAGAACTATACGCAATAGTGAGAGTTGCAGTTCATGAACCTTGATAAGATGTGAAGACTGAGTGATGGTGGCCCAGTGAGTGTGAGTGGCAGTTTCCAGTTCAGAGGGAACCATACCTGCTGATGTCTTAAGTCAATTCCACCCACAGTTGCTTGATTGCTGTTACTCTTTGCCTTGTTGTCCTTGGGAGAGCTCATGTCATTGCAGCGCCTCTGATCCCACAACAGAATCTTCGTACAAGACTCATAGATCTGGGATAAGCATTTCCAGGTTCTTTCCTATTCCTGTTATTTGTACTTCACGTCTCTTTCATTAAATTTCTTTCACTTTGTAGAATGAAACCAATCAGAAGGGAGCCTAGAGGAATGATGACAATATTTGGCCTAGGAAGAAGCAATAGTCATGCACAAAAATCAGCAAATTAGGTTGCTCACCCGAAAATATTTCTGGCATCAGTGGTATATCACTATACTGTTAATCCAGAGACCCAGTTAATGTTCTGGGAACCCAGGTTCGAATCCTGCCACAGCAGTTGGGGGAATTTGAATTCAATAAAAATCTGGAACTAAGAGTCTAATGATGACATGAGTCTATTGTCGTTTGTCAGGAGACACTCATCTGGTTCACAAATGTCTTTTAAGGAAGGAAACTGTCATCCTTATCTAGTCTGGCTACATGTGACTCCAGGTCCACAGCAATGTGGCTGACTCTTAACTGCCCTCTGGGCAATTAGGGATGGTCCATGGTGGCCTCGCTAATGATGCCCTCATCCCGTGAATGAATAAAAAATTCTCATTAACTCTGTATTTGTCTATACTGTTAATCCAGAGACCCAGTTAATGTTCTGGGAACCCAGGTTCGAATCCTGCCACAGCAGTTGGGGGAATTTGAATTCAATAAAAATCTGGGACTAAGAGTCTAATGATGACATGAGTCTATTGTCGTTTGTCAGGAGACACTCATCTGGTTCACAAATGTCTTTTAAGGAAGGAAACTGTCATCCTTATCTAGTCTGGCCTACATGTGACTCCAGGTCCACAGCAATGTGGCTGACTCTTAACTGCCCTCTGGGCAATTAGGGATGGTCCATGGTGGCCTCGCTAATGATGCCCTCATCCCGTGAATGAATAAAAAAATCTCATTAACTCTGTATTTGTCTCAACAGGTGCTACATGAATTCTATGTATTTCCATAATTTTCTATTTTAATTTCAACTTTGCAACATCTGCAGATCAACCTCTTTCCAGTCAGCTACAATTTAATTTATGGGCTATATAAATTGGTGTGATTGCTGGTTTATTTCCTTAAACAGTTCAGCAAAATAAATCAATATAAGTTTGAGTTGACTAATAAGAGATTAATTATGAGAAGATATCATGAAAAAATAACAAATTCCAAAAATCTAGAAGAACATGAAGTGATCTCACAAGGGCACTGAAATGACAGAAAGATTCAATTTTGAATACCTATACTACTAGAAGAGGCAATGGTCTAGTGTTATTATCTCTACAGTATTAATCCAGAAACTCAGCAAATGTTCTGGGGAACTAGGTTTAAATACTGCCATGGCAAATCATGAAATTTGAATTCAGTAAAAAAAACCTGGAATTAAGAATCAATAGATGACCATGAAACCATTGTCAATATCCCCCAATCAATCATTACTATCAAGCCGGGGATCAACCCTGATTCAATGCCGAGCACAGGATGACATATCAGGAACAGTACCAACATACCTAAAACTAAGGGGTCAATCTGGTTAAGCTACCAAATAGGACAACCAATAAGTGCTAAACAGAGCTAAGCAATCCCACAAACAATGGACCAGATCTAAACTCTGCTGTTCTGTCACACCCAGTCGTGATTGGTGGACAATTAAGCGACTCACTGGAGGAGGAGGCTCCGCAAATACCTCAATCTTCAATAATGGAAGAGCCCAACACATCAGTCTAGCAGCTATGTCCTTTAGGACCTCACCAGCTCGATATGCTGAAGTATTCATGGCAATCTTAAGCCAGAAGTGCCAAGTGGATAATTCATCTCAGCTTCCTCCAGTGGTCCACAGCATCACAGTATCAGTCTTCAGCAAATTTGATTCATCGCTCATGATATCAAGAAATGAGGCACTGGATTCAGCAAAGGCAATGGGCCCTGACAACATTCCGGCAACAATAGTGAAGACTTGTGCTCCTGAACTTGGATTCCCCTATCCAAGCTTTTCCTGCTGAGTTACGACACTCCATCTACCCGACAATGTGGAAAGTTTTCTTAGTACGTCCTGTACACAAAAAGTAGGCCAAATCCAACCTGGCCAATTACTGCCCCCAACTCCCCCCAACCCCAGTCTACTCCTGATCATCAGTGAAGTGATGAAAGGTGCCATCAAATAGCATTATCAAGCAGCACCTAACCTAAATAGCATTATCAAGCAGCTCAGCAATAACCTGCTCAATGATCCCCAGTTTGGGTTCCACCAGAGCCACTCAGCTCCTGGCTGCATTACAGCCTTAGTTCAAATATAGACAAAAGAGATGACTTCCAGAGGTGAGATAAGAGTGACAGCCCTTGTCATCAAGGCCTCATTCGACCGAGTGTAGTATTAAGGAGCCTGATAAAGCTGCAATCAATGAGTATCGGAAGAAAACTCTCCTCTGGTTAGAGTCATACTTTGAACATATGAAATGGCTGCAGTTGTTGAAGGTCAGTCATCTCAGCTCCAGGACATCTCTGCAGGAGCTCTTCAGGGTAGTGTCCTAGGGCCAACTATCTTCACTTGCTGTACATTCCTTCCACCATAAGGTCAGGAGTGGGAGTGTTCACCAATGATTGCACAACTGTCAGCACCATTCGTGACTCCTCAGATACTGCAGCAGTCCATGTTCAAATGCAACAAGGTCTGGATAATATCCAGACTTAGGCTGACAAGTGGCAAGTAACATTCACACCACACAAATGCCAGGCAATGACCATCTCCAATAAGAGATAATCTAACCATCATCTCTTGACATTCAATTGTGTTACCATCACTGAATCCTCCACTATCAACCTTCTCTGGGATTACCATTGATCTGAAACTCACAGGACCAGTCACATTGGCTATAAGAGTGAGTCAGAGGCTAGGAATACTGTGACAGGTAACTCACCTCCTGACTCCCCAAAGCCTGTCCATCAGGCACAAGTCAGAGATGTCATGGAATACTCCCCACTTGCCTGGATGGGTACAGTTCTAACAACAGTCAGGAAGCTTGACCCCATCCAGGACAAAGCAGCCTGTTGACTGGTACCACATCCACTCCATCCACCACTGATACCAACTAGCAGCAGTGTGTGCTATCCACAAGATGCATTGCATAAATTCACCAAGGTTTCTTAAATAGCTCCTTCCAAACTCATAACCACTTCCATCTAGAAGGACAAGGACAGCAGATATGTGGAAACACTGCTACCTGCAAGCTCTCCTCCAAGCCACTTACCATCCTGATTCAGAAATATTTCACCGTTTTTTTCACTGTCGCTGATCAAAATCCTGGAATTCCCTCCCTAATGGCATTGTGGACTGCAATAGCTCAACACGCCAGCTCAACACCACCTTCTCCAGGGCTACCATGTGCAGGCAATAAATGGTGGCCAGCCAGTAATGCCCACATCCCACAAGTGAATGAAAAAAACAACAATTTAGAGGAGAATTGTCACAACTAAGATGAGACAGCAGGAAGAAAAAAAGTACATTAGGAAAAATAAGAATGAAAAATTAGATTATGTAAAATGCATAAGATTGTCATATAGATAGAGATCTCAATTAGATGTATTAGATAAATAGACAAAGAACTGTGAATAAAATAGCCTTGGCTCCATAGTAACACTTCCCTAAGGCAGAAGGTTATGGATTCAATTCAATTTAAAAGATTTGGGTATATAATTTACACTAGCAGTTCTTTGCTGAGGGAGTGCAGCATGATCAGGGTACTGTCTAGACTCTCAGAAATGTTAAACTAAGGTACTGTCTGGTAGGATGAAAATGAAAGTTTATATTGTACTGCTGAAGTTGAACAGAAAATTACTTTCATTGCCGTGACCAACACTTGCCTCCCAGTTGACATCTCCAATAAGTAGATTTATTATTATAAATCTCATTACAGCTTGTGGATCCTGCCATGAGGAAAGTTATGGCCATATGTGAATACAGAATAATGACTGCGTTATTGTAATGATCATCACTAGGTGGCACTGTGATTGTGTGTGTGGAAAAATATTGGTTTGTAGTGTTATGTCCCTGCAAAGCAATAAAATGGCAGCCATCAGGAAGAATTTTGGATGTAAGTGGTGAATGACAGTCATTCTAGCATTATCCCAAATGGACCACCACTTCTTACCTTTTGTCAGTCTGAGCAGCTCCTCTGAACATTCTGTGAGGAGAGGAGGCAAATGCTGTAATCTGTTTTTGTGTTTTGTCTCCAGGTTGTCATCCTGTCTTTGCTGTCTGATTTACAAGGTGACCCAGGTCAAGCAAGTGGGGGTGGCACTTCTGACCTTCGCAATGTGTATCTGGAGTTGCCTTGTCGTGTCAGTCCTCCACATGGCCAAAAACTTATTGATTGTGGATTCAACAAATAAGCAACTGTCCAGTGCCAGCGTACGGCTCTCCACCATGGCAAATGATGGGCAATTAGCAAAAAAAGGGTCTGCTATGCCTACATGACAGTACTGGCACCAACTATATGTGCAACAGGCCATTTTTGCTTCGAAATGTGTTGCTGGAAAAGCACAACAGGTCAGGCAGCATCAAAGGAGAAGGAGAATTGACGTTTCGGGCATAAGCCCTTCTTCAGGAATGAGGAAGGTGTGCCAAGCAGTCCTCACTTTCTCCCATTTTTGCTTCTATCCATGGTATCCACTACATCAACCCTGTAAAATAGCAATGAAGAATTTCAAAATAAATTGAAACAAATCTCAGCTAATGTTTCAATAGAAATGAAGACAATATAAAATAGAAAGCAAGCATGAGATTAGGTAGATATGGTGAAAGATTGACAGATTATAGAAATGAAATTAATAAAATAATTTAGCAACTGAAAAGAATAGTTAAAAAAAACTAAGGATAATTGGAGATGAAAAAGGAAGTCTTCTTGTGAAGCGCAAAGTTTAGGGATCTGAGTTAATGTGAAACCACAGAATAAAAACATTCTTGCTGGGGAATATACATAGTGGAAAAAAGGACAAACAATAGTTTTGAAGGCAAGTTAATAGGTTTTATTACATAACAAAGGTTAATATCTCATGTTTCACCAGTCACAGTAGAGTTACAGAGTCATAGAGCTGTACAGCATGGAAACAGACCCTTTGGTCCAACTCGTCCATGCCGACCAGATATCCTAAATTAACCTAGTCCCATTTGCCAGCATTTGGCCCATATCCCTTTAAACTCTACCTATTCATATACCCATCCAGATGCTTTTTAAATGTTGTAATTGTAATAGCCTCCACCATTTCCTCTGGCAGCTCATACCACCCTCTGTATGAAAAGTTGCCCCTTAGGTCCTTTTAAATCATTTCCCTCACACCTTAAACCTATGCCATCTAGTTCTGGACTCCCCCATCCCAGGGCAAAAACCTTGGCTATTCACCCTGATCATGACTCTCATGATTTTATAGACCTCTATAAGGTCATCCCTCAACCTCTTACGCAGCAGGGAAAATAGCCCCAGCCTATTCAGCCTCTCCCTGTAGCTCAAACTCTCCATCCTCGTAAATCTTTTACGAAACCTTTCAAGTTTCACAACATTCTTCCTATAGCAGGGAGACCAGAACTGAACACAGTCTCCCAAAAGTGACTTAACCAATGTCCTGTACAGTCACTCACTTCTATACTCAATGTATTGACCAATAAAGGCAAGCATACCAAATGCCTTCTTCACTATTCTGTCTACCTGGGACTTCACATTCAATGAACTATGAACCTGCACTTCAAGGTCTCTTTGTTCAGCAACACTCTCCTGGATCATACCATTAAGTGTATAAGTCCTGCCCTGATTTGCCTTTCCAAAATGTATGGCATGATACACTAGTTCAATTAGTGTTAATCTGTCTTTCCTACAGATCTCAGGGCTTCTGAGCTTGGTTCCTTGCACTTGATCTCTTGACTCATGATGTCCTGAATACACAAACCCCTTTGCAGCTAAGAACTAAACTTTAATTACAGTCTACTTTAACAACTAAAGTTTCTAATCTTCCTTTATTGTTGGAGTTGCACTGGTGACCCCCATCACACCCTTCTGCTGAAAATATCTTCCAAGCAAAGACTTTTCTCTTAAGACAACTACCTTTACCTCAAAACAGCATTCTAAAACTGATCTGGATTTCTTGCTGCAAACCTAAATTCTATATCTGGATTTCCTACATCAAACCCAACTTTTCTTCTGGTTTTGCCACAGCAAATCTCACACCCTTTATCCAGATACAATAAAGGAAACCCCAACCTGAGACAATTTATTTTGCTATCTCTGGGTTTTTATGGTAACCCCTAAACCAGAACAAATTACTCATCAACTGACCTTACCATGCAAATGTTTATTCCCTCTCAAGTGATTTGATCCTAAATGTGACTGTCCTCACATCACTTCCCAACAAGTGTCCGCTGACAAAAGCTATCACTTGGCATGTGGAAACTTCTGAGCAATGTGCCCATATTTTACAATCTTTTCTAAAGATAATTTTGCAACATTTAAACTAAATCTGTAGGATAATGCCAATAAAACTAACCCACAATCAACATTTACAACTCTCAATCAATGGGACCACTTTCGTTGAGCTAAATATCTTTTGCAACCCTTCTGTTAACTACTGTAATGACTGTGTAATTATAACATTACATACTTTGTAAAGAAGGCTAATCTTTCTAAAATAAACAGAGAATCTTACAAACTAGCTCCCAAGATTCATATGTCTGCTCTTGTTGAGTCAGTCCAGCCAAAAACAGACAGACTGATGTGTTATTTTAAGATTCAGTCACAAAAGGTCATTAAATAATTTTTTAAAAATCCAGGACTGCAATGAAACTGCTAGAGGTTTGTAAACTTAAAAGGTTATGTGGTTTTGAACTGGAGACTGCAAAGACACTGCACAGAATTCCAACACAATTGACTTTGCTATGTAGAACAATGATTCATCAAAGTCTCTGTTTTTAGATTAGATTACTTACAGTGTGGAAACAGGCCCTTCGGCCCAACAAGTCCACACAAACCCGCCGAAGCGCAACCCACCCAGACCCATTCTCCTACATTTACCCCTTCACCTAACACTACGGGCAATTTAGCATGGCCAATTCACCTAACCTGCACATTTTTGGATTGTGGGAGGAAACCGGAGCACCCGGAGGAAACCCACGCAGACACAGGGAGAATGTGCAAACTCCACACAGAGAGTCGCCTGAGGTGGGAATTGAACCCTGGTCTCTGGCGCTGTGAGGCAGCAGTGCTAACCACTGTGCCACCGTGCCGCCCACAATAATTACTTAGATTATTTACAGTGTGGAAACAGGCACTTCGGCCCAACAAGTCCACACCAACCCGCTCAACCCACGCCCCTACATTTACCCCTTCACCTAACACTATTAGCATGGCCAATCCACCTAACCTGCACATTTTTTTTTGGATTGTGGGAGGAAACCGGAGCACCCGGAGGAAACCCATGCAGTCACGGGGAGAATGTGCAAACTCCACACAGAGAGTCGCCTGAGGCGGGAATTGAACCGGGTCTCTGGCGCTGTGAAGCAGCAGTGCTAACCACTGTGCCATCGTGCTGCCCATTGTGCCACCGTGCCGCCCATATCTTATTTGATTGGGATTAAAAACTGCGCAAAGAACTGTATATAGCAAGGTCCAGACACCAGCATCAACTGAAATAGCTATGAAGAGCATGTGAGAGTCGAGTTTTCTCTTTGACACTGTGGATTGCCAAGGTAAGGTTTTCAGAAGCCTCTGTTTTGCTGAAAAGAATTCCAGGCAGTTTTCAAGTATCCTGCCGTCGAATCAGTGAAGAGGAGAGACCTGACTTGATCCTTGAAGGTGCTCAACTGACTGAGTCTACTACTACAAACTCTAACTATTCAATTACATCGCTATCGCAGCTGCTGACTCTGCCTTCAGATTTTCTACCACTTCACCTCAGAGAACACTTCAACAAAGCCAGGCCTGGAAAAACTAATTTTCAATCTCACATGTAAGCTTTATCCTTATTCACTTCAAATATTTGTCCATGTATTTTAGTTAATAATGTTATTACTGTTAACTGAATAACTTGAAGCATTCGTTCTGCAATGAACTAACCTTTTTTTAAGACTAAAATTTGCTGTGAGCTATTTTTAAATTCAAACACAAAAAACACAAATGGGAGCTAAATACAAATTCACAGTTTCACTCAGAAGACATGCATGGTCGTGATTCTTTGGTTTGTATCTGAACAGGGTGCCCTGGACCATTTGGTACTCTTGATAACTTTGTGATCATAGCCTCAGTTTTATTTCTCTTTTTTAAAAAAAATTATTTTTATTGAGAAAAAAAAGATTTTTGAGCTTTTTTTGCAAAATTACAAAATTAATACAAAATAGTGTATCCACTTTACAATATATTAACAGCACCAATATAAAATTAAGAAAACTAACTACTAATCTACTCTACAAACTACCAAAACACAAAATAAAATATAGAAAAGAAAACTCTATATATTACAAAACATAGTATCGTACATTACTAACAATAACAACAACAAGTAAATAAATAAATATGCATTCAAAATAAAGTTATATCAAGTCATAACAAAACCCATATTTATACAGGATTCTTTCTCCCGGGACCCCCCGAACCAACCAACACCGTCCTCACAGCTAAGCAAAGGCCCTAAACAGTATGGCCGATACATCTGCATCAGTGTAGTTCAAAAAGGGCTGCCATGTTCTATAAAATAATTCTGTTTTTTGGTGCACCGTATTTATAAGGAAGTCCAAGGGGATATATTCCATAACTATCCTATGCCAATTTGAAAGTCCTGGGGGACTTTCTAACTTACTAAAATGTTTTTCCTCGCACAAAAGGAGAGGATAGTGAATAGTTTCTTCTTGTATGCATCGAGGGAAGGGAAATTTGGAAAACCCAAAAGAACAGACACTGGGTCCAACCCAATCTCCGTTCCCGAAATCTTTGCCAAGGCATTCGCTATGCTGTCCCAATATCTACGAATCTTATGACATACAAAGAACAAAGAAAATTTACAGCCCAGGAACAGGCCCATCGGCCCTCCAAGCCTGAGCCGATCTAAATGTACTGTCTAAACCTATCGGTCAATTACTAAGCATCTGTATCCCTCTGCTCCTCACCTACTCATGCATTTATCCAGACACATCTAAAATGAATCTACCTTGCCTGCCTCTACCACCTCTGCTGGCAACGCATTCCAAATGCCCACCACCCTCTGTGTGAAGTACTTGGCTCGTGTATCCCCCTTAAACTTTCCACCTCTCACCTTGAAAGCGAGACCTCTCGTTATTGAATCCTTCACCCTGGGAAAAAGCTTGTCTCTATCCACCCTGTTTATACCCTTTATGATTTTGTAAACCTCAATCAGGTCCCTCCTCAATCTCCTTTTTTCTAATGAAAATAAAACTAACCTACTCAACCTTTCTTCATAGCTAGCACCTTCCATACCAGACAACATCCTTGTAAATCTTCTCTGCACCCTCTCCAAAACGTCCACATCCTTTTGGTAGTGTGGCGACCAGAACTGTACACAGTATTCTAAATACAGCCGAACCAATGTCTTGTACAATATTAACATGACTTGCCAGCTCTTATACTCAATTCCCGGTCCAATGAAGGCAAGCATACCATAGGCCTTCTTGACCCCTCTATCCACCTGTGCAGCAACCTTCAGAGTACAATGGACCTGCACTCCCAGATCTCTCTGCCCATCAACTTTTCCCAAGGCTCTTCCATTCATTCTATAATTTGTTCTGGAATTAGTCTTGCCTACATGCATCACCTCACATTTGTCAGGATTGAAAACCATCTGCCACTTTTCCGCCCAACTCTCCAGTCTATCTATATCCTCCCGTATTCTCTGACAGTCCCTTATGCTTTCCACAAACAATGAGTGAGAGTACCAACTTTTATTTTCCATTTAGGGCACATTGGGGATGCTCCTGCCTTGAACTTTGCAAGTCGCTCTGGTGCCATATGAACCCTTTGAAGTATTTTGAATTGAATAACCTGAGTTCTATTACAGATAGAGATCTTCCTGGCATTTTCCCAGATATCCTCCCACATCTCTAAGGAGATTTCCATCCCTAATTCTTGATTCCAGGTTTTATACAACCGTTCCATGTCCTTTGATGCCTTATTACGTAGCAAGTGGTAGAGAGTACTGACTGAGGGTGCACCCATCGGCCGAAACACTTTCCTTTCCATAACCGATTTATAAGGATTAGTCATCAATGTGATCTTTTTTTGTATGAAGTCTTGTACTTGAAGATATCGAAAAAGGTCCTTGCTGGGCACCCCGAACTTCTGACGTACTGTTCAAAGGACATCATAGTCTCCCCATCGAACAGATCTCCCAAACAAGAGATACCTCTGGACTCCCAGATTTTAAATCCAGCATCAGTCAGGCCTGGCTGAAATCCCAATGTTGCCACTGTAGGGGTAGAAGGGGAGGTTTTTTGTAAATTACCCTCATCCTGTCGCATCATCCTCCAAGCTTTGATTGTATTTAATACAATAGGACTTTTACAATGATCCATAATAACTCTCACCTTATCCATAAATAGTATATTGATATGGGTATATTTTGCTTGGGGGGCCTCAATATCCAACCAGATTGACTGTGGGTCACAGGAGACCCAATCAGCTACATATGATAACAGAGAACTCAGTTTGTACCTTCTGAAATCCAGAAAATCCAGCCCTCCCCTGACTTGTGAGAGCTGCAACTTATTTAATTTAATAAGGGGCTGTCTATGACTCCAAATAAAGGAGCCGAGCCAACAAAGCGCTTACGCAACGCCTGTCTCGGCAACATCAAGGGGAGCATTCTCATGGGTATAATAGGCAAGGTAGAATATTCATCTTGACCAAAGTTATTCTTCTTAGCCAGGATATCGGGAGATTTTCCCAGTATTGGAGGTCCTGCCTTATTTTCTCTAATAAGTGTGTATAATTAGCTTTATATAGCTGACCAAATACCGGGGTAATAAAGATGCCTAAATAAAGAAAGCCTCCCAGTGACCACCAAAAGGGGAAGTGGGATCCATCTGGAAAATTGGATATGCTGGTAAGACCTCCTAGCGCATGGCCTCTGATTTCATAAAATTAATTTTGAAACCTGAGAACATACCAAATAATTTAACCACTTGAATTGAGTGGGGCATAGATGTCAATGGATCATTTAAGAAAAGAAGGACGTTGTCCGCATAGAGAGTGATTTTATGTTTAGCCGATCCTACCTCCAGGGCCGTTATATTAGGGTTAGTTCGTATGGCTTCCACCAGCGGCTCCATTACTAGCGTAAATAGTAGTGGTGAGAGAGGGCATCCTTGGTGACAACCTCTGTCAACACTAAAGCTATCCGATCTTACACCATTGGTAATCACTGCAGCTTTGGGGTCATTATATAATACTGCAACCCATTTAGTAAAGACCTCTCCAATACCAAACCGTTCCAAAGTATAAAAGAGATATGGCCATTCTACCCGATCGAATGCCTTCTCTGCATCTTAGGGAAATGATTAATCCCGGCATCGCTCCCTGCTGGCAGACTTATACCATGTTTAACACTTTTCTAATGTTATTAGTTGATCTGTGACCCTTAATAAACCCTGTCTGATCCTCTTTTATAATGAATGGTAAAACTCTCTCCAATCTTAATGCCAACATTTTTGAGAGAATTTTTAAGTCCACATTCATTAAGTATATAGCTCTGTACGAAATGCTGTCATCTGGGGCTTTTCCTTTCTTAAGAATGAGAGAGATATTTGCTTCTCTCAGAGAAGGCGGGAGACTACCCTGACTGTGTGAATAATTATACATATCTATAAGTGGTCTGGCCAATTTGTCTACAAATTCTTTATTGAACTCAGCCTGGAATCCGTCCACAGCTTTACTACTGTGGAACTGCCTCACCGCCTCCTGGACTTCCTGGGTTGTCAGGGGGGCGTTCAAAAGCCACATCTGCTCTGAGGTTAGGCCCGAGAGGACCAGATTTTTAAAAAGACTCCTTCTTCCTTGTTCTATCCTCACAGCCCTCCGACTTGTACAATTCGAAATAGAACTTTCTAAAGGCTGCATTAATCTTTTTAGGATCACAAGTCAGGATACCAGCACTCTCTCGAATAGACGTAATGGATTAGGGAGCCTTTTTCTTTCTGGCAAGGTACACTAGATACCTGCCCGGCTTATCGCCATATTCAAATAATCCCTGCTTCACAAATAGTATCTCCCTCTTTGCTGTTTGAGTAAGTGTGGTATTCAAAGGTGCCCTGAGGGATGTAATTTGCTGTAGTTTAGTAATGGAGGGCCTATCGGCATACGCTGTCTCAGCTGCCTTCAGGTGAGCCTCGAGCAGATGCTGTTGTTCTCCCTTTTGTCTTTTCCAGATCACAAAATATGAGATAACCAAGCCACGCGCATAAGCCTTAGCAGTCTCCCACATCACCGATGGGTTACTGGCCGTGCCTGAATTGATATCCCAGAAAGTTTTAAATTCCTGCGATAAATTTTCTATGAACTTACTATCCTTCAACAGAAAAGCGTCCATACGCCAGTGTTGGAAATCCATCTCATCATCACTAGTCTTAACCTCCATATACACTGCTGCGTGGTCAGAAACAGGTATATTATCTATTTTACAAAACAATATCAAATTTAGAAAGGTCGAAGGGACAAAAAAAAACGATTCTGGTATGGCACTTGCGTGGATTAGAATAAAAAGTAAAATCTCTATCTCAGGGTGAAGATACCTCCACACATCTACCCTATTCAGACCATCCAACTGCCTAGATCTCAGAGATATACCCGCGGAGCTCCAAATTATCTTGCCCACCTCGGGGTTGATAATACAATTAAAATCTCTCCCTATAATTGTGTGACGCATCCCGAGACCAATCAACTTGGAGAACGCATCTGTTATAAATTTAAAAGGATGTGCCGGGGGGCAATAAACATTCAAAATCCTGCACTCCTCTCCATATATTAGGGCTTTAAGTAATATATGCCATCCAGACTTATCTTTTATCTGGCTTAGCATTTGGAAGGGAAGATTCTTCCAGATAAGAATGGCTACTCCCCTACTTTTTGAGCTAAAAGATGAAAAGAACACCTGGCCAAATCCACCCTGTTGCAGCTTCGAATGCTCCTTATCAAGTAGATGTGTCTCCTGTAGAAGGATGACATCAACCCTCTCTTTTTAAAGACTTGATAATATCTTTTTCTTTTTAATTGGTGAGTGGCTCCCCTTGACATTCCAGGTGCACCATTTAAACGAATGACTAGCCATAATCGTTCAAGCAAGATCGTCCGAGACCCCCCCAGGAGGAAGAACGCCACTCAAAAGGCATTGAGTAGAGACCAAAAGCAATTCACATATAAAAACAAACTTTAAAATAAGTAAATCAAAACAGCTAAGAACTACTCCTAAAAAAAAAGACGTAATTAAAAGGAGACTTGCCCCCTTGGCCACAGGAGGCACTCCTACCTTCCAGTAATCCCACCATAACACCTCCCAGATGGAGCCATGCCCTCGGCCCAGACATTACAAATTAAGATAAACAAATGCCAATATCTTATAATACAAGAGTTAAAAGTGGGCGGCCAACCCACCCCCTCCATACTATTACCTAGGCACTCTTAACAAAACAGCAACATTAAATAAAATATATAAAATTACAATCCCAACAACATTAAGGAACAAAAAACAACTCAGAAACATCCCCCAACAATCGGATAAACCGAGCGAGTCAAAAGAAAGAAGAAAGAACCCCCCTGAGGAAGGATGGAAAAGAGAAAGAGGAAAAGAGGATGAGAAAAAAACAGAAGTGGGGTAAGATAAAGTCATTATCCATATATCTGTAGTTCAAGTCCATCAGTCTATTTGAGAGCATCCAAAAATTCTTAAACTTTTTCCAGCGATCTGAAGTTATACACAGATCCTCCATGACTGAAGCACAGCATTGCCAGGTAACGCATGGAATATTGAATATTTAAATCCCTCAGACACTTCTTTACCTTGTCAAACGCCTTCCTCTTACAAACCACAACTGGAGAGAAGTCCTCAAACAGCATTATTTTGGAACCCTTGTATACCATGGCTTGGGTCTCCTTCCCCAAAACTGTGGAGGCCTCCAGCAGCATTTGTTTTTCCCTGGAGTACTGAAGCCAAACTTGGACCAGGCGGGGACACTAGTCCGACCCAGGCCTGCGCACAGCAACCCAGTAGGCCCGCTCAACCCACACCTGGCCCAGCTCAGATTCCAGCTTCAACAGCTGTGGGAGCCATTGCTCTAAAAAATCAACAAGCTGGCCTTCCTCCTCCCATTTGGCGAAGGCCCAGCAACTGAATATTTTTCCAAAATTTGAGGTCGTCAATATGTTCTTCTAAGGCCCGGACTCAGCACTCCAGAGCCCAGACCTGTCCCACAGAGGATTCAGCAGCAGTCTCAGAGGCTGTGGCACGTTGCTCCGCCCCTCCAACACGCTGCCCGAGTTTCTCGATCTCTTAGTTATGCTTCTGCAGCATGACCAAGATCGACTCCCACCTGCAGGTAAGACCCCTGGAGCGGACGCGGACGTCTCTGTTGCTGTGGGTGGCGGGGGGGAAGGGGTCCGTTCCTGCTGCTTCCAGTTGCCAGTTCTGGTTGTTCGTTGTAGTGGCCGGTATATTGGGTCTAGGACTATGTGTTTGTTCATGGAGTCTATGAATGAGTGCCATGCTTCTCGAAATTCTCTGGCTGCCCTCTGTTTAGCTTGCCCTATGATCGTTGTGTTGTCCCAGTCGAATTTGTGGTCCTTGTCATCTGTGTGTATGGCTACTGGGGATGACTGGTTGTGGCTTTTAGTGGCTAGTTGGTGTTCATGGATGTGGATTGCTAGCTGTCTGCCTGTTTGAGATTAAAAAATTACCACTTTCACTCAAATCAATGCAAGAGATCATTGAGGTTTAACTACAAGTTACATTCAGCTCAAATTGAGCTTCCATGATCTAGATTTTTTTATAGCAACCCATTCAGAGATGTAATTACATACCTCAGGAGCAAGTGAGACTTCAACCCAGTCCTCCTGGTTCAGAGGTAGGAACACTACCACTGTGTCACAAGATCCCTGAAATATACAGCGCAGAAAGAGACCACTTATCTCATCATGTCTGTGTCAGCAAACAACCATAATCACTGTTGAAAAACGTCCATGATCTATTGTACTGATTTCACTAGTCAGCTTGAACAAATTAGCAATGGATAATGAGTACTGCTAACTCCATCTTAGAATTAAGGTGCTGAAAGACTGGAGGTTGGCTAATGCAGTGCCATTATTTCAGAGAGGCTTTAAGAAAAAGCCAGGGAACTATAGACCATGAACCTAATGTGAGTGGTGGATAATTTGTTGTTAGGGATTCTGACAGACAGAATTTACATGTATTTGGAAAGGCAAGGACTGCTTTGGGGTAGTCAGCATGGCTTTGTGCATGAGACATCATGTCTCACTAACTTGATTCAGCATTTTGAAAAGGAGACATTGTCTATATGGACTTCAGCAAGGCTTTTGACAATTTTCGACATGGTCGACTGATTAGCAAGGTAAGATCACATAGATCCAGAGGTGCATAGCAAATTGGATACAAAATTGGTTTTATGGTAGGAGACAGAGGATGGTGGTAAAAGATTGCTTTTTTTGCACTGGAGGCCTGTGACCAATGATATGCCGTAAGGTTCAGTGCTGGGTCCACTGTTTTTTGTAATTTATATAATTGATTTGGATGTGAATATAGGAGGTATGGTTAGTAAGTTTGAAGATGACACCAAAATAGCTGTAGTAAATGGTGAAAGATGATCATCTCACAACACAAGGGGACCTTGATGTGAAAGGCCAATGGACTAAGGTCTGGCAGATGGATTTCAATTTAGATAAATGTGAGATGTTGCATTTTGATAAGACAAAACAGGCTAGGGCTTATAAAATTAATGATAGGGTCGTGGGGAGTGCTGCTGAACAGAGACCGAGGGGTGCAAGTACATAGTTCCTTGAATGTGGAGTCGCAGTAGTAGTGAAGAAGGCATTTGGCACACTTCCCTTCATTGGTCAGAACATTGGATAGGAGTTGGGTGTAATACTGTGGCTGAAGTGGGTACAGCAGATACTGGAGATTAGAGTCAAGATTAGAGTGGTGCTGAAAAAGTACAGCAGGTCAGACAGCATCTGAGAAGCAGGAAAATAGATGTTACGGGCAAAAGCTCTTCATCAGTATTCCTGTTATACTGTGGCTGTACAGGACATTGGTGTGGCCACTTTTAGAACATTGCATACAATTCTGGTCATTCTTCTACAGGAAGGACATTGTTAAACTTGAGAGGACGCAGAAAATATTTAGTGTGATATTTCCAGGGCTGCGGGATTTTTTTTGTCATAGGAAGAACCTGAATAGGGTGGGGATTTTTTGTCCTGGAGCATCAGAGGCTGATGGGTGACCTTATAGAGGTTTATAAAATCACGAGGGGCATGAATAGGGTGAATAGCCATGGTCTTTTTTCTTGGGTGGAGAATCCAAAACTAGAGGGCAAAAGTTTAAGGTTAGAAGCAAAAGATTTTTAAAAAGACCTAAGGGGTAACTTTTTAACACAGAGGGTGGCGCGTGTATGGAACGAGCTGCCAGAGGAAATGGTGGAATCGGGTACAGTTCCAACATTTAAAAGGCATCTGGATGGGTATATGAAGGGTTTTGAGGGATATGGGCCAAATGCCGGCACATGGAACTAAGTCAGACTGGGATGTCTCATTGTCATGGATGGGTCAGACCAAAGAGACTGTTTCCATGCTGTATAATTCTATGACTCTCTATATATGTACATATTTGGATTTAGATTTTAAAATAGAGGCAGGTGAATGTGGGTCAGTTCAATGGTTAAGTTTTAAATGTCAGAATGTCAATCTGGACCAAGCAGTTAGGTCAGGGGCTGCTGTACGCATCTCACTCTCCAACCAGTATTAGTTTTGAATGCTGCAGAAACTTATGGCTCTGCAAGGGAGAGCTTCCAGTGCCAGGAACACAGTGTGATGGTTGGCTTAATTGTACAGGGAGGCAGGAGGAAGACTGGGAACGCAGTTGTGATAGGAGATAAGAATTTAAGGGAATGTTACAACCCACTTGGGAAAGTAATTCTTGAGTGATTCTTGAGTCCCACTGCTCTTGGGGTCACCACAAAAGTTAATGATTTAATCAAAGGACGCAAATTCCCCAGTTTACTCATTGGTAAATGATGGAATCAGGTTAACAGAACCAAGTTCCTGCATTGAACAAGAGCTGTTGTTTAGTATAAATAAATAAATTACGGTCACAGGTAAACAAAATGAGAAACTATTAGCATATAGGTCTCCTTGATGAAACTCTAAACCCCTATGAAACCTCGAACAAGCACACACAGATGAATCCAGGAAAATAAATTAATTTATGGATGGAGGGAGAAAACTTGGGAAGCACAGTTTAATAGCGCTAGTTCACAGCGTGCAATGAGATGGTTCATTTTGCTTTCCAGCTTTTGATCTCCTTACTCCAAATTCTTTCAGTTCTTCACTGGAGGCACAAGGAGATTGGTGCATTAATTATAAAGACGTTTAGTTATTGGCTAAAGGCAACAGTTTTCAAAAATTGATGGGAGAAAATAACCAGCTTTTTTCAGTTTTAACATACTTTTACTGCAGAGACATAGCGACACAGAACCTGCGCTTACAGCAGTCCAGAGGCTTCTGTCAGTCTGGAAACCTTCTGCAACTATTTTCTTTAAAAAAGTCATATTGGAATCAAAATATTAGCTTTATTTCTCTCAACACAGATGCTGCCAGACCCAAAGTTTCTCTACCATTTGCTTGTATTTCACATTTCCAATATAAACAGTATTTTGCTTTCATCAGTCACTTGCTCTGTATATATTTTCAGTTATCTTTCCCACTTTATCTCATCCTCTGCTCACTTTCCCATTCTTTCTCAATTAATTTTTTAAAAATTTATTCACAAAATTTGGGCTTTGCTGGTTGTATCAACATCTATTGCTCATCCTTAGTTGTACTCGAGAAGGTGGTGGTGAGCAGCCTTCTTGAACTGCTAAAGTCCATTTGCTGTAGTTAGACCAAAATGTAATTAGGGAGGAAGTTTCAGGATTTTGACGTAGTAACACTGAAAGATTGAAGATATATTTCCAAGTTTGGATGGTGGGTGACTTGGAAGGAAATCTGTTCATGGTGATGTCTCAATGTATTTGTTGCCTGTGTCTCCCTTTAGATGGTAGAGGTTGTGTCTAAGGAGCCTTGATATACTTTGCTGTTACTGATTGTTGATGATGGAAGGAGTGAATGTCCGTGTGGTGCCATTCAAGCAGGCTGCTTTCTCTTAAATGGTTTCAAGCTTCTTGGGTGCAGCTGAAGCTGTACACATCCAGGCAAGTAGCAGGACTATTCTATAAGACTTCTGACTTGTCCTTCATAGATAGTAGACAGGCTTTAGGGAGCAAAGAGGTGAGTTACTTGCTGCAGATTTCTAGCCCCTGATCTGTTTACACAATTCATATGTCCAGTTCAATTTCAGGTCAAGCGTGGGGAATTAGTGATGGTGATGATGCCAGTGAACGTCACAGGGCAAATGGTTAGATTCTTTCATTGGAGATGGTCATTGCACCTGTGCAGTGTGAATGTCACTTGCCACTAGTCAGCCCAAACTTAGATATTGTCCAGGTCTTGCTGCATGGAACTACTCTGATGTCTGAGAGCTGAAATAATTGACCTCCAACAACCACAACCATCTTCTTTTGTACCAGGTATGGCTCCAACCAGCAGAAAGTATTTCTCCGCTTTCCAATGTCTCAGGACCATAAGACCACAAGGCATAGGAGCAGAAATTATGTCTTTTGGTCCATTCAGCCTGCTCCGCCATTCAATCATGGCTGATTGGTTTTTCAACCCCATTTTCTGGCTATTTCCCCATAACCTTTGATCTCCATTTTAAATATACTCAATGACCTGGCCTCCACAGCCTTCTGTGGCAATGCATTCCACAGATTCACCACTCTTTTTATCACTATTGTAAAAGGTCTTCCCTTTACTCTAAGGCTGTGCCCTAAGGACCTTGTCTCTCCTGCCAATGGAAACATCTTCCCAACATCCATTCTGTCTAGGCTATTCAGTACTCTGAAAGTTTCAATCAGATCTCCCCTCATCCTCCATTGAGTATAGTCCCAGAGTCCTCAAATGTTCCTCATATTTTAGGCCTTTCATTCCTGGGATCATTCTCATGAACCTCCTCTGCACCCACGCCAGGGTTTTCCTGAGGTAAGGGGCCCAAAATTGCTCACAATACTCTAAATGTGGTCTGAGCAGAGCTTTATAAAGTCTCATAAATACATCCTTGCTTTTATATTCTAGTCTTCTCGAGATAAATGACAACATTGTATTTGCCTTCCTAACTACCAACTCAATCTGCAAGTTTATCTTAAAAGAAACTTGGACTGGGACTCCCAAGTCCCTCTGCATTTCAGATTTCTGAATTTTTCCTCCATTTAGAAGTTTTAATGGAACTCCTCAATGCCACTCTTGCTTGCGTGAGGCCTTGATATTGAGGGCAGTCACTTTCACCTCACCTCTGAAAATCAGTTCTTTTGTCCATGTTTGGACCAAGGGTCAGGTCCTGAGTGTCAATGCCAGAACTCAAACTGAGAATCAGTGAGCAGATTATTGCTAAACAAGTGCTAATTGAAGATACTGTTAACGGCACTTTGCATTTCTATACTTATTATTAAGAATAGACTGATTGAGTTGGATTTGTCATGTTTATTATGTACAGGGCATACCTGGGCAACTTTCCACATTGTTAGGTAAGTGCTAGTATTGCAGCTGTAGTAGAACAGTTTGGCTAGGTTCTCAGCATGTCCTTGAGCACAGATCTTCAATACTATTGCTGGAATGTTGTCAAGGTTCAAAACATTTGTAGCATCTAGTTCCTACAATCATTTCTTGATATCACAGAACTGAGTCAAATTGGCTGAAGACTGGCATTTGTGATGCCACACTGCCACAAAGATATATCGCATGACCTCCAAAATGTTCTAAATCCAGCACGATTGAATCTTTCACATTTAAATCACGGCACCAAAGTTTTTATTTTCTGAGTAAGTTCAATGGTAGAAGGTGGTTTCTTGTTCACCCATTGACTTTCTCTGAAGTGGAAGGCCATCCGTTGCGCCTAAGACCTCGAGGTTCAAACTGAGCGTGTTTCTGAAATCTCCCAAGAGCCAATCGGAGCTCCAAACAAATAGTCAATCAGAGCACGGGTGGGCGAACCAATCAGGACGCGCGAAGGGCTGTACAATGACAAAGAAGCCCGGGAAGGAGTAGTGGCGCGTGAGATTTCGTCTTTAACGGTTGCTGAGGCGCGCGACAGCTTCGGGGGATTGAGGCAAAGTGATTGTTGCAGCTCATGGCGGAGCTGGAGCTTGGCTCTTCGGCCATCTGGGTTGGTGGAGCAGCCGTGTTCTGGGTGCTGGCAGTGGAACGATACCTCCCGGATCGTCCCGGCGCTAATCGATATGACGTGACCCTGTATGGCCAAGGAGACGAGGACGGGGGTCCACTGAAATATTCGCTGTCTCCGCAGCTAAACCGTTTAGTGGAAACAAATCGGTTATGTTCGGGTCGCCAGCTCAGGTTGAACCGCTGGTCCATGCTGTCGGACGGGCTGAGGGTGATAGACAGAGCCGAAGTGTTGAGGGGAGCCATTCCACCACCAGCATGTGTTGCCTTTCTGCCCGTCCCGCGCCCTTCATACTGCCATGCCAAATACTATCTGCCCCTCTGGGAGGACAGTGACTATTATGGAGAGGAATGGATTATGCAAACGCACAGCCAAGAACTTGTCAATCTGGAAGGTGTGGTGTGCCATTGCTACTTAAAATTCAAAACTTGTGAACTCTGGTTTTAAAAGATTGTAGAATTGTAAATAAGGAAAGAGGCCATTCGGTCCATTGTCTGCGCACTGGCTCGCAGAATGAGCAATGAGAATGTATATTGTTCCTATTCAAATAACCATTCAGTCCATTTTGAATGCCTTGGTTGAACCTACACCCTCTATACATTTGAAGCAGTGCATTCCAGATCCTCGTTTTGCCTGAAAATATTTTTCCTTGAATACGTTTTGCTTTCAATCTGTGCCTTCTCACCCATGAAGGGGTTGACAATGTCTTCCTGTTTGCTCAGTACAGACTCCTTCGTGATTTTGAATACTTGGATCTCTTTTCAGCATTCCCTCTAACTCCAACATCTACAATCTGAAATTCCTTATTCATGAAACCAATCTTGTAAACCTCTTCTGTTCCAATGCCTCACATCGTTCCTGAAGTTTGGCATCAAGAATGGAAACAATACTTTAGCTGAGACAGAACTAGTCATCAAGTTTTAAACACACAAAAAGATTCTTCAGCCTGATGTCTTCATGCTGGTCATCAAGCTTATACCTATTATCATCCCATTTTGCCAACACTTGATCTCTAATCTTTTATGTAATGGCATTTCTATTGCTCATGGTTCCTGCTTCCACCACATTTTTAAGTAGTGAGTTTCAGAACTCTCAACCCTCTGGGTGATCTAAAAACAAATCTTCAAATTCCCTCTAAGCATCCTTTTAAAAGCTGAGTGACCCCTTTACTAAATGGAATTATTTCTCCCTTTCAACCCTATTTATATGCCTTATAACTTTGTGCACCTTCATCAGGATTCACACACACAATAGCCCCAGACCTTCTATGTTCTGAGGAAACCAAGGCTTGCCTATCTAGTCACTTTTTTCATTTCTGAAACTGTCATTCCAAGTAATATCCTGGAGAACTCCCTCTGCACCTGCTCTAGAGGAATCGCACCCTGTCTATAGTGTGGTGAACAGAACTGTGCTTTAACTAACTTCCTATGCAGCTCCATCATAACAACCTCCTTGCTCTTGTATTCACTGCCTTGACTTTTAAGGGTAAATATCCCATATGTATTTTTAACCACCACCTCTACCTATTACAATGGCAGATATTTCTGTGTATAATGCAGAAGATGCAGGATCAGTTCATTCCAGAAAGGAAGAAAGATCCTAGGAGGAGACATGGGTTGCCGTGGCTGACGAAGGAAGCTAAGAGCTTAAAAATGTGTTGCTGGAAAAGCGCAGCAGGTCAGGCAGCATCAAAGGAACAGGAGAATCAACGTTTCAGGCATAAGCCCTGAAGAAGGGCTTATGCCCGAAACGTCGATTCTCCTGTTCCTTTGATGCTGCCTGACTTGCTGCGCTTTTCCAGCAACACGTTTTTAAGCTCTGATCTCCAGCATCTGCAGTCCTCTCTTTCTCCGAGGGAAGTTAAAAACATATAAAGTTAAAAGAGAAAAGATATAACACAACAAAGATAAGTGGGAAAACTGAGGACTGGGAAGCTTTTAAAGAACAACAGAGCATTACTAAGAAGGAAATATGCAGAGAAAAAATGAGGTACAAAGGTAAACTGGCCAAAAATATAAAGGAGGATAGTAAAAGCTTTTTTAGGTAAGTTAAAGGCAAAAAAATGGTTAAGACTAAAATTGGACCCTTGAAGACAAAAACAGGGGAATATATTATGGGGAACAAAGAAATGGCAGAAGAATTGAATTGGTACTTCAGATCTGTGTTCACTGGGGAAGACACAAGCAATCTCCCTGAGGTAACAGTGGCTGAAGGACCTGAACTGAAGGGAATTTATATTTGCCAGGAATTGGTGTTGGAGAGACTGTTAGGTCTGAAGGTTGATAAGTCCCTGGGGCCTGACGGTCTACATCCCAGGGTACTGAAGAAGGTGGCTCGAGAAATCGTGAATGCGTTGGTGATTACTTTCCAGAGTTCGATAGATTCGGGATCAGTTCCTGCGGATTGAAGGGTGGCTAATGTTGTACCACTTTTTAAGAAAGGTGGGAGAGAGAAAGCAGGAAATTGTAGACCAGTTAGTCTGACTTCAGTGGTGGGAAAGATGCTGGAGTCTATTATAAAGGATGAAATTACGACACATCTGGATAGTAGTAACAGGATAGGTCAGAGTCAGCGTGGATTTATGAAGGGGAAATCATGCTTGACTAATCTTCTGGAATTTTTTGAGGATGTAACTCTGAAGATGGATGAGGGAGATCCAGGAGATGTAGTGTACCTGGACTTGCACAAAGGTTTTGATAAAGTCCCACATAGGAGGTTAGTGAGCAAAATTAGGGTGCATGGTATTGGGGGCAAAGTACTAACTTGGATTGAAAGTTGGTTGGCTGACAGGAAACAAAGAGTCGTGATAAACGGCTCCATTTCGGAATGGCAGGCAGTGACCAGTGGGGTACCGCAGGGATCAGTGCTGGGACCGCAGCTTTTTACAATATATATTAATGATATAGAAGATGGTATTAGTAATAACATTAGCAAATTTGCTGATGATACTAAGCTGGGTGGCAGGGTGAAATGTGAGGAGGATATTAGGAGATTACAGGGTGACCTGGACAGGTTAGATGAGTGGTCAGATGCAGTTTACTGTGGATAAATGTATGGTTATCCACTTTGGTGGCAAGAAGAGGAAAGCAGATTACTATCTAAATGGAATCAATTTAGGTAAAGGGGCAGTACAAAGAGATCTGGGTATTCTTGTACACCAGTCAATGAAGGTAAGCATGCAGGTACAGCAGGTAATGAAGAAGGCATGCTGGCCTTCATAACAAGAGGGATTGAGTATAGAAGCAAAGAGGTTCTTCTGCAGCTGTACAGGGCCCTGGTGAGACCACACCTGGAGTATTGTGTGCAGTTCTGGCCTCCAAATTTGAGGAAAGACATTCTGGGTATTGAGGGAGTGCAGCATAGGCTCACGAGGTCAATTCCTGGAATGGCGGGACTACCTTACGCTGAAAGACAGGAGCGACTGGGCTTGTATACCCTTGAGTTTAGAAGACCGAGAGGGGATCTGATTGAGACATATAAGATTATTACAAGATTGGACACTCTGGAGGCAGGAAACATGTTTCCGCTGATGGGTGAGTGCCGAACCAGAGGACACAGCTTAAAAATATGGGGTAGACCATTTAGAACAGAGATGAGGAGAAACTTCATCCAGAGAGTGGTGGCTGTGTGGAATGCTCTGCCCAAGAGGCAGTGGGGGCCCAGTCTCTGGATTCAATTAAGAAAGAGTTGGATAGAGTTCTCAAGGATAGTGGAATCAAGGGTTATGGAGATAAGGCAGAAACAGGATACTGATTAAGGATGATCAGCCATGATCATGTTGAATGGTGGTGCAGGCTCGAAGGGCAGAATGGCCTACTCCTGCACCTATTGTCTATTACGCTGCTTTCAAGAATCTGTGGACATCCACACCAATGTCCTTATGATCCTGAGTACTTGCTAGCATCTTAACATTCAAAAGGCATTCTCTTGCCTTGTTACTTCTCCCAAAATGCATCACCTCTCACTTTTCGGAATTAAATTCTATTTGCCACTATTCAGCTTATCTGACTGGATTTCTGTTGTCTTTAGTCAAAGATCCCTCCTCACTAATTGCCACACCACCAATTTGTGTCATCTTCATGAACTAGAAGCATACCCTAGAAACACGAAGGGATCTGGCACGAAACCGTGTGTTAACATCTCTCGACACAGGTTTGCAGTCTTAAAATGACCCTTCAACCATTACTCTGACAGATGCTTGACCTAGTCACCATCTCAAATGTCAATCAAATTTGTTAGGTATAATTGTCCCCTGTTAAAGTTATGTTGACGATCCTTGATTAATCCATGTCTCCAAGTAGGGATTAATTATGTGATGTTAGACTCACTAGCCTGTAGTTTCCTAGTTTATCCTTACCTCCCTCTTGAATAATGGAATCATATTGCAGTCATGTACTCTGTGCCCTATAGTAAAACTTAGGATAGTGTATGTTTTATTAAACTGCTCTCAACCTACCTTATACCTTTAAGTTCCTGCACACATACAACCAGATCCTCAGCCACTTATACCCCTTTTAGAGATTTAACCTTTGTATTGTATTTACCAAGATGTATCACCTGACATTTCTGTACACTGAACTTCATCTGTCACTTATCTGCCCACTCCCTCAACTTATCTGTCATTTTAAAGTTATACAGTATCCTCTTAATGCACAATGCCTCCAAGTTTTTATACCATCTGCAGATTTTGAATTTGTGCCCTGTACACCAAGATTTGGTCAGTATTTATCAGGAAAAGCAGGAGTCCCAGCACTCACCCTCTGGGACTTTATTGCAAATCTTCCACATGTCTGAAAAACATACAGGATCTTTGTTTCTTGTCTCAGACAATTTGCTGTTGTTTCTCTCATTCCATGAGCTCTCTCTTTGCTCACAAATTTATTGTGTATCACTATATTAAATGCCTTCTGAAAGTCGACATACTGCACAGTAATAGCATTGCCCTGATCAAAACTCTACGAAACAAAACTACAGCAAGTCAGTTAAATGTGATTTAGAAATGGACCTCCTTTTATGCACATGGTTATTCATCTTCTGTGGGAAACTTTTTTAAGAGAAACCCAAAAGAACAAACAAAGTGGCGTTAAATATGTTTTTATCATTGAATACTTCATTGTAAAAAGTATCACATTTGTGGAATGGGGTGATTGCTGAATGGTTGTTTGGCTGTGGCAGGGAATTTGGAGAAACCAATTTGTGTGAAGGAACCTCCTGAAATACATCTAACTTGAATGGGTAACCTTGCATTAATAACTATTTCTTCCTATGTAATTTACCACTGATTATTACTCAAACAAAAAAACTGCTGTGGTAGGAGTATAAGTAGCAAATCAGCTACAGACATGGCAATTTGATGCTGGCATTTTCTGAGCCTCGCAATGTTGAGTTGTGATGAAGTTGCAATGTTGAGTATGGGTGTCACTCATTCAACCAGTTTATCATCAGTCCCTCAGTCAACAAGGAATAATGAGCCACATGGCTATTAGACAGGAATCAGTATTGGTAAGCACATAACTATGTTTATTGTGCTACAATTCATTTGTCAGATTCCTATTAACCTGCAAACTGAAGGGTCACTTGGTAACCACAATTGAAAATCTGCTTTGTCCTACCTTTTCTGTTCCTGTATTCTCTGGATACTCTGTGACAACCCATTTACACCTGCATGACCACACTGAAACCCTATGAAAGCGGAGCCAACCTTCCCAAGGACAGAAGTTTGTTTGCTGTCAGTTTTCATGGGAAATATAGTGACAGAGGTAAATGCTAACTGAGCAACTTGTTTTTGTTTAGCTGTTAGACAGCAAATTTTGCAAAACTGTTGAAGTGCATTAGTGAGTTTTGAGAAGATTTGTAGCTCAGGTTGAGGTTCTGGATGTAAGTTTGCTCGCTGAGCTGGAAGGTTCACCGGAAGCTCACTGATGATATTACCAAGTACGATGATGAAACATCTGAAAACAAACCTTCCAGCTTAGTGAGCAAACTTACATCCAGTTAAAGTGCATGACTGACAATGCAACATGGCTGCCCATGAGGTTTGAAATGCGTAATTTGGGTGAACTGGCAGTAAATCTGAGGATGCTTAACTTTCAACCTCATAGATCTGTTGACACAAATGAATGGAAGGAACAGGGTGCTATTGCAGTAAGGAAGATGATGAGATGGATGTCTAAAGGCCAGATACAAAGAGGAGCAACAAGCAGAGAAGCTGGAAGGTAAAGGTGATTAGCATATGGATGTAGACATAGAGGTAAAGTAAATAAAGCCAGAAATAAAAATACACTGAATTCTTGTGAGGAAAAGAAGCAAATGCAAGGCAAGGACTGATTAGGGATAGTCAACATGGCTTTGTGTGGAAAATCATGTCTCACAAACTTGATTGAGTTTTTTGAAGAAGTAACAAAGAGGATTGATGAGGGCAGAGTGGTAGATGTGATCTATATGGACTTCAGTAATGTGTTTGACAAGTTTCCCCATGGGAGCAAGGTTAGATCTCATGGAATACAAGGAGAACTTGCCATTTGGATACAAAACTGACTCAATGGTAGAAGCCAGAGGGTGGTGGTGGAGGGTTGCTTTTCAGACTGGAGGCCTAGAGTGCCACAAGTATCGGTGCTGGGTCCACTACTTTTGATCATTTATATAAATGATTTGAATGTGAGCATAAGAGGTATAGTTAGTAAGTTTGCTGATGACACCAAAATTGGAGGTGTAGCGGATAGCGAAGAAGTTTACCTCAGATTACAACGGGATCTTGATCAGATGGGCCAATGGGCTTAGAAATGGCAGATGGAGTTTAATTTAGATAAATGTGAGGTGCTCCATTTTTGGAAAGCAAATCTTAGCACTTAATGGTAAGGTCCTGGGGAGTGTTGCTGAACAAAGAGATCTCAGAGTTCAGGTTCATAGCTCCTTGAAAGTGGAGTCGCATGTAGCTAGGATAGTGAAGAAGGTGTTTGGTATGCTTTCCTTTATTGGTCAGAGTATTGAGTCCAGGGGTTGGGAGGTCACGTTGTGGCTGTACAGGACATTTGTTATGCCACTGTTGGAATATTGTGTGCAGTTCTGGTCTCCTTCCTATCAGAAGGATGTTGTGAAACTTGAAAGGGTTCAGAAATGATTTACAAGGATGTTGCCAGGGTTGGAGGATTTGAACTATAGGGAGAGGTTGAATAGGCTGTTTTCTCTGGAGCGTTGGAGGCTGAGGGGTGACCTTATAGAGGTTTATAAAATCATGAGGGGCATGGATTAGATGTGGGGGAATCCAGAACTGGAGGGCATAGATTTAGAGTGAGATCTGTGGCGCAAGTTTTACACTGACGTGTATGGAATTAGCTGCCAGAGGAAGTGGTGGAGGCTAGCACAATTCAACATTTAAAAGGCATCTGGATGGCTATATGAATAGGAAGGGTTTGGAGGGATATGGGCCAGGTGCTGGCAGGTGGGACTAGATTGGGTTGGGATATCTGGTCAGCATGGACGAGTTGGACCGAAGGGTCTGTTTCTGTGCTGTAGATCTCTATGACTCTTAAATCCGTCTCAAGAAAGGTCAGTTTTACTACGTGGTGGAATAGGAAACAGGAGCTGGTTTAAAATTGCCAAAAGCTAGAAAGTTGTGTGAATAGGTTGGATACACTAAAAGTGTTAGGTGTTTTCTCCAGAAGTGGCCAAACTATGAACTAGGTGTTATTGATTTGTCAATTGAAAAGAAACTCTTGAAAACCACACCATTTTGAGTGTTGTGACTTGAGAGAAGGAAGGTTCATAGAATCATACCTTACTAATGATAATCATGCTCACAAATATGGAGATGAAAGCAGTTGTCTGATAGAATTTCCAACCAACACTGCATGAGTAAAGAACAGCATATTGTGGAACAGTGCAGCTAAATTGGCCACTTCTGTGCAGAGAATGATACAAGTGCTTGTTCAAAGGAACAGAAGCTTAATACCATCAAGAATGTTTTAGTGGGGAGCCTGACAGCAAGAAGACCTCTAAGAGGATTCAGAGGACCAGCACAACACAACAGTAACTTCTGGGTTCTTTCCTGTTTCATTACACATTTCCACTCGTCAAAAGTGACTGTTCAATTTACACATAAATAACATTGAGCTTCATTTGTTTCAGTTGCCAGATCAGTGTCATCATCTTTCATGATATTAGTTTGAACACTGAGGTATGGATTCAACTCTGCTGATTTTGTGAGCTCAGTAATTTGATACCTCATCTAGGTAGGCCAAAAACAGTGGTGATTTTGTAGCTAGTCTGACTGAGAGTGAACTTTGAGAGCAGGCTTGGCCTGAGAACTGGGCTTCCTACTTAGTTCCAAGTAATGAACACTACAAGATAATGTTCAGATTGGAAGGGTAACCTTTATTGGTCACACAGTGAGAAGCTTGGCAACGCTATGTTGATAGGTTGAAGAATTAAGCTGAAAATGTGTTGCTGGAAAAGCGCAGCAAGTCAGGCAGCATCCAAGGAACAGGAGAATCGACGTTTCAGGCATAAGCCCTTCTTCAGGTTGAAGAATTAATGCCAGTTAACTTCAGCAAAAGCACACTACACTCTTTCAAATGCACACTAGACAGAAAAAGCCGTTGTTCTGCTGAATTGCATCGAAAATTCTGGATTTGAGGAAATGGGGCTGTAAGCTTAAACCTTGACTGTGGACTTCTCAGTAGCTTTGTTATAGATGCTTGAATACGTATGGGAATAGATTTAAGACAGCCAGCTGACTAAATTAAAAAGGTGCCCATTGATGACTGAAGTGGTCTGTCAGATATATTCAAATGCTTTCAGATGTTTATATTTAGATGTTGTCAAGCAATTCTGATTCCAGCATTGGGAAGAAGTTACATAAGTCCCTTATCCTGTCTCAGAAACATTCTACATATAATGAATTCCATTGTGTAGTTTACTGATATCTGGATAAATGCAAAAAACTAACGTACACAAGAAATGAGATAAATGATCGGTTTTCACCTCACACAAAAAGAAAATATGCTGAACAGGTCAGGTAATGTCTTTGGAGAAGGAAAGAGTTAATATTTCAGGTTGGTTATTCTTCATTAGAATTGCAGTGCTTCATAGTGTTAATTTTTTAATCAGTTTGGGAAAGGTTAGAAATGGAATGAAAAGTGGGAAGATCTGAAATAGGGACAAAGGGTGGAGAGATTAATTGACAAAATAGATAACAGTGAAAACGCAAAAAAATTAATGGGATAGTTTCTCTGTGTATTGATTGAGAGAGTATTGCTAGGTAGGTGATCGATGACTACTTCCTCGCTTTGCAGTGAACGATGCAATTTAATATCCAGGTAATTGTGAAGCAAACAGATAGGGATTCAGCTTAAAATCCTGCTGTTATAAAACTCCAGGCTGCAAACATGCCAGCTGGAGCCAGAGGCCATTGTCTTAATTCCTGGAGAGAAATTTGAGTTTACAGCTAAGAAGACAGTAGTAGCAATAGTACATTTTAAAATTGACAAGAAATATCCTGGTAATGGCATCTTTCAAATCTCTCTTCAACCAACTACCATTGAAAATCAGCTGAATATAACATGACAGTTGAATACAGAGACTGCTTAAAGATCACAAAGCAAGGATTCTTTATTCCAATAGCATCCAGTTATCACAAACATGAAGGGAAATTATGGTTAAACAAGGAAGTATCTATTTGAATGAAGCCTGTGTTTACATTGAGTTGAAGACTTTTTTGATGTCTGTTCCTTCGTCCTATGAGGTGACCTTTTCTCAATGTTACCCATATTTCCAGAGATGGTCTGTTCAGCTCCTCTAGTTGCCCTTCGACACCGTTGTCACCTGCTTCTGGAGGTCCCGGCACAACTGCTTGAGCTCCCCTATTCAGCACCCTCTGCCTCTGTTGCTGGAGATTATATTACACACTTCCCTTCTTGAAATTTGCTGTTACTGCTACCACGAACACTTTTAAGATTATAAAATTCAATTATGGGCGGCACAGTGGTTAGCACTGTTGCCTCACAGTGCCAGAGACCCGGGTTCAATTCCCGCCTCTGGAAACTGTCTATGTGGAGTTTGCACATTCTCCCCGTGTCTGCGTGGGTTTCCTCCAGATGCTCAGATTTCCTCCCACAGTCCAAAAATGTGCAGGTTAGGTGAATTGGCCATGCTAAATTGCCCATAGTGTTAGGTGAAGGGGTAAATGTAAGGGAATGGGTCTGGGTGGGTTGCTCTTTGGAGGGTCGATGTGGACTTGTTGGCCCAAAGGACCTGTTTCCACACTGTAAGTAATCTAATCTAATCTAATTATACTATCATGACGAGAATATTCTCATCCATGTTTGTGACAGCATTCTGTTCTTGCATTACCGATCTGGGTAAATGGGAAGGGTTGGATTGGTATCCAGCATTTGTTTGAAAAGACATTCTCAGCCTCTTAACTGGTACCTTCCAAGGGATCTGTGGCGGTCACCTGTCAGGGGCTAGGTCAGTAAGGTCTCCAGGAGTCTTTTGATCAACCATGCTTATTGCTTCAATTGCTGCCTCCTACCAGATTCCAAATACCCTGTTTTAAACTGGATTCACAACAGAAGTTACTCCAGGATTCTGCATCACTAACAGGTTACACTTCACCTGAGCCATTATGCACTGAAACCTCAGATTCTGCAATACCACAATGAGCTATTTGCTTTCATATCGGACTTCTGGCCTGAACACCCCTTCAACTGTTTTCTAAAGTTGTCCCCCAGCTACTAGTTCAACAAAGTAGCTGTGGACAGCTTTGTTCAGATGCTTGATGACTGAGACTCATGGTCCCACAGATCCTGTATCATATTCTGACCCCTGATATTTGGAATATCTTTGTGCCATTTAGAAGATCAGTCCTGCCAGCCTTGCAACCATACAATGTTTTTCTTTTCAGGAGTTCTCTTTCAGTTCTCTTGAATGCTTGTCTTAATTTTTTGTGATGCTTGCCATTCACTATCTGATCCGGCCATTTCCATCAGAAGGTACGTTAAATGCAAGGAGAGGATCTTTGGGAAGGTTGTGATCTTGACCCAAGAAGAAATATTGTGAGGAATAGCCTCTGGATGAGTGTGATATGAGAAAGTACAGAATTGAGACGGCCCAGGGAATCCCTTGTGAATTCAACCTGTAAACCTCTCTTGGTTTGGCCCGGAGATCGTACTTTTGGTAGTCTGGAATAAAGAAACCTCTTTTAGACAGATTAGTTTAATTTTAGTCATCCCCTTTATTTACTAATAGCATCTGTTACAACATAACACTGACACCTATAAGCCAGGCTAACTGGATTCTAACAACTCAGGAGAATAGGATATTGCTCTTCCTTCAAGAGCCCTGGAGGCTACTCTGCTGAACTATCGCAAACAGGCTTCCTTTATACAAAATGTTTTACAAAAGCTGTACTGTCACAAACAGACTTTCTTTATACAAAAGTTTACAGAAGCTCTGCCTGTTCTGAACTAGACAGATAACAATGAGGGACAATAATTTGGGAGAGAAGTTAATTGATACTGATTTTAATTTCGAGGTCAGAATTAAACACTTATTAATTTCACAAAGGAACAGCCATGAATGTTATCACTCTGTGTTCTGCTTATACAAATTCACTATGTTAAGGCAAATGTTCTTAACTGCCTTACCCTCCCTGCCTATTTTCTAGTGTGCAACAAATGTGTTCTATAATTCAAAATTACATTTAAGCCTAAATGTTTAAGGACAAGTTTTAAGGCTATAAACTTTCTCATGTCCTCCTTTTGTCATTTCATAACAACTACATAGCTTATACATGTATAATTAGTCAATTTAGTCGATTTGTACTCAATCAGTCAAGTGCCTCTTCTGGCGAGTCGTCATCCGGAGGAGCAGAATCTGAAAGATACTGGATTTCAGCATGGAAGTTAAGGCATGGAGATATGAGGTAGTCAAGGGTCGATTAACCAGATTTCTCTTTGGCTTAGGTGAAAAGCAATTGACAGTCCATTTCATCCATAAATGGACAACAATGTATATTCCTACAATGAGACGAAGGACTGTCAGTGGGGTGCTATTACAAGCATAAACCAGGTCTGTTTCTCGTTGATGGTGGGATCAAGGATCTTTACTGGATGATCATCTTTAGTCTCAATCCTGTGGTTTACTAGGTCACAAATCCCAATTTTGTCATCACCCGTATTAAACGTTGTACTATACTTGGTGTGAGTAGAAACAAACTGCCTCCTCTCGGTCTCCTCTAACTTGCCAATGTCTGTCTATGAAATGAGAATATAAACACTTCTTCCAGTCAGTGATCAGTCCATGACATTTGTTTTTTAAGGACAACAATGGCATTCTGGATTGGAGGTCATATCTTTAATGCTTAACTTGAAAATCTGCATGAATACCCCACCCATTTCTCCCACAATGAAAAGGGGAGCTCAGTGGGAGTTCTGCTATATGTGTGTCATGGTGCTTTAGCAAGGCCTGATGTCAATCTGTTGGAGACATTTGGTATGAGCCTTCAAGAACAATGGTGTATGCAGGTAAAAGAACAGTCCAGGTCCCTGCTAGTTGAACAGTTTGGGGGTTCCATATAGGCTGATACGTTTTAGGATGCACAGAACAAGTCAAAGATTTGTGTTTCCCAAATGCTGACCTTTGTAATGTGGTGCTGACATTGGTCACCATACATTCTTTCCAAAGATGACTGGATATCTCGATGAGGAAAGAGATGTAGATCAGCTTAGATTCCTCAACATGATGCTCTCAGAAATATTGGTGAGTAACGAGTTGGCTCCTCCATTCCTGTGGCAATTAGACAGAATTCTGCTATTTTGCCAATTGTATACTCACTGTAGAGTGAGTCAATTTCACTCTGTAAGATAGAGTTTCTTCTTGAAGGAACCTTTTCCCTCCCTTTACCCTCTCTGATGCTCAGTGGAAGGCTCAACCAGTTTAATATTTGGTGAGAAGGGAAGGCTATTGCACTGGATGGGCTCTTTGTGCCTGATGGCAGTGGTGACACTAATTATTTAGGGTATTCTTGTTTGAAGTGTTTAGCCTTGTTTCAATATCAGCACCTTTTTGGAGTATCCTTTGAGTGAAGTTTATCATGGCGATAGGACAGCAAGGACTGGATCTGTGCTTGATGTCCAGCAATCTGTTCAGCCTGTCACTTCAGTCTGAGTAATACACCCCCCACCCCCGACACCCTGGTCATCTGCGTTGACAGTCACATTCCTGTTGGTAGCCCCTTTCTTGGTCTTAAAATCCAGTCATTCACTATGATTTGGATGATGTGATCCCATGCATCAAAAAAAGACAGTTGAGGTTTGTCACTATTAACTCCATTTGTAAACCTCTGTTTATTACCTATTTCTGATCAATGATAAACCCCAGGATCTTTGTAATGGAGGATTCCGTGATGGTGGGGCCATTGAATGTCAAAGGACTATGGTTAAATTCTCTCTTGTTGAAGATTGGGATTAGATTAATTTAGGATATCTGGCATGGACCCGTTGGACCAAAGGGTCTGTTTCTGTACGGTACATTTCTAAGACTCTATGGTTATTGGGTGGTGTGAATGGTAGTTACCACTTTTCAGACCATGTCTGGATATTGGCCAGGTGTTGCTGCATTTGACATAGACTGTATTAGTATCTGAGGAGTCGTGAATGATGCTGAAGACTGTGTGCAATTGCAGCAAACATCCTCATTTTGACCTTATGTTGGAAGGGAGGTTCTTGATGAAATAATTTAAGATGGCTGGGCCAAGGACACTACCCTGAGGAACTCATGCAACTATGTCCTGAAACTGAGATGACTGACCTTCGACAACTACAACCACCTTACTTTGTCCTAAGTTTGACTCCAACCAGGCATGCTTAAAAATGAGCTGTCAATCCTGTGAAGCTACAAAATAGGACTACATCCCTTGGAAACATGTAAACAATAAAAGATAAACAGGGCTACGTGATATCCCAACCAACAGATCACACCTAAATAGTCCTGCTACAACCAGCAGAGAGTTTTCCCCAATTCCCATTGACTTCAGCTTTGCCAGAGCTCCTTGATGCAATAGTCGAAGTGTGTGGCACTGGAAAAGAACAGATGGTCAGGCAGCATCCAAGCAAATGTACATTTCAGGCATAAACCCTTCATTAGAGTTGATGAAGGGCTGATGCCTGAAGGGTCGATTCTCCTGCTCCTTGGATGCTGCCTGACCGGCTGTGCTTTTCCAGTGCCACACTCTTCGACTCTGATCTCCAGCATCTGCAGTCCTCACTTTCTCCTCTTAATGCAATAATCAGTCAAACAAGGCCTTGATATCAAGTGCAGTAACTCTTGTTATGGACCAGGCCAGACCCCCTTAAACGTTTCAAGTAGATCGCCCAAACCTTAATTTTTCTAGTTGTTTTAAGCAAGTGTAAGGTGGATATTACAGGAGTGATGCAGCTGGTCGAATCACTCAGTTTTAAATAAAGTAATTTATTTACAGACTGCCGAATGAATCACAATCAAATGAGAACAGAACATAGGTTAAGTTATTCTATCTGAAAACCCAAGTGACTCTATCACAACTTAATGACGCTGTTCCAATTTCCTGCAACACCCCTTGGCAAAAAAGGTAAAATCAAACACCGGTTTTTACAGAAGAGATGTCAGAGAGAGTCAGCCAGAAAACCTCTGTTGAATCAGGAAACCTTTCTCCCAAGCAGCTTTCTTTAACCAGCAGCTTCAACTAAACCAAATTAGAAAAAAAACCCACCTGAACTGGGAGAACATTGCACAACTGTTTTTAAAAACAATCGTAAAGGCTTCCTCTGATTGTTGACTTAGGCAGTATCTGCCAGCCATTATTAAAGAAGTTAGTTCAGACATATTGGCACCTCTGCCTTCCGACCCGTCTTGGGGGAAAAAAACAAGGGCAAAATAACCTTGTTATATCATCTTACACTCACCTCACCACTGGACCGGGAGCTGAGTGGCCCTGATGGAACTGGACATCAGAGAGCAGGTCATTCCTCGGCAGGTGTTGCTTGATAAGATTGTTGATTATACCTTTCATCACCTTACTGAAGATTGAGAGTAGACTGATACGTTGGTAATTGGCTAAGTTAGATTTGTTCAGCTGTTTATGTACAGGACACACCTGGTCAATTTCCTAAATCATCTAGTAGATGCCAGAGTTGTAGCTATACTGAAACAGTTGTGTGAGGGATGTGGCAAATTCTGAAGGATATGTTTTCAATATTATTGCCAGAATGTTGTAAGGGCCCAAAATCTTTGCAGAGTGTACTGCCTCCAGCCATTTCTTGATATTATATGGAGTGAATCAAATTTGCTGAAGATTGATGCTGGCGACCTCTGGAAAATGCCAAGGTGCATCATTCCCTCAGCACTTCTGCCTGAAGGTCATTGAAAAAGCTTCAAACGTTTGTACAGATTACCTGGGCACTCGATGAGGATGTGAATACATATGAGGAACCTTCTCCTCCTCCTCTACCCCACTGTGAGTTGTTTAACTGATCCACCATTTGCAACTAGGTGTAGTAGGATTGTTTAGGTGTGATCTGTTGGTTGGGATGTCATGTAGCCCTGTTTACCTTTTGTTTATATGTTTCCAAGGGACGTAGTCCTGTTTTGTAGCTTCACTGGATTGACAACTCATTTTTAAGCATGCCTGGTTCTCTTGTCATGCCCTCCTGCACTCTTCACTGAACTAGGGTTTATTCACTGGCTTGATGGTAATCTTTGGGTGAGGGATATTCTATGTCATGAAGTTGTAAATTGTACTGTACTGATGATCCACGGCACCTCATGGTTGCCAAATCATAAGTTGCTAGATCTATTTGAAGTCTATCCTAATTAGCACTGTGACAATGCCACGTAACATGATGTAAGGCAGTCTCAATGTGAAAGGAGGGCTTTGTCGCCACAAGGTCAGTGTAATCACTCTTAGCAATACTGTCATGGACAATTTATCTATGACCTGGAAAATTGATAAGGTCAAGTCTGTTTTTCCCTCTTGGTTCCCTCACCAGCTTCTGCGGACTCACTCTAACAGTGATATCCTTTAGGGCTTGACCAGATCAATCAGTATTACTGCTAGCTAGTTACTTTTGGTGGTGGATATAGAATGTACTCTGGGGGATTTCAATCTCCTTACCACCCTCTAAGATAAATAGTTTACCTCAGTGTAAAGATTTTACTTTGAAATTTCCATAACAGAAGTGTTCAGTTAGAATTCTGAATGGGATTATTCAAAGCTGACATAGTCTAAGCTCGTAAACAAAAACAGGAGTTGCTGGAAAAACTCAGCAGGTCTGGCAACATCTATGAAGCAAAATCAAAGTTAATGTTTCAGGTCTGGTGACCCTTACTCAGCACTAAGTTCAGTTGTGTGAATACTTCAGGAAGGGGCTAGCTAACTCTCAAGTCTGGGAAATGAAACAACACCAGTCAAACCAATAGATGTGATAAAGAGGGAAAGTTTCTCTGGTGTTTGAGTACTATAAAGGGATGCTGCTGGGATAGATGGAAATATTGCATTTTTACTGTTTCAAAATCTTACAAAATGTGTTATGTGTAAATAACTTGATTTATTCTATGTTATCTTCATTTCTTTTGTGTAATAACATTCTTTTATTTAAAGTCGGATCTCCAACATTATATGTTTGTGTTTCAGTAAAAGAGTACATTATTAAATTTTTATAAACATGATCTCTCAAGTCAGATTTCAGTTTGCTGTCTCAGCAGAGATAATAATAGGGCTTTGGGGATGGAATGGATGGATGGGACTGATTGTTCCATGGAAAGCTAGCATGGATTTGATGAGCCAAGTGGAGTCCTGTGCTATCTTTGACTCTGCCTCCCTACAATTAATCCAGCGCCATTTCAATTTGTATTGCTAGTTCACCTTATATGTGAAACAAAAATTGCTTTATATAAAGTGCACACTTAATGTCACTAATTGTATTCCTCTTTCAAATAATACACTAGCACAATAGGCTGAATGGTGTCTTTTTGTAGTCCACCATGATACAAATTGCTAGTAGATATATTTTATGAATTCGTTTCTTTTGAAATACAAGTTCTACTTGACTGATGATTAATATTGCAAGGGAGGAAGCAGTGGTTTTCCGAACCTCCCAGTTAACTGAGATTAATAAGGAGGTACATATTTATATAATTTCTTTAACATAGGAAAATGTGCTAGCTCATTTCTAGGAGTTTGATCTCAAAAACAAGCACTCTGACAGAGTAGTAACTAAAAGCTTGTTTGAAAAGGTGGAGAGGGAGTGTGGATGGCATTAGACAAGGATTTAGTGTTTGCATTGTTTTGTCAATGTGCAAATGTGTAAGGCCAGAATTATAGGGTTTTTATGTTGCAATGATAATGTCCCAATCTCTCAGCCATGAAATCCAGATTCAAGCCTCACCTACTTCAGAAATATGTAATAATGCATTGAACAGGTTGATTAATAATATCCAGAAGAACTGAACTTATAGGAGCTGGAAGAAGGATTGTGGTTCAGGGTGGTCATTTAGATAGAAATGGACAAGGTCAAAAATAAAATTAAATTGTGAAGAAAAATTAATATTTTTGCAAATGGGCAATGACAGCTAATGTAGGCCTGAACACAGGTTGAGGAATAGGAAGGACAGGATTTGTCAGCAGAGATTTGGACAAGCTGAAAGTTAATGTGGAGGTTGACAGCTAAATAAAGCAAGTATTAAAATAATTGAGTTTAGCTTTTTCACAGGCATAAACATTTCAACAATGGATTGACTTAGGCAGAAACATGTTATTTTATGAAAGAAGCCAGCAACCTAAGACACTGATTAGGCTACACCTAGAGTTTTAGGGTATAGTTCTGCTATCATGTTACAGGAAGGACATGATTACCGTAGAGAGAATACAAAGGAGATTTGCTAGAAAGTTGCTAAAGATTGAAAATTGCATGTACGTGGAAAGATTCAACAGGGTAGGGTCATTGTCCTTAGAACAGAGGAAGCTAAGGGGTGATTTAATTGGGCTGTATAACATAATGAAGTGCTTAGACTGAGTGAACAGAGAAGAATTGTTTCCTATACCAAGGGCCACAGATTTAAGATGATTGATAGGAGAATTAGAGGGGCCATGGGGAAAAGTCTTTTCATCCATTAGTGGATGTCTGAAATTCACGACCGAATCTGGTGATTGATAGAGAAACCTTCAACTCATTTAAGAGGAACCTGGGAGTCCATCTGAAGTGCTGTAATCTGCAAGACTGTGGACCATGTGCTTATGACTGGGATTGGAATGGACAGCTAGTTTAATCAGCTGACTCATATGGGTGACTTCTTTCTGTGTTCTAACATTTGAATGAAAGGAGATTGAATCTGTGGCAAAGTTACAAAATGTGCAGCATGGGCTGAAGATAACAGCTTCAGTCTTCCCAACGTTTACCCAAGAAATGTTGTTGAACTCGGGCTGAATTTCATACAAGCAGCATGACAGCACAGGGTTGCATGATGATGATGAAATACAGATGAATGCTAGTATTATAGCTGAGGAATGTCTGGATTATTTGACTAATGTGTATATTTTAGTCATCCAATTAATCCTTTTATGGCCATATATGCATATGCGTGGGTCAGTTAGGGTGGAGATATTCTTCTTGTTAAGACCATAGATTTTGACTGTTAGAGGATCAGGAATTAAGGAATAAATTTCCATGATTCCTTTCTTGTATTTATTTTCTGTGGCACTAAAATAATAAACCCGAGCTTATTACATTAATTTACTCTTGTTTTTCAAATTTATTGTGTTACAGATGAGCAGATAATTACACTAAAGGAGTTACAACTTAATTGGAGAGGAAGGTTGAAATTGGCTCCCCTATTGGTGAGAGTAATATACAAATCCAGATTACGGCATTATGGAACAGCTGGCAAGAACATTGATTGGCCTTATCAGGCAAGGCTGTATTAATTATAATAAATTAAGTAGTTGAAAGAACCACCTTGTGATAGGATAACAGCTTCTAGATATAGGATTGCAAAGAGTTCGGAGTAATCATATTGAACATTGAGTTATATTGATTATGTTATATTATACAAATTGTAACATACCGAACAGAAGTGATGTGTATTTCATTTTACAGTCATATCACATTAATAACTACCGTGCTATCATTCACATTGCTCTGACTCAAGCATTTTGCACTCAGTTCCTCTTTGATGACTCGTCACTATCAATTCACATGATTGCATCAAAATGGAAAATATCAAATCAGTAAATGATGTATCTTTATTAAAGCGTATGAAGTAAACAAAACATGTATATGTTTTAAAAATATGACAATTCTATATTGTGATAGTGTGTCCACGAACAAACAGGGCTTAAAATATTAGAACAGATGAAGAAAAAAGGTTTTGTATTCATGTAATGCTTTTCAAGACCATCAGACATCTCGAAGCATATTGCAATTACTTTTGAAGCGCATACACAAACAAACAGCAGTGACCAGATAATCTGTTCTTGTGGTTCAGAGATTTCTTTTGACCAGGAGACGAGGAATAATTCTTCGATTACTTCTTTGACTTGTCATGTAATCTTATGTCCACCTCAGAAGACAATAGACAATAGGTGCAGGAGTAGGCCATTCTGCCCTTCGAGCCACCATTCATTATGATCATGGCTGATCATCCTCAATCAGCATCCTGTTCCTGCCTTATCCCCATAACCCTTGATTCCACTATCCTTAAGAGCTCTATCCAACTCTTTCTTGAAAGTATCCAGAGACTTGGCCTCCACAGCCTTCTGGGGCAGAGCATTCCATACACCCACCACTCTCTGGGTGAAGAAGTTTCTCCTCAACTCTGTTCTAAGTGGCCTACCCCTTATTTTTAAACTGTGTCCTCTGGTTTGGGACTCAACCATCAGCGGAAACATGCTTCCTGCCTCCAGAGTGTCCAATCCTTTAATAATCTTATACGTCTCAATCAGATCCCCTCTCAGCCTTCTAAACTCAAGCATATACAAGCCCAGTCGCTCCAATCTTTCAGCGTAAGATAGTCCCGCCATTCCGGGAATTGACCTTGTGAACCTACGCTGCACTCCCTCAATAGCCAGAATGTCTTTCCTCAAATTTGGAGACCAAAACTGCGCACAATATTCCAGGTGCAGTCTCACCAGAGCCCTGTACAGCTGCAGAAGGACCTCTTTGCTTCTATACTCAATTCCTCTTGTTATGAAGGTCAGCATGCTATTAGCTTTCTTCACTGCCTGCTCTGCCTGCATGCTTGCTTTCATTCACTGATGTACAAGAACACCTAGATCTCATTGTACTGCCCCTTTACCTAACTTGACTCCATTTAGGTAGTAATCTACCTTCTTGTTCTTGCCACCAAAGTGGATAACCACACATTTATCCACATTAAACTGCATCTGCCATGCATCCGTCCACTCACCTCGCCTGTCCAGGTCACCCTGTATTTTCCTAACATCCTCCTCACATTTCACCCTGCCACCCAGCTTTGTGTCATCAGCAAATTTGCTAATATTACTTTTAATATCTTCACCTATATCATTAATGTACATTGTAAAAAGCTGCGATCCCAGCACTGATCCCTGCGGCACACCACTGGTCACTGCCTGCCATTCTAAAAGGGAGCCGTTTATCACGACTCTTTGTTTCCTGTCAGCCAATCAATTTTCAATCCATGTCAGTATTTTGCCCCTAATGCCATGTGCCCTAATTTTGCTCACTAACTTCCTATGTGGGACTTTATCAAAGGCTTTCTGAAAGTCCAGGTACACTACATCCACTGGATCTCCCTTGTACATCTTCAGAGTTACATCCTCAAAAAAATTCCAGAAGATTAGTCAAGCATGATTTCCCCTTCATAAATCCACGCTGACTCTGACCTATCGTGTTACTGCTATCCAGATGTGTCGTAATTTCGTCCTTTATAATTGACTCCAGCATTTTTCCCACCACTGAGGTCAGACTAACTGGCCTATAATTCTGTTTTCTCTCTCCCTCCTTAAAATGTGGGACAACATTAGCCACCCTCCAATCCGCAGGAAATGATCCTGAATCTATAGAACATTGGAAAATAATCAACAATGCATCCAAAATTACTAGAGCCACCTTCTTCCATACCCTGGGATGCAGACCATCAGGTCTCGAGGACTTAACAGCCTTCAGACCTAACAGTCTCTCCAACACCATTTCCTGCCAAATATAAATTCCCTTCAGTTCAGGTCCTTCAGCCACTATTACATCTGGGAGATTGCTCGTGTCTTCCCCAGTGAAGACAGATCTAAAGTATCAATTCAACTCTTCTGCTATTTCTTTGTTCCCTGTAATAAATTCACCTGTTTCTGCCTTCAAAGGCCCAATTTTAGTCTTAACCATTTTTTTTTTCTTTTCACATTACCTAAAAAAGCCTTTACTATCCTCCTTTATATTTTTGGCCAGTTTATCTTCGTACCTTATTTTTCCTTTGCGTATTTCCTTTTTGGTTATCCTCTGTTGTTCTTTAAAAGCTTCCCAGTCCTCCGACTTCCCACTCATCTTTGCTATGTTATACTTTTTCCCTTTTGTCTTTATATGGTCCTTAACTTCCCTCGTCAGCCACAGCCACCCCTGCCTCCCCTTAGAATCTTTCTTCCTTTTTGGAATGAATTGATCCTGCATCTTCTGCATTATACCCAGAAATACCTGCCATTGTTGTTCCACTGCCATCCCTGCTAGGGTATTGCACCATTGAACTTTGGCCAGCTCCTCTCTCATAGCTCCATAGTTCCCCTTGTTCAACTGAAATATTGTCACTTCCGATTCTACCCTCTCCCTTTCAAACTGCAGATTAAAGCATAATATTGTATTGTGGTCACTACCTCCTTTACTTCGAGGTCCCTGATCAAATCTGGTTTGTTGCACAACATCAGATCCAGAATTGCTTTCTCCCTGGTAGGCTCCAGCACAAGCTGTTCTAAGAATCCATCTCGGAGGCACTCCACAAACTCCCTTTCTTGGGGTCCAGTACCATCCTGATTCTCCCAGTCTACCTGCATGTTGAAATCCCCCATAACAACTGTAGTAATATCTTTGCGACAGGCCAATTTCAGTTCCTTATTCAACTTATACACTACATCCAGGCTGCTGTCTGGGGGCCTGTAGGTAACTCCCATTAGGAGTTTCTACCCTTAGAATTTCTCAGCTCGATCCATACTTACACTACATCCCCTGATTCTAGGTACCCCCCGCGCAAGGGATTGAATATCATTCCTTACCAACAGGGCAACCCCACCCTCTCTGCCAGTCAGTCTGGCCTTACGATAGCACGTATAGCCTTGAATATTCATTTCCCAGGCCCTGTCCACTTGAAGCCACGTCTCAGTTATCCCTACAACATCGTAACTGCCAATTTCCAAATGAGCCTCGAGCTCATCCACCTTATTTCTAATGCTTTGTGCATTCATATATAATATTTTTAATTTGTTACCTCCCTCACCCTTCCTACCAATCCCTATTTCACTTGACCTTACGGCATGATCCTTTTTTGAGTTTTCTGCTCCATTGATTCCGCTGTCTTTCTTGACTTCTCTTGTTCTAACTTTCCCTTTAACTTCCTTCTTAATCTTTCAGTTTGTCCCCTCCCCCCTGCTATTTAGTTTCAACACAGCTGTGTTGCAGTGGCAAACCTACCTGCCAGAATGCTAGTCCCCCACCTATTAAGGTGCAACCCATCCCTCTTATATAATTTATCCTTACTGCTAAACATACCCCAGTGATCCAAGAACTTAAATCCTTGCTTCCTGCATCAGTTCCGCAGCCACACACTCAAGTCCATTATCTCCCTGTACCTGTCCTCTCCAGCCCGAGGAACTGGAAGCAAACCGGAGATAACCATCCTGGATGCCCTGCTTTTCAGCCTTTTTCCGAGTTCTCCGAAGTCCTGCTGTAGCATGCCCCTCCTCTTCTTCCTGAAGTCATTTGTGCCGACATGCACCACCACGTCTGGTTCTTCACCTTCGACCTTGAGGATTTCCTGCACTCTGTGATGTCCTTAATCCTGGCACCACACCATCCTCAAATCCTGCCTGTTGCCGCAGAAACCCCTTTCAGTCCCTCTCACTATGGAGTCCCCTATTACCACGGCTCTATGTGATGTCTGACTCCTCGGCTCTGCTTCCACGCCAACTTCTGATTGGCAGACCTGACCGCCTCTCGGCCTGGCAGAAGGCAGATGGAGCTTCTGTTTGATGTGACTTCTGAAAGGCAACACCACTGCAGCAGTCCCCCCAGTATTACATAGGAATATCAGCTTCAATTTTTGTGTTGAAGTCTTGGAGTAGGACTTGAACATTAAGGAATTACGGAACATTGACTGAGGCAAGAGTGCTGATATAATACGAAACATATCAGTCATGATCAAATGGTGGTTCGGTATAAATGGGCCAAATGGCCTTATTCTGTTTTTAAATCGTATGGTCTTCTGCTCTGTGGATGACACAGGTTTGAAGAGCATCTTAAAGAAGGAAGAGAAGTAGATCAGAGAGGCTTACAGATGAAGTTCCAGAACTTAGATCTTAATATCCAGATATTTACTTTTTAAAATTTTGTACCATTATCTTAGTTATTTGATGCAATGTTAACGTTTAGCAAAAGTTATAGCAGAGTAAGGACCTCTCTTGGGGTCAATGGTAAGTCAATGCCGTGAGGGTGGTATTTTGGTCGTTTGTTTGTATGTTCACTGTTTATCACTGTTGATCAAGTTTTTGTCCTTAAGATAAAAAAATTTAGGTCAAAATGATTCAAACATTTTTCGTTAACAATTAAAATATGGAACCTAAATGAGGTGGACTGTAATGGTTCCCCATGTCCTTTTTCTATGATTACATGATTCGATGATAAGTTCTTTAGGACTATAGCTCTTGAATTAGAAACTTGCAGCACAAAAGGAGGCCACAAAGTTAACTATATTAATGTTGGCTGAAAAAGAGATATCCAGCCTAATTCCAAATTCTCTGTCTTAGTCAGTAGCCCAGTTGGTTATTTCCACCTAAAGTGTTTATCCCCTACTATCCATTTGAACAGTGAGTTCCAATTCCCATCGCCCTATGGGTGAAAAGATTACTCCTCGAAAGCCCGTTAATTCTTCTTGCCATTTACTTGAAAACAATATCTCCTTGATTATTGATCTCTGCATTAATGGAAATTGGTCCTGCCTATCTACTCTATTTTGGCATCTTTATAAGTTTATTCACCTCAATTAAATCTCCCCTTAGACTTCTTTGTTCCAAATCAAACATACCAATCCAATCTTTTGTTTAGCTAAGTCCTCCTAAATCTTCTCTGTGGCCTTATGAGTGTGTCTGTAATTCAGTGACCAGAGCTGTGCATCATGTTTTAGCTGAGACCTTACAGGCTTTTTTGTATATTTCTTGCATTACTGCTCTGCTTTTGCACTGTAGGCCTGAGAAAACAGAGGAAATGATCCCTTGTGCTACCTTCGCCTGTTCTACTATCTTGAGAAATCTGAAGATATGTATACCAATGTTATTGTGGTCTTTAGCCTTCTCAGAATTTCAATGTTTATTTCTTTCTAATTCATTCATGTATGTGGATACCATTGGCCAGGCTGACATTATTGCTTCTCTTGAATTGCCCAAAGGACAGATGAGAGCTGTGGGTCTAGCATAATATGTAGGCTCTATCAGGTAAAGATGGTGGATATCTTTCACGAAAGGACATTAATGAACCAGATTGGTCTTTGGGACATTAAATAAGTTTATTCTTCCAGATTTTTATTGAATTCAAAAATCTGTTGTGATGGAATTTGATCCCCACATCCTTAGAACATTAGCCCAATTTCAATGAGAAATCTCAACTTCTTCAATTAGAAGTTCTGGACTACTAATGCAGTGACATTGCCACTATGCTGCCACCTCCCCATATATATAAGCTGTGCCTTAATTGCTACCTTACTTACCGTATTTACTTATTTGTTAATTTGTGGGATGTGGGCCAGATTTATTGCCCATTCCTAATTATCCTTGAGAAGCTGGCGATGAGCTGCCTTCTTGAATCGCTGCAGTCCATCTGCTGTGAGTTGATGCCAATGCCATGAGGGAGGTAATTCCAGGATTTTGACCCAGTGACAATGAAGGAACGCCAATACATTTCCAAGTCAGGATGATCTGTGGCTTGGAGGGGAACTTGAAGCTTGTGGTTTTCACTTATACCTGCTGCTTTTGTCTCTCTAGATGGAAATGGTTATGGGTTTGGAAGGTGCTTTCTGAGATGCTGTGCCTTATTTACTGTATAAGCTTTTACATTAATTTTCTGATCAGTCTTTGTCTGATCTAGTCAAAACTTGATTAGAATCCACACTGACTATCTCAAACATGCTATTCTCATCAAGCTTTCTTGTTAACATCTTAATTTTCAATTGTTCATCGGACATGATTTTCCCTAATAAATCTAAGCTGGCTGTCCTTGATTAATCCATGCCTTCCTAAATGACAATTTACGTTATTGGAAGAAATTCTGAAAAACAATCTTCTAGTCGACCTATCCTTTGCTCTCTTTTCAAACAAAAACATGACTTTAACAATTTTTTGGCATGACATTTGTAGGCAGAGGAGATTGGAAAATGACGACAGTTTCCAACACTTGTTCCTTTGTTTCCCATGGCAACCTGGGATATATTTTACAGTGGCCTGATGTCTTATCCATTTTCAAGGCTGCTCAATTTCCTCCCCCATTACCTCTAACCCATGTAATATTTCACATTGCTTCACCCCTCTGTTGTGTGAAAACAGATGTTTATCAAGAATCAAAATCACAACTTCTGCCTCGACATGCAATATCTTTTCAAACTCTAATTGGCCCACCACTTTTGTTAGATATCTTTTGCTTCTCAAATATTTATAAAGCATCTTTATTTTACTTGTCAATATCTTTTCATGCCCTTCCTAATTTTTGTTGTTTAAATCTTAAAGATACAGCTTTTGTGCTCCAGGCTTCCTGGAATATTGAGTTTTTGGCATCTTGTTTAAACAGTGAAATGCAATGCTCAAAAGAAGAAAGACCTCAGAAATGGGCCTGGAAGCAGGTAGAACCATATAATCAGGCATGGATTTACAAGGTGGAGATTGCAATGCTATTCCAACTTTTGAACAAAGGGTGAAAGCCCTTAATGACCTTTTCCATGGGGACGACACTGTCTTCAACACTCCAGGTAAACTGTTTTAGGTATGCCTGCACCATGAAGGTAAGGGGGAGTCTTCTCGTGCTTGAAGAGCTATGCAATTGAAGCAATGGGAACTGGTACTGGTTTTGTTGTTGATGCTGGAGAGCTCACAACCTCTGATTAGTCAGCAGCTCTCAGAAATGAGAAGTCCACCCCCAAAAATCCAGAGGACTCCATACTGCCTGTGTATGTATAAGGGGCAGGGAGCAATTGGTGGACTGCATTAAACATTAAATCTTGCTTTATTGTTTTGCTTTATTGTGCTCTTTGACATCAAGGGGCAGTCTCGATTGGGAGTTCCACCCTTTTTCTTTATAGAAACATACAGCCCCTCTGAATCTTAAAGCTTAATCTTTTGACTAGGCTTTTGGACATTTGACATTATATGTACCTCCTTTGCTTGGTGCCATCTTTTTGTCATCTGTGCTCCTGCATAGTGTCTTGTGACATTCCTGCCTGATAAAACTGCCCAAATGCAAGTTGTTGCTGTTACTTATTTTTTGATCATGCTTTATATCATGTTTATTTTTGTTTTCTAGGCTTACTTTGAAGTTGCTGACTGTTCAGGTATGATGTCAATGGTTCTTTGGAATTCACTATGTCCAAGGTTTTTTCGAAGTTTAGAGGTTGGGACTGTAATCTTTATTCAGCAGTATGTTGTGAAGGATGCATTCCAGATGAGAACACGGCCAGTTTCGTACTACCCCGACTTAAAAACATACAAAGAAATAGGTAATAGTATTTTCTATTTGTTTGAAAATAGGTCAACATTGAAAGAGAATTTTATTTTTTTAAATGCGATATATAAACCTTTAATTCTTTGCCATAATGATGCAAAACAAATTGCTGGATTATGACACGATCACGATAGGATTGTGCCAGCAGCTATTGACTTATAATAAATAAAGTTTGGTAATATTTTCCTTTGATGTCAGTGTTGTGACAGACTGGTGATCAACTTTTTATTGATATTTAATGTATTTTTTGTATAATTTTGGAAATTGACAGCGTGTTCATTTGCTAGTTGGAGGCAAAGTGCTTGGATAGGTACCTGATTGAATTTTGGTATTGCCAACTAATGCACCTTAATGCAGAGCAAATGAATCACTTATAGAGTCATACAGCGTGGAAACAGATGTTTCGATCCAACCAGTCATGCCAAACATAATCCCAAATTAAACTAGTCCCACCTGCCTGCTCCTGGCCCATATTCCTCCAAACCTTTCGTTTTCGTGTACTTATTCAAATGTCTTCTAAATGTTGTAATTGTGCCCACATCCACTACTTCCTCAGGGAGTTCATTCACATGCAAACCACCCTCTGTAAAAAAAAAATGCCCCGATATCTTTTTTAAATCTCTCTCCTCTCTCCTTAAAAATATGCCCCCCAGTGTTAAAATCCCCCAACCTGGTAAAGACACCTACCGTTAATCATATGTATATCCTTTTCGTTGGAGTTCTGAACAACTGTCAGTCGTCAGCTCCATGTGGAAATTCTAATATTGACTAAGTGGTTCATCTATTCATGTTGTCTCAGTTGTTGTACTGACAAGGCCACCTTCCATTATATCATTTTGTGCCTCATGAGTCATATTCTGTCATTGCTACTTTGACCACAATCTCATTAAGTACATGACTTTGGAGGGGAAGAAAACTGTCACTAGACACATTGCAATTGGAGTTTCCAACACTTGACTGTTGAAGCACTTAGTTTCTTCAAATGAAGTGTGTGTGAAGGGTTTAGATACAGAGTAATTTGTTAAGTGTGTACAAGAAAGTTTTCTGATTCAATATGTGGATGTACCTACTAGAGAAGGTGCAAAATTTGACCTACTCTTGGGAATAAGGCAGGGCAGGTGACTGAGATGTCAGTGGGGGAGCACTTTGGGGCCAGCAACCATAATTTTATTAGTTTTAAAATAGTGGTGGAAAGACCAGATCTAAAAGTTGAAGTTCTAAATTGGAGGAAGACTAATTTTGTATTAGACAAGAACTTTCAAAAGCTGATTGGGAGCAGATGTTTGCAGGTAAAGGGACAGCTGGAACTTGGGAAGTCTTCAGAAATTAGATAATGAAAGTCCAGAGACTGTATATTCCTGTTAGGGTGAAAGGGAAGGCTGGTAGGTGTAGGAATGCTGGATGAGGAAAGAAATTGAGGGTTGGTTAAGAAAAAGAAGGAAGCATTTGTCAGGCATAAACAAGATAGATCGAATGAATCCTTAGAAGAGTATTAAAGGAAGTAGGAGTATACTTAAGAGGGAAATCAGGAGGGCAAAAAGGGGACATGAGGTAGCTTTGGCAAAAAGAGTTAAGGAGAATCCAAAGGGTTTTTACAAATACATTAAGGACAAAAGGGTAAGTGGGGAGAGAATAGGGCCCTTCAAAGGTCAGCAGGAGATGGGAGAGATAGTAAATGAGTATTTTACATCAATATTTATTGTGGAAAAGGACATGGAAGATATAGACTGTCGGGAACTAGATAGTGACATCTTTTATAAACGTCTATATTACAGAGGAGGAAATGCTGGATGTCTTGAAACACATAAAAGTGGATAAGTCCCCAGCACCTGATCAGGTGTACCCTAGAACTCTGTGGGAAGCTAGGAAGTGATTGCTGGACTCCTTGCTGAGATATTTGTAATATTGATAGTCACAGGTGAGGTACTGGAAGACCGGAGGTTGGCTAACGTGGTGCCACTGTTTAAGAACAGTGGTAAGGACCGCCACGGAACTATAGACCGGTGAGCCTGACATTGGTGGTGGGCAAGTTGTTGAAGGGAATCTTGAGGGGCAGGCTGTACATGTATTTGGAAAGGCAAGGACTGATTAGGGATAGTGCATGGGAAATCATGTCACACAAACTTGATTGAGATTTTTGAAAAGTAACAAAGAGGATTGATGAGGGCAAAGCAGTAGGTGTGATATATATGGACTTCAGTAAGGCGTTAGACAAGGTTCCACATGGGAGACTGATTAGCAAGGTTAGGTCTCATGGAATACAGAGAGAACTAGCCATTTGGTTACAGAACTGGCTCAAAGGTAGATGACAGAGGGTGGTGGTGGTGGAGGTTGTTTTTCAGATTGGAGGCCTGTGTCCAGCGGAGTGCCACAAGGATCGGTGCTGGGTCCGTGACTTTTGCTCATTTATATAAATGATTTGGATGTGAGCATAAGAAGTATTGTTAATAAGTTTGCAGATGACACCAAAATTGGACAGCGAAGAAGGTTACCTCAGATTACAACTTGATCAGATGGGCCAATGGGCTGAGGAGTGGCAGATGAAGTTTAATGTGGATAAATGCAAGGTGCTGCATTTTGGGAAAGCAAATCCTAGCAGGGTTTATACACTTAATGGTAAGATCCTAGGGAGTGTTGCTGAACAAAGAGACCTTGGAGTGCAGGTTCATAGCTCCTTGAAAGTGAAGTCACAGGTAGATAGGATAGTGAAGAAGGCATTTGGTATGCTTTCCTTTATTGGTCAGAGTATTGAGTACAGGAGTTGGCGGCTCATATTGCAGCTGTACAAGACATTGGTTAGGCCACTTTTGGAAGTTGCGTGCAATCCTGGTCTCCTTCCTATCGGAAGGATGTTATGAAACTTGAAAGGGTTCAGAAAAGATTTACAAGGATGTTGCCAGGGTTGGAGAGGTTGCATAGGCTGGGGCTGTTTTCCCTGGAGCTTTGGTGGCTGAGGGATGACCTTATAGAGGTTTATAAAATCATGAGAGGCATGGACAAAGTCTCTTCCCTGAGGTGGGGGAGTCCAGAACTAGAGGGCAAAGGTTTTGGGTGAGAGGAGAAAAAATATAAAAGAGATCTGAGGGGCAACTTTTTCATGCAGAGGGTAGTAAGTGTATGGAATAAGCTGCCAGATGAAATGGTGGATGCTAGTACGATTGCAACATTTAAAAGGCATCTAGATGAGTATATGAACAGGAAGGGTTTGGAGGGATGTGGGGCGGGTGCAGGCAGGTGGGACTAGATTAGGTTGGGATATCTGATTGGCATGGACGAGTTGGACCAAAGGGTCTGTTTCTGTGCTGCACATCTCCAACTGCCAAATACTAAACAAAAATAAGTTTTCAATGCCAATGCCTGAAGCTTCCCTCATTAGCTGTGGAATATTTGGTAAGTTGCAAACTACACCAGTTTACTTTATACTAAAGCAGATCCCAATCAAATCTTCACTTTTAGGGTGAAGTCATTAAAGGATATAAAAGGCGATTTAGTAGTTAAATTTACTCAATGTTAATTTATTCAATTTTGGATAAACCTTGATATTGGCTCCTGAATTTCAGTTACTAAGGAATAACAAATGAGAGATAAAGAAATAAATTCAGAAGTCACATTCAGAGCTTTTATAAGTTATTTAGATTATAAATTTTCATTGAATTTATAGTACAAAAGTTGACCATAATATGACAGAAAGTCAAATGGCACTGGTATCAAGTGCATTTAAACTTGGAATATTTTTAATCTATGTTTTGTTTGTAATTAAAACATAGGAAATAAGAGCAAAAGCAGGCCAAACAATCCCAAATTTGCTCCACCAATCAGTATAGTGATCGTTGATCTTCTGTGTCAAATCTATTCTTCCATCCTCTCCCCATTTGCTTTGATTCTCTGAGAGGCCAAAAAACTGTCAGTATGAACTATATATGTACTTAGTAATGGGACTTCCATAACCCTTTGTGTGTGTGGTAGAAAATTCCACAGCTGCATCTCCCTTTCAGTTTTGCAATTGCTCTTAATCTCAATCCTAAATAATTGGCCCTTATCTTGAGATTGGGCCCTCAGACTCTTCCCTGCCAATTTGTTTCAGAATCTTGTACAGTCTAATTAAATTTCCAAAGGCTCTCGCCCAATTTAGTCAGCCTATCTTAAGGGGATGACACACTTAAATCAGGAACCAACTTAATGAACCAATGCTGTACTCCCCTGCAAGCATGTCACTCCTCAAATATAGATTCCAAAACTTCATACAGTATTCCTGAAATTGATTTACTCAAGCCCTGTGCTAAGACTTCCTTACTGTTGCACACCAAACACCGACAATGAAGGCCAACATGCACATAGCCATCCTAATTGCTTGATGTACCAAATGTGAATCGCGTTCCTTGCGTGAGTACATACAAATTTCTCTCAACAGTAACATTTATAAATGTAATGCCTTCGTAAAAAAAAATCTACTTTTTTATTACTACTAAAGAGGATGACCTCACATTATACTTCATCTTGCTGCCTCTTCACTTCATTTGTCTGGTTCTCTACTGCCTTATTGTGTCATCCTCACAACTTATACTTCCATTCAGTTTTGTATTGTCAGTAAATTTTGATACATTGCTTTGTCTCTTTAAGTCATTAATATAGATTACAAATACTTCGGCTTCACCACTAATCCTTGTGGCACTCCACTAGTCTCAGCCTGCAGACTTAAAACATTTATCCATACTCTTTGTTCCATCTCTCAACTGATCCTCTTTGCATGCTGATTTATTATCCCCAACTATATGAAGCCTTATCATGTGCACTAACCACTCGTGTGCATTTTATCAAACGGCTTTCAGAAAATCAAGTATATTTCATGTACTGCATCCCCTTAATAATAGGTTTCAGCATTTTGCTGATGACAAATGTCGGGCTAACTGGCCTATACTTCCCTGTTTCTCCTTTCCTTTGTTGAATTGCAGTGTTAAATTTCCTAACCTGCAATCACTATATTAGAATCTAGAGAATTTTAATCATAACCAGAACATCCATTATTTGTGAAGCTACATCTTTTGGATGTAGGCCATCAAATCCTAAGGATTTGTTAGATTTTAGTCTTAGATTTTTTAGTACATTTTCTCTGCTGATATTAATTATCTTGACTTTAAATTTTATTGGCTCCTTGATTAGCCTCAACTTGTATCTTCTACTGGAAAGCCAGACCTAAAGGATTTGTTCAATCTCTGTCTTTTCATCATTCATTTCCATAATTTCTCCTGTTTATGTCCCCAAAATATATTTCCTGAATGTTTTTAAGAGATTGAAAATCACACAACACCAGGTTATAGTCCAACAGGTTTAATTGGAAGTACTAGCTTTCAGAGCGCTACTCCTTCATCAGGTGGTTTTCAGAGATGATTCATATGAGGGACACACTTTCTCATAACTGCAATATATTCCCCAACACCAGTCTGCCACTTGTAACGCACAAGTCATGGGTTTAATGGAATATTTCCACCTGCCTGGAAGAGGAGCAACTCCAACAACATTCTAGAAGCTTGACGCCAACAAGGACAAAGTAGCCCACTTGACTGCCACCAGATTTACGACATTGACCACTGATGCACAATAGCAGCTGTATGTATCACCTATAAGATGTGCTGCAGAAATTCACCAAGGTTTCTTAGACAGCACCTTCCAAACCCACAACCACTACTATCTAGAAAGACAAGGGCAGCAGATACGTGGGAACACCATCACCTACAAGTTCCTCACCAAGCCACTCACCATGCTGACTTGGGAAATATAACACAGTTTTTTCATTTGCATGAAGTGAAAATCCTGGAGGTCTGTTCCTAATAGCATTGTGAGTGTACCTACACCAAATACACCGCAGCAGTTCAAGAAGGCGCTCACCACCACCTCCTGAAGAACACCTGGGAATGAGCATTAAATGTTGGCCAAGCCAACATAGCCCACAATCCCTTAATGAATAAAAAAGATAATTTTAAATTTTATCCATCCGCAATAAATGAGAAAGGAGTACCGTATTTTTGCATTTATTTTAGTTTGTAAGCAATATTCTAGTTTAGTGTTTTGACACCAAGTCGATGTCTCCTGTGTGTATTCTCGTTATAGCTATTATGTTTGCATTTCAGATATTTCCTTGAACCCTCAGAAACCTGCTGCTGATATTAAGATTATTCCAGCAAAGCAAGTCAAACCTGAGTGGAGGCTTCCTAATATTAAGTATCGTTTTATTACCAGGTAATCTCTATATATGTCCACACTAATTAATTTGTAGGATGAGAAGTTATTTTGGTTGAACTAAAATATGGGTCAGAATTTTAGGCTTTCTGGGGCAGATTGATAAGTAGGGGTGGGTATAATCATAGAATCTTACAATGCAGCCCATTGAGTCTGCACTGACAAAAAAACTAAATCTACAGTAGTTTCATTTTGCAGCATTTGAGCTTTAGCCTCAGACATTTCAAGTGTTCATCCAAGTACTTTGTAAAAAGAAGTGGAGGTTTCCTGCCTCAATCACCCTCCTCGGCAGCGTATTCCAAATACCCACGATTCTGGATGAAAATTCCCTCTAAGCCTCCTTCCTTTCACCTAAAAATTATACCCCCCTTGTTATTGACCTTTCAATTAAGGGGAACAACAATTTTTTATCCACAGTGTCAGTGCCCCTTATAATATTATGCACTTCAATTAAGTCCTCTCTCAGTCTGTGCTGCTGTAAAGAAAACAACCCAAGCTTTATCCAGCATTTCTTTAAAACTAAACTGTTCCGACCCAGGCAACATCCTGGTGAATCTCCTCTGCATCCCTCAAGCACAATCACACCCTATAGTGTGGTGACCAGAACTGCACAGAGTACTCCAGCTGTAGCCTAATCAAAGCTCTGTACAGCTCCAACATAACCTCTCTGCTCTTGTAATCCATGCCATTACTGATAAAGATAAGTGTCCCATATGCTTTCATAACTATTATGCCTTCCTGCTGCCTTCCAGGATCTATGAACAAGCACCTCAAGGTCTCTCTGTTCCTCTGAGCTTCCTGGCATCCTGTCATTTGTTGAGTATTCCCTCGGCTTGTTGCTTCTTACAAAGTGCATCACCTCACACTTATCAATGTTAAATTCCATTGGTCACTGATCTGCCCATCTGACCAATCAGTCTTTATCCTCCTGTAACCTAGATTTTCTTTCTCACTGACAGCCAACCAATCAATCTTTTTGGCATCCACAAACTTGGCATCAGCCGGCCAACATTTTCTTCTATATCATTGATATATATTACAAACAATGAGGGACCCAGCACTGCTCCCTATGGTACACTACTGGACACCAATTAAAGAATAAGGTGAATAAACTTCATCTTAATTTCATGGGCAGTTTTCCCAATGCCTACCTACCTGTTCCTGACTTCACTTTCATTTTACTTGCAACAGGTGTTGGATGAATTATCAGTCTTTGACCCAGGCCTTTTCACACCCCTCTGCAAATCATCCTGTAGCAACTGGAGACCCAGAGCCAAATTTGAAACCTGTTAGTTCCCAGGTCTTGGGCTACTGGAGGGAAATTACAATGGGGATGGTGTTTTTTTTTAGGTGCCTCTCCATATCTATACCCTTCCGAGATTGTACTCTCCTCATCCCCTCCAGACCTTGCACTTCAAACCCTCCCTTCATTCCCCTCAACCTCTTGCTAGCACCTACTAGTCTAGCCCTACTGAAGACCCTCTCAACTGAGCTGCCCATCCATCTCCAGAAAAGATCTTATTGAAGACGAGCTGAAATCCCAGCTCAGTGGGACTGCTGTGACTACAGTATAGCTGACAGTTCTCCAATGTAAGATTTCTCCCTTAAATGGGAGTAGGGGTCTTGCCCCAAGTCTGTTCAAGACCTAATTAGCTGCAATCTGGTTGTTGGAATCTTAGTGAAACCTAAAATCATGCACATGAAATGAAATCTCAACTATTTCAAGTAAATTTTATTCCTTGTGCACTGCTCATGTTGTCTGGTCTTTGATATGAAATTATTTGTTGTATTTCTTGTTTCCCCAGGCATATTAGACAAGTGAAAGGTTGCTTAAGTTCATAAAGGATTGTCATTTTACTAAGAAAACATGATGTTGGAAAGTGATGTAAATGAAATTGGGGTCCTAGATTATCAAAGGCTAATTTGCACAGTTAAGCTATTTGTATCCTCAAGCTTGCTGTTTGCAACAATGTACAGTTTACTGTGTCTACCAACCAAATTTCCTCTGAGGAAAAAACGCCTTTCTATGTGTATATATAAATTTACATTTTTAATCAATATTCTTTCAGCTTGATCTGTTTATTTTCAATGTGTATGGAAATTTTAGTTTTCTTAACAATCCTAATTGAGATTATTCTAGCCTTCTAGATAGACATCGTTCTTTAAGTATTCACTAAAGAATAAAAGAGTGCATTTTCAATGAATTAAGAATTTAAGGCCAAAACATCATTGAATTTGCATAGACAATGTTGATGACACTTTCTAATTTCTACCTACTAGTTTAATTTATATGACGTTTACAACTTTCAATAATCAACTGTTTCTTCCTGACTAATACAGCTTGGTTTCAAGTTGCACTAGGCATTAACATGAAACTCTGGGAAAATAACACATGTACATTTATCCAAAGTCACTTTATTTGTAAACCGTAGTTCTTTCATGGAAGCTGCTTCTATAAAGCTGAAAAAGTGATTTTAAATTATTTTTTAAAAAGTTCCATCTTGCAGCTCCTTGAGGTACTTTGCAGTTTTGTCACAATTTGAGCATAAGTTTGGACATAAGATAGATTCATCATGTAAAAAGCAATTGTTCTTGTTCTTAAAAAAATGACTCAATTTGAATGGTTGTCATATTGAAGACAGGGCTACTTATGTCGTTATGACAGAGAGTAAACCCATCAACTCAGCACAGCTGTGCATGTTCACTCATTCTTTTTATTTTTATACTCTGTCATTTTAGACCTTGCATAATTTGTCAAGAATTGGTTTCCCAATATCAATGTAACAATCCCACATGTTACCTGTGAAGCAATAGTGGCGCTGACCAGATATCTTCTTTCCCAAGCTGTTATAAAATCCTCATGCACTCTTTTGCACCCTTAAGTGACATGTTTGTATTCTTTTTTTTCCTGTTTTTTAAGTTGCCCTCATTACAATGTTGGATAGTAGCCCTTGGGTGCTTTGATTTGCTATCTGATTTGATAACTCAGCCCGCTTTCTTCCCAATCGACAGTTTAATTGAGCAGAGAGGTAAGAAAACAAGCCAAGAAGTATGTGTGATTGTACATAGAACATAGAAAAGTACAGCACAGAACAGGCCCTTAGGCCCAGGATGTTGTGTCGAGACTTAATCCTAATGTAAAATATAGTAACTTAACGTAAGCACCCCTCAACTCACTGCTATCCATGTGCATGTCCAGCAGTCGCTTAAATGTCCCCAATGACTTCACTTCCACCACCTCAACTGGCAGTGCATTCCATACATTCACAACTCTCTGCGTAAAGAACAACTCTCTGATGTCTCCTTTATACCTTCCTCCTAATGTCTTCGAACTATGACTTCCCGTACCAGTCAATCCTGCCCTGGGGAAAAGTCTCTGGCTATTGACTCTATCTTATTCCTCTCATTATTTTGTACACCTCGATCAGGTCTCCTCTCTTCCTCCTTCTCTTCAGAGAGAAAAGTACGAGCTTATTCAACCTTTCTTCATACGGCAAGCCTTCCAGTCCAAGCAGCATCCTGGTGAACCTTCTTTGCACCCTCTCCAAAGCCTCTGTATCTTTCCTGTAGTAGGGCGACCAGAACTGGACACAATATTCCAAGTGTGGTCTCACCAGGGATTTGTAGAGCTGTAGCAAAACCTGGCGGCTCTTAAACTCGACCCCCCTGTTAATGAAAGCCAAAACACCATATGCTTTCTTAACAACCCTATCCACTTGGCTGGCAACTTTGAGGGATCTGTGCACTTGCACACCCAGATCCCTCTGTTCCTCCACACTGCCAAGAATCCTGTCTTTAATCCTATATTCAGCATTCGAGTTCGACCTTCCAAAATGTATCACTTTGCATTTATCCAGGTTGAACTCCATCTGCCATTTCTCAGCCCAGCTCTGCATCCTGTCTATGTCGCGATGCAACCTGCAGTAAACCTCGATACTATCGACGGCACCTCCAACTTGTGTGTCATCTGCAAATTTACTAACCCACCCCTCAACCTCCTCATCCAAGTCATTTATAAAAACTACAAAGAGCAGAGGCCCAAGAACAGAACCCTGTGGGACCTCGCTCAACACTGTTCTCCAGGCAGAATATTTTCCATCTACAACCAGTGTCTGCCCTCTGTCAGCCAGCCAATTCTGAATCCAGATAGCCAAATCTCCCTGTATCCCATACTTCCTGACTTTATGAATGAGCCTACCATGGGGAACCCTATCAAATGCCTTGCTGAAATTCATATGCACCACATCCACTGCTCTACCATCATCGACCTGTCTTGACACTTCCTCAAAGAACTCAATAAGATTTGTGAGGCATGACTTACCCTCACGAAGCCATGCTAACTGCCTTTAAGCACACTATGCTTTGCCAAATAGTCATAAATCCTATCCCTCAGAATTCTTTCCAAAACTTTGCTGACCAAAGACGTAAGACTGACTGGTCTGTAATTGCCAGGGATTTCCCTGTTATCTTTCTTGAAAAGTGGAACAACATTCGCCTCCTTCCAATCCTCCGGTATGATTCGCCTCACAGCGCCAGAGACCCGGGTTCAATTCCCGCCTGAGGCGACTGATTGTTTGGAGTTTGCACATTCTCCCCGTGTCTGCGTGGGTTTCCTCCGGGTGCTCCGGTTTCCTCCCACAGTCCAAAAATGTGCAGGTCAGGTGAATTAGCCATGCTAAATTGCCCGTAGTGTTAGGTAAGGGGTAGATGTAGGGGTATGGGTGGGTTGCGCTTCGGTGGGGCGGTATGGACTTGTTGGGCCGAAGGGCCTGTTTCCACACTGTAAGTAATCTAATCTAATCTTATAAATATCCTCGCCAGCGGCTTAGCAACCTCCTTTCTTGCTTCCTGGAGCATCCTAGGATAAGTCTGGTCTGGCCCCGGGGACTTATCAATCTTAATGTTTTCCAAAATTTCTAGCACATATATTAGCAAAGTACTTGTCAAGAAATCCTACTTATGCAATTCTGGCTAATGCTATAATTTAATGACATCTTGGGCACAAATGGCATAATTAAAATGGGACACAAGGTTAACTTAAAAATAATTGGTGCTCCTGAACTTGAAATTATTTTTTTAAAACCTCAAGAGTAACCTGCAAATGACAGCAAAGAGGATGAAAAACTCTTAGAGCTTCTAAATATGATATATAGATGAGAATTATTTAGATTTAAGTATTTAATTAATATTATTTTTCAAAAAGGACAATTTAATTATTGTTATAGGTTGCAAAAGTCACCCAGAAGCTGCAAAAACTGTAATGAAGTATTTTCAGAATTTTCTTAACATTTATTTGTAGTCTTATCACTTATTTTAAATTCTTGCAGTCCTCCATAACTATTAGTTAAGATATATACATGGCCATAAATTTTGTCAGGAACTGAAGTCATGGAAAACTTTGTACCATTAAAATTGATATAAGTGAGGATATTTGGCTAACGTTCTCTGTGCGTGATGAAATACAAAATATGTCATCTATTTAATAATTATTATTGTTAAGTATAAAGCAGCATGTTTTATTTTAGAGATATATTGGACACTCTACCGGATGCCTATGTTTGTGATGTGATTGGTCTTGTCACTTTTGTTGGCAGATGTGAAAGAATCAGAAAGAAGGGTAATGTATTTACATTGCTTATTTGAAAAGATTCACTGTTGTTTATTTGCATCCCCCACATATTTAAAAATATACCTTACATTGTAGCCTGATAAGATCTATAGAAACTGTATAGTGACTTCCATAAAATATTGTAATGACATATTGTAATGACATAATGACATATACAATAACGACATTAATGATCGTGTTTTCCGGGTCCTGGAGGGGGAGGGGGAGCAACCCGAAGTCGTGGTCCACATTGGCACCAACGACATAGGTAGGAGGAGTGCTGAGGATGTTAGACAGGCTTTCAGGGAGCTAGGTTGGAAGCTCAGAGTTAGAACGAACAGAGTTGTTGGCTCTGGTTTGTTACCCGTGCCACGTGATAGAGAGTCGAGGAATAGGGAGAGAGAACAGTTAAATGCGTGGCTACAGGGATGGTGCAGGAGGGAGGGATTCCAGTAT